>NC_133029.1:3941893-4244924 GCF_048771995.1 Taeniopygia guttata | reverse complement strand
CAGTGCCCCTCTGGAAGTGTTTCTGTGCCCAGTCTGTCCCCAGCAGAGTGACCTAATGTCTTCTCAAGGCTTCTACCAGCTCAGCCAAGACCTTGGGATGGTTTCTTGCATGGGAATCACCTCATCTTTGAAATTTGAAAAGTCACAAAGAGATTATAGCTCTGGCTTCCTCCTGGATATTTCACAGTTTATATTTCCCAGAATAACCATGGGAGATGATGCCCAAATGTCTAAAGCTCAGAGGTTTTCCTGCCGTGTTTCATGAGGAGAGCAGCAGAGCTGGTGATTGTCAGAGCTGCAGCTCCAGGAGCGAACCCAGACCTGCTCCACTTCCACCAACACTCCCCAAAGGCCCATTCCTCCATTCCTCCCTGCCCCAGAGGTTAAAGTGTGACACAGAGCTCAAAATACTGGCAGGATTACCAAGAGCCAGTGCCCTCAAGGCTTGGACTGTTCCAGCTTTAATTCAGTTTGTGCACCACTGGCAGCCTGGAGGGACAACAAAACACTTTGCTGAGCCCATGGCTCCAGTTTGTGTCCTCCCAGTGACTGCAGCTGTGCTTGGGGTCATTGCCAGCTGGCCCACAGCTAAATGTTCTACAAAGACCTTCCTAAATCAAGTCTATCTCTAATTCTCTATGGAAATTATTTTGGCTGAGGTATTTCTGCATCCCTATCAATTTTCACTAGCTCCACTTTGAGGACCAATTAGAAACTGGTCTATATATCTTCCAAGAACCAACTGGATTAGCACTGTCTCCATAAAAGATTTCAGCAACATTTAGCAATTTAATGGTCTGTATTTATTATCAGGTTATTTAGGACTGTATTCTGAAACTTCCCTATCTATAAAGCAGATACGTTCAGACCTTTTTAAGAAATGTAATTCTGCTCCCAGAGAAAAGTCTGAGCTCAATGAGAGTCTCTCAAGTCACATTTATCAAGCGTAACTAATCTTTCAGGTCATTATGTAAAGAAATTTACTTTATTGTCTTGCAGCTTAGTATCAGCAGTCAGACAATGTGTCACGCCTTGCTGGGCCTTGTAACCTTTACCATCTGTTAAAATGATGCAAAATCCCCAACTTTCTCCCAGTCCTGACCATCCCAGGGTGGGCAGAGTGGCAATGCAGATTCAGAAGAGCTCAACCTTCTCCAGCTCTCTGTTACTTCACAGTGCTTCACCTTGTGAAGCAAAATTCAGGATAAATTGGCTGTTGTGGATGGCACTTTCAGACCACATTAAATGAGGTGCTGTATGTCAGGAAGCTGCAAAGACACTGAATCCTCCTCAGCAATAAGATGCTTTCATGGTTTCTTCCCAGACCTTCTTGCCCCACTGTCGCCCTGTTCTTTTAAAAGTTTTAATGTTCTTTTAGAAGTTTCTTTAGTCTTCTGATGTTTACATATTTCTACTGGAGTTCTCACACACTGTTCATGTAAATAATGATTGTTTTGCATCTTCTTTGTGGGAGGAGAGAATTGATGGACTGTTGGTTTGACCACTGTGGTTGGAGAGGTGGCAATTCCATCCTCCAATCCACTGTCACTTTTGGAATTCTAGATATTGCGAGGTCAAGAATAAAACTTCCTCTTTTCCTTCTTTTGCATCTTGAGTGAGTTTGTGAGTTATTTCGTGTTGTAGTGCGACACCCCATTCTTTCCAATTTTTAAATTTTTCCTTCCTTTGGCAGGATTGACATCAGCCCATGATGTAACACTGAGAGCTGTGGGTAACACTGCAATCAGTTTGTAAAATGTGGATTTCCTAGGAAAAGAGCAGAACATCTCAGTGCTACAGGATTCCTGGCTGCCTGGGTTGGAAAGCAGTTTGAGAAACATTGCATTGTGAAGAAAAATACATTATGAATATAATTTGGGTGCATGGAAAACACTGCCTAGAGGTGGGGGAGCAAATCTCTGCTCCACATCGTGTCTCAGACCCCATGGGAAGGCAACTCCTTGTTTCCTGGGCCTGTCCTCAAGGAATGCTGCTGAATGCTCACCGTGCTTGGCTAAAGAAACATTCCTGCCTGAGAAACCTTTTTTGTGTCTCATTCTGATGGGTTCAGTGCCTTGTGCTTCTGTTTGCAATGAAGGAAAAAAAGGAAAGCAAAAAGTAAATTGAGATTTGTCCTTTTGCAAAATTGTTTTAGCACCTACAGAGTTTATCCTTTTAGTGCCATTCTTTCAGAACTGCTGTCCTGCCACGCTGACAGAAATGGAGGTTGTGGCTCTGCTGCTGAAATTAGTGACTCTCTTGATATTAAATGAACCATTTGACTGAATAAACCACAGTAGTATCAAATATTGCTGAGCAATAATCTACATTCATCCTTTCCACCCAGAGTGATTTTGTAGGTATCTTCTAAATGCTGCTTTGCATTAGTAATTTCAATTGTTACTTTTGTAGTTTAGGTTTTTTCAGTAAACATGACTTTCTCTTCCCTGATGCCATTGCAGTGAGGGCAGGAGCTGGAAAGGGAAGGTTCAGGAGTTACTCTTAAAGGATTCAGAGAGAGGAAAAAATTATGGGGTTTT
The DNA here is from genome assembly GCF_048771995.1 of Taeniopygia guttata. Lineage (NCBI taxonomy): Eukaryota > Metazoa > Chordata > Aves > Passeriformes > Estrildidae > Taeniopygia > Taeniopygia guttata. The sequence goes on along the minus strand of NC_133029.1, from coordinate 4,242,384 downwards.
ATTTGTGAAGGGCTCTAGTGAGGAATCAAAATGAAATTATTTCTGATTAACTAAAACACTCAGACAGCTCCCAAAACATATCCTCGCTGACCCTCTGCAGAGAAGTGCTCAGGAGGATTCAAGGCCAATGCAATGTTTGGGTTTTCCTACTCAAATTCTCCACCAACTGTTTTCCAGCAAAGATGAATTATAAAAAGACTCTGGAGCATTTTTAGTTCCAACGTAGGTGGCATGTTTGAAATAAAAACGTGGCAGCCAGTAATTTTACAAAATACATTCAGTTTTATTCCCTACAAATATGTCCATCTTTTTCATTCTAAGAACCAAACAAAGCCTAGAAAGAGAGTAGGGATTTCAGGAGTTCTTAAGGCAGAAATTGTGTTTTTATAAGTGTGCTGAAACTGCTACAGCTCTAGAAAATATTCATGTGGCACATCTGCTTCTTTTACATGGAAAACTCTCTCTGAGTGCAGGCAGACAGGGGTGCCAGCCTGACAGCTCAGACATGCCAGTGATCACCTGAATTAAAACATTTTACTTCTCTCTCTCTCCACCAGCTTCCCCATCCCCTTTTGCCTCTCTCCTGTTTATTCACATTTCTCTCTAGCAGAATTTTTCTTGCTTTTTTCATAATGAGATGGACAATAAGCATTAGATTGTGAAGGAATTTGTTCATTTAACATCAAAATTTTCTAGCTTTGAGTATCTTGGAGAGGACTGCAGCGATTTGGAAGTGAAATGCATCCAAAATCCCAAGGGAGGTGAAAATCATCAGCCTCAAGAAGCCAAGCACAGCTCCTGGGAGCTTTAAGGGCAGCTGGAAAGAAGGCAAATGTTGCTGTTTCACTGATTCTTCACTAAAATCTCCTGTGAATATCCTCAGTTCTCTTTCAGAGCATGAAATGTGGCTTCCCTGGGAGATGTGAGGGAGGTGTATCCAATAATGAAATCCTGTCCAGTGGAGAGGGAGGCACAGTTTGCCCAGAGAAGTTATGGGTGAACCATCCCTGGAGTGCCCAAGGCCAGGACAGGGCTTGGAGAACCTGGGGCAGTGGAAGGTGAATCTGCCCATGGCAGGGGTGGGATTGGATGGGATTTAAGGTCCCTTCCAACCCAAACCAGTCTGGGATTCCATGAGTTTACACCACACAGGAATGTGCTGCACATTCCTAAATCCAGGAGAGTCCTCTGCAGGCATCTGTCACTGATCACTCAGCACCAACAATGAGCTCATCCTGAAAATACCCTCAATTGCAGAACACGGGAGAGAGACTTTAATTGCCCATTGTCAAGAGATTTCAATTGTTCATTGCCAAGCCACACTGAGAAATTCCCTTCGTTATAAAAAAACTTGTAAACTTTGTAGTTTAGAAGAGGAAAAAGACACTCAAAGCAAAGAAAAAACTCTTGAAATTTGCATGGGGTTGGAGGGAACAGGTAGAGTCATGTAATGTAAGAGAAGTTCAGAACCAACAGAGTTCAGAATATTCACTACTTGAATGTCACATGAATAGAAATGGATCTGCTTAGGGCAGTAGCTCAGCAATGCTGCTCTTGCAGAAATAAATTCTGGAGAATGAAGAGAGATAGTGAATAACCCATCAAAAAATGTAACAAATAATTATCTGAGAAACAAAAAAGATAAATTAGAATAATAGCCAGGAAATTTCCACACAGGATAGAAAAAGAAAGATAAAGGGTTTGTTTAAAAAAAAAAAGTCTTGGAAAAATGGAGGAATATCCTTCTCAAATCTTTCATTTATGGGTTTAAAAACATTGGGAAATGTGCTAAGGAAGCCATCACCTGCTGACAGAAATATACACTGGGACATTATATTAAATATTTCTTGTTTATCTGAAAATTCTCAGGCCAAATTATCAATCCCTTTTGCGGCAGCAGCAGCAATCATTATTTGCATATCAGCAATGAGGCAATACTTTAACTAGAAACCAAATTGCTCAAATGATGCTGCCATGAAAGTGTTTTAATTCAATCTCTGAATCATTCCAAGAGCCATCAATATCGCTCAGCACGTGGGAAGGAGTTTTCTATTCCCCATTTTCTGTGGATGCCTCTTTGTGTGCCCCCCCTTGCCACATTTTATTTATCTGAAGGTAGATTTATTTATCTGAAGGTAGTTTCTTCATTAAGAAGGTCCCCTCTGGTATCAAACCAACGAGTTTCTTCTGAAAACATTTTCTGTATTTCCATTTTCTTTGATGATCAACGTTTACAATGAAAGGATGCTGGTAGATGAGGAATTCTGGCTTTTGGAATGAGTTAATTCCACATAGCTTTTGCCATTTTATCAAAGGGGTTGAAATATCCCAATATGAGTTTGGGAGTTCTGCAGCTTCCACGTCAGGACATCCAAGCAGGAATTCCAAGTGAGCCAAAGCTGCCCAGTTCTGTGCACTGTCAGCCTGCCAGGACTCACCCCAGTGCTCTTTGCTTTCCTTTCACCCTCCAGTGTCATACTTGATTTGAATTGCTGAAATTCTCATCAAATTATTCTTTCAAATCTCATTAATATCCAGTCTTTAAATGATAGACAATATTTCTTTTTATTTTTTTGCCTGCAAACTGGCAGGCTGTCACAAGGACAAAATTAACCCTTGTAGCACAATGTTAGAGTAATCCTGGAACAGTCTCTGTTTGTCCTCATCATGAAATAACCAACAGTGGTGGTAGAGCAGAAAAATATAAATTGCACCTATGGTTAACTCTAGTAGGCATCCATGCCTGATAACATAATTATCATCAATTTGGAGCAGTTCAAAATATCCCAGAATAATTTATATTTGACTATCAGACCATCACTAATTCTTCTGGAGCCACTGTCTTTCTCTACTCCACAGTTATCATCCCCAAAAACATGGTAATGAAGCTCCATGACTAAGCATTCCCAAAACGATAACAGAATTTGCATAATTGAGATTTGGTACAGAGAAAACCCACAAAAAAAAAAAAAAACAAACCCAAACCCAAACATACAAACAAAAGAAAACAAAATAAGCCCCACCATGTAATGGATATGTTAAAATATTGGTCAAATACAGTTTGAAACAGGAACTGTGATTCTTTGGAGAATTAAAACTAAACAAGGTTTCTAAAAGAAGAACAAAGGAGTTTAAAGGTAAGATTATTTAATATTATTTTGGTCTGAAGGACATTTTACCACTTCCTGTAGTCAAGGTTTTTTGGCAAATAATCTTGATTTGCATATCTAGGTGATCAGTTATGCTCTGAGATAAATTCACAAGATGCCTCAAAAGTACTGGAAATGATGTACTTGAAAATAACTAATGTTGTCTTTAATCTCCTGTAATAATCTTAGGAATGGGGCACTAACTGAGATTTTTCCTGAAGAATTAGGAATTCCATGGTATTTACAGTGGGGGTGCGCTGTGATCTGTCTTCTTTTCAATCCCAGTGACTGCCAATTCCCCTTGCACCATAAAACACAACAAGAAGAGCATTTTTTGGTTTTAAATTTTCTGCAATACGTCCTGTAACCCTGGCTGAAGTTAAGCTCATTTTAGTGAACCTCACACACAAGTAAACCTGGCCCAAAAGTCAGGCTGGTGAGAGAGAGAGAGCTCTGAAATAAATCCTCTCTTGCAGTGCAGGATCTGGGCTGCAGAAGTGTCAGCCCCTCCTGCAGGCTGGCTGCACTGATTAAGGTAATAAAACTGATCAAGCAGTTTAATTAGGAAATATTCTTGAGGGACACTTTAGATCACAGTGCAATCATGCACTGGTATAGTCTCTTTTTATTTTTTTTTAATTTTAAAAATTATATTGATCTACCAAGGGTTGTCTAGATAGAACCAATTTTAACTAGTAGAGAAGCAGAGTTTGTTAAAACAAAGTTTGTTAAAGCAGGGATTGTTAAAGCAGAGTTTGTTAAAGCAGAGTTTAGCAAAGCAGGGTTTATTAAAGCAGAGTTTGTTAAAGCAGAGTTTTTTAAAGCAAGCTTTGTTAAAGCAGGGTTTGTTAAAGCCAGCCTCATTTCCAGCCTCCATTATCTTCCATTTTGCCTCTCTGCATTTCCCATTTCCCACTCCTGTGTTTTTATTTGTTGGTTTAGCTCTAAAAATCAATAAATGCTTATAGATGAGGAGGATATTAACCGGTGTTGAAACAAAACATAGAAATTGAAAAAAGACATGGCAGTCTGGGACTGCTATGGACAAAATCTGAAATGACTTCTGATAAAAGACACAGAGCAGATATGCAACTGAAATTTTTAATTGAACAAAGGCATTAAGTGCAGGACAGGGGGAATGGCTTTAAGCTGAGGCAAGGGAGATTTAAATGGGATTTTGGGAAGGAATTCCTGGCTGTGAGGGTGGGCAGGCCCTGGCACAGGTGCCCAGGGAAGCTGTGGCTGCCCCTGGATCCCTGGAGTGCCCAAGCTCAGGTTGGACAGGGCTTGGAGCAGCCTGGGACAGTGGGAGGTGCCCCTGCCCATGGCAGAGGGTGAAATGGGATGGGCTTTAAGGTTCCTTCCAACCCAAATAATTCTGGGATTCTGTGATTCTACGAAGGTGAAAAGCACTGTTATGTACAGATGCATTGACTGGTTTGCAGGACATCCAATTGGAAATGGACACGCTGATGTAAAGGTAAATATGGGATTTACAGCTCAGAAACTGATACTTTTTCTAAATCTGTATTAAGCCGAGCCATCGTGGTGGTATCTCCATTTTTGCCCTGATAGAAGTGCGTGATATTGTGATCCAAACAGATTCCAGCAGACAGACGGGGTGATGGAAAGCAGCCACAATGCTTTGAAAAACAATGTTAAAAGCTGTGCCTGCTCCCCTCCTGCAGAGCCCGGGGCAGGATTGCACTGCACTGACTGTATGGAGCAGTTCCCTGGTTTAGGGACAGCCACATCCCAGCCTGGGCTGCATTTCAGGAAAGGAGGGCTCTGGCTGCCTGCAGGAGGTCAGAGCTGCTGAGATGAGAGGCGCTGGTAGAGGCAGGATCATTATCAGCATCCCGCTGCTGGGAGGTTCTGCTCCTTATCAGATCCAGCACACAGCAATATTTACTGTCAAAGGGTAATGACAACCTTATCTACATTGTGCATTATTAACTCTTTTTTGGCTCTGGAGTACAGCAAAACTCCAGTTTCATTGGTTTTGGATTGCTAAAGGGGCAGAAAGAGCTCTTAGGGGCTGAAGTGCACACAGGGTACGATGTAAATAAAGTACAGGTATTTCACAAGTCTTTTCCAGGAATTTCACAAATATTTTAAGAGTAACAATTCTTAATAATGTCAGGAAGACCCAGCAAAATGCAGAGAAACGGCAATTAATACTTCTAGCCTCTGTAGCACAGAAAAGTTTCATTTTGAGTGCTTGCACTTCCAAATTCTATTCGTTCCACAGTGCAGGGAAAGTGTTCCAGGAAAGATCTGGCCAACAATGGCTTCACCAGGGAAATCACATCTTCCAGAATGAAGTGTTTTTGTGCAGACGCATGGCCCATTAATCAAGGGGAAAAATTGAAGCGTGTTATTCATCATATTTGCTGTGTTTGGATTTGAAGTGATGAGAATGATAATAATGATCCTGAGAATTATTACCGAGTAATATGAAGTGGTTTGTCTGAAGGAATAAATATGATTTGGTCTGCGAAGGTTCAGACATCTGGTACAAGCATATGGGTTGGAAATCATTAGATAATTGTTACAAAAATACAAGGAAAAAGTCTTTTTAATGATAGAATTGAGGCTTTCAGGAGTGATCCATGTGCTTCCTTCTGGAATGGAACCTTCCTGTCCCTGTTATACCCCACAGCTCTCTAAAACTCTGCAATGCCTGTCAGGGTACTGACTTTACTTCTTTGGGACATGCTCAAAGTAGCAAACAGCTTTCAAAACTCATTTTCACAAAATGTTTTATGCAGCACTGGTTTTTGAGTGGTGAATTGTCATTTCTTCTAAGTGTGTGTATGCTGTGGATTCGCAGTGCACTGCAGTGCCAGGATTGGATGTACTCAGTAGAAAGTTCTGATCAGAGAATCCTGGTACGGTTTGGGTTGGAAGGGACCTTAAAGCTCACCCAGTGCCACCCCTGCCATGGCAGGGACACCTTCCACTGTCCCAGGATGCTCCAAGCCCCATCCAAACTGGTGCTGAACGAGGAATGGAGAGTCCAAAACTTCTCTGGGCAATCTGTGCCGGGGCCTCACCACCTCCACAGTCAAGGATTTCTTCCCAGTTTCTCCTCTGAGCTGGTGTGAGGTCTGGTGCAGGTGCTCAGGGAGCACTCAGGAGGTGTCAGGGGACAGTGCCACCCTGGCAGCAAGGAAGGGCCAGCAGGAAGCCCCTGGTCCTGGGGAAAACCAGACAAGGTGACAAGTGGGGCTTTGTTAGCATTCAGGAACACAGAAAATCACAGAATATGATTATCTGCAGGTGCTTTTATTGAAGAGCTCTGGGAGTCAGGGGTACAGACCCAAATCTGACTCTGACATAGCTTTTGAGCTGAATATATTTTATATTCTATCGTTATATAACTTGCATATTAATTATTAAACTTATACTGTTCTATTGTATACACTGATTTTATTCAAGCATGAATCTCTTGTGGTCTTTTCTCAAGCCCCTGACCACCGTTTCTCATGATTATTCTTACAATTAAACAGTAATTATATTGAATTACTAAACAATCATTGCATCTAACAATAATATAATTTATCATATACTGGTTACACAGGTGCAGTTCTAGCAAGCACAAGGCCTATACTTTCCCAGGGTATTTTCCCAGGGCCTACTAAGTTTAATTTTCCTTCTAACTGCCCAAATCCCCACAATTTAAAAACCCTTTTACCATCAGCTTGGTCCAGGAACTTCCCAGATAACGTGGGAGAGTCGCTCCTGTTCCTCTGGCTCAGGGGGATCCTGCTGGGCTGCAGCACTTTGGCACCTGCAGCATCAGCAGGCGTGTCCTGAGCCACTCAAACTCAGATCTCAGAATCCAAAATACAGGCAATTGTCAGGACTTTGAGCCAAAGCTTAGAATTAAACACAGGATTTGATCTGAGACCTTGGAAAAGGCTTCCAAACTTAGGTGACAGAAGCAAGAATGTGGATTTATAGTAAAAGTAGAGATGTCTTAAGTGAAAGAAAGTTTAGAGTTTAAGATATAGGGAAAAAAATAATTACAAAGGTAAACAAGGAGATTAGAATGCAGTGCTCTGAGTTTTGTGTCAAAACATGATTGGCTAAGAAAGCTGACACTGTTGCATGGGTACATAAGGCAAAATACTTAAGGATTGGGTCAAAAACATAAACATCCTTGTTTTATTGGTCAATAAATCCTGAAAAGGTCTTGTAGCTAGGGATCTTGTGACCTTCTGAACCGTGCTGTAAAGATGTGAGCTGAGCTCACCCTTCCTGTCTATGTCGAAGATAGAAAAAAGAAAACACATCATCCAAACCAGCTCAGAGGTCCCATCTCGAACTCGTTCAAAATTCCTTCAAAAATCCCCCATAACACCCCTGAGGATGCTCCACCCAAGCACTGTGCTGAGCCATGAGATCCTCTGCTGGGTCATCACTAATTCATAGCCCAGCATTAACCAGGAATCATTTCCAGATCTCAGCACCACAAACCAAGCACTTGGGGAGCCAAAGCCTCTGGGAAAATACAGTATTAATTCTCTGTTCCTTGCTTTGTGTATTTTGATTTCCTCTCTAATTCTGTTAAGCTGAAACATCTTCACAATTTATTCAACAAATATGACTTTGCTGCGATCTTCTTTATGCTAAGAATTTAAGGAAAAAGGCCTTGGGCTGCACAGCATTATTAACATTGAGAGCACCTGCTGTTTCCCAGGTAGCTGTCAGCTCAGCATAAGGAAAAAAGCTAATTATTTTAAGCAGGTCATTCAGGAAGAAAACTGAAATTCTATGTGGCAGTTAGAAATCTGTGCCCGTTGACTTCAGCTGAAATTCGCTGCTGCAGAAATATGTGGCTGATGAAGAATCTGCTGGTAAAAATACACAGTGCAAATATTTAACAGTGTCGTCTTACAGGGCTTGAAATTAAAGTATTGCATACAAATTAGGTCCTTGATTTGCATTAGGATGAGGCTGAGAAGGATGGTGAGGACAACAAGAAGATGAAAATAAATAAAATAAAATAAAATAAAATAAAATAAAATAAAATAAAATAAAATAAAATAAAATAAAATAAAATAAAATAAAGTAAAATAAAATAAAGTAAAATAGAAGTGTGGAAGTAGAGATCATCTTTCTTGATATAACAACATTTTTCCATGGTAAAAGTGAATAACAATTATATAAAACTTCTCAGAGAGTGGATAAGTCATCCTAAGTAATTAAACCACGATATATTCTGTATTTTTATAAAATATTTATAAATTTTAAAAGGCTGAAATTACACTTGGGAGTATCAAATCCCTTGGAATTCAAAAGCATTTAAATACTTCAGTGTATTTACTTATGTTGAAGAAACACTGCTAGATTAAAAATGCAATATATTCAACAAAACAAAATTCAACAAAAACATTAATTTCCTTTAACATGTGGTACCAAAAAAGTTAATAAAAATGATGAGCTGCCATTGATTGCTGCCAGACTGATTCCAGCTTGGGGTCAGGTTTTCCTTAGCACTCAGTTCCCAACATCCAGGTTGGCTTGGAAAAGGAGGGAGAATGGGAAGTGCAGCAGGGCTGATGGGATGGGCTCCTTAGGGAATGGATTGGGATGATGGGATGGGCTCCTTAGGGAATGGATTGGGATAATGGGATGGGCTCCTTAGCATTCCCAGCACACCAGACTTGGCAAAGCCCTCCCAGTCTCGGTGCTTTTCACTAAATCAGCAGCAATTCTCCCACATTTACATAACACAAGCCCTGGATGTGCCCGGGCTGCTCGGATGTCATCCCTAAAAACAACTTGACATCAGCATGGAAATGAGACAGGAGGAGGAGGAGCAGCCTGAGGAAGACATCAGACAGACAGATGGACAATTCGGGAACGTCACGTTTGAGCAGCCAACTCTTTGGGAAGGATACAGCTGGGTCTTTGCAGGAGACTCTGCAGAAAGTGCCAGCCTGGAATGTTGATCATTCTCAAAAATTGGAGTTGCAAAGACCAAGCAAACATCAAAACAAACCAAACACCCTTCCACAACTACACTAAGCCAATAAACGTAAGCACCACAAAGGAGAATTGCAGCAAAACAAAGAATCTTCTGCCACAGAACTCCCTGGAAAAGCTCTGACTGTCATCAGCTTTGTCAAAACTCTTTAGTGTTCCTTTTCGATAGGCTTTTTTGGAAGGAAAAAATGAATTTTAGGCAGAACATTAGTCTAGGAGAGCAGCACATATCTCTTCAGTCAAACTCCTCTTTCTAAATTGAGAATCTGACGCTGTGACAAATCCCAAGGTGGAATTCCAATGTGGAATTCTGAAACCTGCGCAGGTAATTAATGATAGACTCTGGTGCTCTTTCCTTGTTTGCCACCTGGGGATCACAGCAGCAGCTGGAACTCCTGAGCCACGTGAATTTGGGAGAGTGGGAGGGTTCTGTGACCTTTGGAAGGGACTCAGGAGGTGGAACAGAGCCAGGAGATCTCGTTCTCAGGGCCAGGATAACAGGTGATTTTCCTATTTCCAGTGAACAATATATTTGATCACCACTGAAACAGTGCAAATAATGGTCTCTTCATGCATTAATTGCAGGTATGGAGCTCCAATGAAAGCCATGGGTGATGTCCAAAACCAGAATGATTTCAGGGGCTGTTGTTTCATATTGCCAAGAACTTTGCCAATTGTCCCATTCTCCTGTTTCCCATGGATGGGAGAAAAGATGTCTCTTTTTCACTCAAATAAGTGCATTTAATATTTTTCCCTTTTTCTGTAATAAATATATCAGAAAAGATTGCCACTTCAGAAAGAGTGCAGCTGTCTGCACTGCCATGAGTTGATGCCTCTGAGTTCAAAGAAAACTCCAGGCAATCCCCTGTGTTCCTTCACTTTATGATATACACTTTATGATGCCTCTAATCACAGAATAGATTTTATAGGAATTTCCATCACATCTCTCCCTCTTGATTCTATTTTTTCCCACTGATGTAATCTCACAGTCTTCATTTGTAGGGGAGAAGAAAAGAGAATAGCAAGAAATTATTTTGACACTTTTTTTTCCAGGTTTCTACCAGTTGTCAGCCCTTCCACTAATGGTTGTTACAAAATTAAAAGGCACAGTGAGAATGTGGAGCACTAAACACAGTCTGAGTCACACAATTTTCACTTCAATTTTTTGCATTTCTAACCAACAGCTCCATTTTAAGTGTTCCATCAGGAGAAAATGGAAGTAAGCAATTAAGGAGGAGGAAAAAAAAAGGAATAAAATGGTAACTAATTTGATTCCAGAAGATTATTTGTTTATTTTACACAGAGTTTCAAGGGCTCATTCCTCAGTACATTTTGTCTCAGAAGAGGGAGTGCTTCAAACACGGGAAGCAGCATCTCAGAATACTCCCTAAATGCAGGCTGATGGGCATGTTCTCTTCCTAAAATGCCTGATCTTGCTCCTCCTGAGTTCAGCATCTGAATTCAGAGTTCAGCTGAAGCTGAATCAACTCCTGCATTCAGCAGTTCACGCAGGCCTCCAGAAATGCACCAAGTCCAGGCAAAGTGGATTTCCCATGAGCAAGGCACGAGGCTGACGTGAGAACAGGACCTGGAAAAACCCCGAGGTTGCTCTGAGAGGCAAAGACATAAATTATAGATGGCCCTGCACTTTGCAGAAGAGGTTGCTGTGCTGAGTGTCACGGAGGTGGAACACGAATGGACCCCAGCAGCAAAGGGGCAGCGAAAAGGAGCGACAGAGGGGTCACGAGGGGAGGCACAGATGGACAACTGCTGCACAAAATAACTTGTCTCTGCTGAGGAAGGGGATTCCAAATCCCACAGAACAATTCTCAGGGCCAGAGCAGCTTCTGGCTGGTTCTTGGTGGTTCCTCGGACATTTGTGGGTCTCCCTCTTGACAGACTCCAGGGAAAGTCAGTTCAGAAACACAACTGACATAAAGGCTCCCAAACAATTTTTCAATTTCAGAAGGAAAAACCCCCAGATTTAAAAGTAACCTGCAGCAGAATTATAACCCAGTTGTTTGCTTTTCTGTGTTTACCTCAGGTACATCTGGTGCACTGCTGTGGTCAGTAGCTCCCACTGAGTGTCTACAACATCTTCACTGGGGTGTTAATTCTTGAATTAATTTGACTCAATTAGGAACAGCTACAATTCACATTGAATTTCACAAGAATGACTTGGCCAATTTTCAGAATATCAGCTGGGCCTTTTTGCATGAGGAATTACCTCTCTCACCAACAGGACTTCACTCCAAAGAAATATCTGTGATTTAATACAAACCTTTGACATTTGGGTCATCTGCCTGAAAAATGAAGACTAGTTTTGCTTACCACTGAAATTCCCAGTCATCACGTTACCAGTTTGGCAGATCTGATCATTTTTACTGAGTTAATTTCCATCTCAAAAGAAGTCCTTTTACCCCTGACTTTTTAAGCTCTTTCTGGCTGCTGGCAAGAATTCAGTAATGCTTCAGATATTAATGTTTATTTTTAAAATAAGTTTGTCCTTTAGGGAAAAAATTAAAGGTACATGTGGCTCCTTAAATATTATAGGTCTTAATGTTAAGTATGACAGTGGAGAGACCTCTCTTTTTACTTTTATACCGTTTAAATTTGTATTTGTTCAAATGGGTTTTGACCAGTTAATTTGTCTTGACAGCTCTCAGGGTCACATTTAGTTTATCCCCATAGGTGCCATGTTCTGTAGAGGAATAAAATGCATTTGTCTCATCCAGTTGCCTTTGATTTCCATGTTTCTGTGGGTAACTTTGAAATCGTAAGAATTATGCGAATTGGATTAAATAAAGTGTAAAAGAGAATAAATAAAAATGCCTCTATTTCTATAAAGTCTTGCCTGAAAGATCCTCTGATGGACAAAATGACCACTGAGAGTATCAAATGTTGGAAACGTCTGATTGCACCCATAAAGAAGGAATATTTCTTTAGTAAATAACCAATCTCAAATATTTTCATAGAAGTATTTACATTAAGGTTGTGGAATGACTATGTGTGGGAGGAGGCTCAGTTTGGCTCAAATGATGAAATTCCATCATTGGAGGACATCAAGTTACTCTAGAGGAAGCAAATCAGGAAGCACATGAAGCAATAGTTCATTTTGTGTGGGCAGGAAGTATTAGTATTAGAGAGTATTGCTCTCTAAAAATATATTGAATCCCAAACTAAGCTCTGAGGGCACAGAAAATCTTTGAAAACGAGGTGCATGAAGAGAATGTCTTTTAATGTCACAGCTGTTTGTAAAATGAAAGCAAATAATGAGTAGAGTTTCCTGAGCCCAGCCACCTTGAGAAGCTTGTGACAGAAAACAGGTGACTAGAACAGGCTGGTGCACGCAGGAGCTTTGTGAAAATATATCCAGAAATTGATTTACACCAAACCAATCCAAATGGCAGGGGATTTTTCCTGCCATGGGTGTGGGAGCCATTCAGGCTTTGCTGCAGCCTTTGCTGTTGCTGTCAGCTGTGTTCTTCCACACACAAAGGAGCATCGTTCCCTGGGACAGCAAACTGCACATCAGCACATGCTATGCAAATCACAGCCACTCAAAACCCTCTCCCTCTACAGAGGAATATTCAGAGAATCATCTCTCTTAATAACAGGCGTCTACAGCTGCCAAGAGGTCTGCTATTGTACCAAAATTCAAAGAATTCAGTGTGTGCAAAGAAGGAGCTCATGGGTTTGCACGTGAGTGGCAGTGACAGTGGGAAGCACTGTCAGGCTGCAGCATAAATTGGAATTAAATGACAAAAAAGAGTTTATCTCACAGCCCTTCCAACAATTTTCTTTGAAACACTTCTAATCCTAGAACCCAGACAGGTGTTTCCATCTGTAGATAAGAAAATATGTAAATGGTTTTTAGATGCATAAGTCCCCTGAAACTTAGTGGGGTTCAGGGTCTTGCTCACACAGCAAACGTGAGCTCTAACTCAGGTTCCCCTGGCCTGAACCCCACACAAAGTGAGCACCTTCCCCTTTGGAGCTGGAAGCAAAAGTCAGTGCACTTAATGAAGGACAATCAGTTCACATCAAGATCACTGCAGCAAGCAAACCATCCAGCCCGTGTGTTTTCAGGGGAAAAAAAAGACACCAGACAGGAGAGAAGTATCTGGCATTTCTCCAGGAAAATGAAGGTAGTAAAACCAGAAACATCTGCCCAGAAAAAGGAGAATATTAAATAACTATTTGGAATAATTAAAGAGAAGCAGATGCATAATGAACGACTGTGAAAGGTGGTAATCTCAAACACTGACACAGTAATCAATAAAATAATGAAGGAGAGGCAGAGAATAAGCAAGATTAGGTCATGGGGATGAGATCTTGGCTGTGCACCTGGGGGATTCTCACAGGATCACGTTTGCAACTGGAAAAGACCCGACAGAAGGTTATGCAGTGAAAGCCTAAATTTATACTGCTGCATTAAGTTCTCAGCCTGGAACTGGGAAAAGAGTGATTTACCTGATACTGAGGGCAGTCAGAGACAACTGACTTTAATAAAACCAGAAGAGCAGCTGACAATATCTGCTTTCATCTATTGGTAACTTCCATCAGGACAGAATTTACTGAGACAACTTCCCAGCCTTTCAGTCCACTGTTTCACAGGAGATTTCCCAACTCAAACTCTCAGGAATGAACCACAAAACTAAATCTGACTCACTAAGGAAAAATGACCTGGATATATTCTACTTCTATCAGGCACACTGATTGACACGAAACCTTTCAAATGGGGGGGCAGAGTGTTAAAAAGCACATTAGTGTTTCAGGGATCCACATTCCATGTAAATACCTGGTGGCTTATAGCAGCTGAGGAGCACTCAGTGCTTTTGAGGCCTTTTGGAACCTCAGTGATTCTGTGACTACAGTTTTGACAAGCAGCTGCATATCTTCAGGATCTGCTCCTGTGGAAAGCCAATTCTGAAAATTCCCTGGATCAGTTTAGACACTCTAAATGGGCTTAACCCATAGTTAAACCCATGGGTTTAACACGTAGGGGTTTAACCTGGGTTTTTAACAATCTAGATAAGGAAAAGTCACCACCTAGAAGTGTGATGGGGGAAGGATGAATAACCTTTGAAAGAGGATAAAGAGACTTGATGGAAACATGATCAATTCACCTGTTGGTGCCTCTTAATGTGCCACTGAAACACCCTGAATTCTACATCCAACTCTGGACTCAGATCCTAACACATTTAGATGATCTTGGAACTTATTTTGTTTTTCTTTGAACCTTCAGGCTTGAGGGCTCTTCAGAAGCTTTGCAGTGCCCACCCTAACACTGGGAGTACCCAAACCTGCTGATGGGAGATTCAAGTGTGACAAGGATGGTCCCCAGGACATAAAATGACTTTTTGGTTCGTTCATCTGAGACAGGGGATGAAAATGCTGGCACAAAAGTGAGAGCTGGAATATTCCCATAAAATATCCATGGGAGGAGTGGAAACCCACAGCAGGAGAAGGGAGGAGGAGGAGCTGAGGGGGTCTGTGCTGATGTCCTTGTCAGCTTCCCAGGTAAAGTCAGTGAGGGAATTCTGAGCAGTCTCCACTCAGCAGAGCAAGGATTCCTTGTGCTGCCTTTTCTTGAGAAGGAAGGACATGCAAGGCTGCCTTTCCAGAGGCATTTCCATGGCAGGGCTCTGCAGGAATGCTGTGAGGACACACCAAACTTCACTGGATCCTTGGGGCTGACAGATAAAGTGCATGTTTAGGTGGCTTTCACAGCTCATTTCAGTCCAGTCCAGAGGGTTACACACGAAAATTGCTTTCAGCAGCCCTGTCACATCCCAGTGGCTCAGCAGCCACTCTCACAGCGGAGTAGAGCCAACTCAGCAGTGTCTTGGTCAGGGCTGTGTCCCTGCAAAGTGTCCCACAGTCTGTGCTACCATTATTATGCATTTACACCACCAGACCTTCATGATTTACCCAGTGATCAGGTTTTTTAAATTGACTTTTTACAATTGGCTTCACTGAAAATAAATGGGTCAGTTGTTTCCTTTCATACCTTGTTGGCTTCTACCATGTTTCTCTTGGTTTTTAAGGCAATGGATGAAGAGAATAATGTGGATGCTATAAAATGCAAAATTCACAGGCATATGTGGATAATTTGTACACATATTTTTGCAAAGCTGAAACAAAAGAGCAAAACCACAATTTGGTTTCATAAAGATGTCACAGAAGTAAGGGACAGTTTGTTGTTTAATTTTATTAAAATCCATTGTCTTTTCTACCTGTGAAACCCAGAAATATTCTAAAATACAGGCAAGTAGCCTGTAAAATAAATACTGTTTGACAAAATATAGTTTTCAAAAGAAACATTTTCCAGTGCTAAACCAACACAAAACACCTTTTAAGTATAACAACATTACTGTTCAGGAAGAAGATTATTTCCCTTTTACCAGGCTACAGAAACGTGAACTTTGAATTTCAGCTCTTCAGTTCTGACCTCAAGAGGTGCCAGTGAGAGCACAGATGGATGATGTGGCAGCGACTTTCTGAAGAACTGAAAAATCAATCAATATTTATGAAATCCTCTCTCTCTTTGGAAGACAGAATTATGCTGAACTTCAGTGCTTTCTGCAATGTTTACAAGTAGCATTTTAAAATTCCAAGGAAAATAAAGTTTGTGCCATGGGTTTGGCAGCATTTCTGCACCAGGCTGAGGTGAACTGATGGGTGGTACTCACCTATCAGCCATTAAATTCCCAGAAATCTGTCCATGCAATCCACCCAGCATGTTGTAAATGTTAACACTGCACAAATCCTGATTTGAAGAGCTTGTTTGTTTATTTGGTGCTTTCTTTCTTCTCAAACAGTTTTCTTTTGATTCTCTCAGGCTTTTGGAAAGGAAATGTCCCTGTGCAAATAGCATTATTTTAAATATACTACCAAAATTGCTTGGCTCCAAGAAACCATATTTTAATGATTCTGCTGCATGATGAGTCCCAGTCTAACATTGAGCTGCTCTCAGAAAATACAATCAATGTGCTCAGGTATTCAGGCTTTAAACACCCAATATCCTGAGCACACAGAAACAGTTCAGGGCAGAAAAGAACCTGAAGATTATGATCCAGTTCTCCCTGCAGCCTCCAGAAAGCTGCTTGGAAAAAGGCTCTGGAGGTTCTTTGATCTCCAGTACGCAGAGAAAGGTGTGAGGGAACAGTTCTGAAAAACTCTGGGTTTTCATTACCACCTCCAGCTCTTTTAGCAAGAGCTGCAGCACTTGTCACTGATTAAATAACACACTTGGTCATTTAGTTAATTGCCTGGGTCTCCAAGATAAACAAAATCACTTGAGCAAAACTTGCTGCTGATTTTTACATGGCTGTGAGGTATACGATAGTGGGCTTGTGTGGATTTAAAACATAATTTTCCTTAAACACTCAGATGATGTAAAGACAAGACGCTTTAAATATATAAATCTGAATAGTCACAGCCTCATCATGCTCCTCAAGATCTCCATTCCTAAACAACCTAATCATGTGAACAAGCTCCATGCATTTTGCTGTGCTAAAATACTCTGTGTGGGATACAGAAAATACAAGTACACTTCCAACACATAATGCTGTTTGGAAACTGGATCTCTCCAGAGGCAATTCCTGCCTTCTTAATTTCATGTTCCTATTTAGATTAAGTATCAGGGAGAAATCCTTCCCTGTGAGGGGGGGAGGCCCTGGCACAGGGTGCCCAGGGAAGCTGTGGCTGCCCCTGGATCCCTGGAAGTGTCCAAGGCCAGGTTGGACAGGGCTTGGAGCAACCTGGGATATTGGGAGGTGTCCCTGCCCATGGCAGGGGTGGGATGAGATTATCTCCAAGGTCCTTTCTCTACCCCAAAGCATCCTTGGGTGCAGGGCCAAGGCTGGAAATGTCAGGAAATTCAGGTCTGTATGTACATGGGTGCTGTTACACACACATCCATATATCCACGGACAAGCTGATATCTTAGCAGAAGGAATGCCAGCCAAGTGTGAGGGCCCAAACTGCACCCAAAATGAGTGGGAAGAGCAGTGCTGCATGGAGGGGCTGGGATGAGAGCCTGGATCTGGGATGAGTCACAGCTGCTGTGAGCCGTGAGCACATCCTGCCATGGAAAATGCAAGAGTCTTTGTACAGCCGTGCCATGGCCCTGCCGTGTCCATGCCTATGTTCATGTCCGTGTCCATATCCATCTCCATGCCATGTCCATGTCCATATCCATGTCCCTGCCCATGTCCATGTCCATATCCATGTCCTTGTCCATATCCATATCCACGTCCATGTCCATATCCATGTCCTTGTCCATGTCCATGTCCATATCCATGTCCCTCCCCGTGTCCATGTCCATATCCATGTCCTTGTCCATATCCATGTCCATATCCATGTCCGTGTCCATATCCATCTCCATGCCATGTCCATGTTCATATCCACATCCCTGCCCATGTCCATGTCCATATCCATGTCCTCGTCCATACCCATGCCATGTCCATGTCCATGTCCATGTCCATGTCCATGCCATGTCCATGTCCATATCCACGTCCCTGCCCATGTCCATGTCCATATCCATATCCATGTCCATATCCATGTCCATATCCATGTCCTTGTCCATATCCATGTCCATGTCCCTGCCCATGTCCCTGCACATGTTCATGTCCATATCCATATCCATGTCCATATCCATGTCCATGTCCATATCCATGTCCTTGTCCATATCCATGCCATGTCCATATCCATGTCCTTGTCCATGTCCTTGTCCATGTCCATATCCATGTCCATATCCATATCCATGTCCATGTCTATGTCCATATCCATGTCCTTGTCCATATCCATGTCCATGTCCATGTCCCTGCCCATGTCCCTGCCCATGTCTGTGTCCGTGTCCATGTCCATCTCTCTAGCTGCTGGCTGGACCATCTCCAGGTGCCAGGGCCTGCTCAGGACCATCATTCCAGGGTGTTCCCATGGGATGAGCTTTCTGGCACACATGGGTGCGGGCAGGACACACAGAGGCAGCTCTGAGCACAGATTTGTGCAAAGACCTGGGACAGAGATGCTGCTGCTGTTTCCCAAATATTGACGAGGAGCTGCTAAAAGCAGAGTTGTCATCCCTTTGCCTGTTCAGTTTCTAAAACTGAGAACAGATGAAGTAAGAACTGGCTGTTAAACAAAAAACAAACCCCACACTCACTTCTGACCTTGATTTCCTACTCTAACGTTCTTCCCAACAGTTTTATGTGCCTTCTGCCAAAAGGAACAGCTCACTGGAGGATTTACAATTCCTCCCTTGGGTATTATTAGCTAAAACATACCCATATTCAGCCTCAGGATGTTTAATGTGTGTCTGTTTGTTCATATATCACATACAAATAACTGTAATTATGTACTGTCCTATGAGAATGTGATGGAATATAATGCCAAACCACATTTTGAATTCCTCATTTGTTGTCAATTTTTGTGTGTGGAATTTTCTAAAATATTATGAGGTATATTCAAGTTTAAGCCAAATTACTTTTAAGCTGTTGAGGGAAGCACTAGTCCATTATTTTCCACTCCTTTCCTAGTCACTAACAATCCACATGCACTACAGTCAGGCCTTGGTGATAAATAGCTCTGCAGAAAGTAAAAGCTTCTCATTTTCTTTGATTCCATCTGCAGGTGGTCAGTTTAGGTTCAACCAATATTTCAATCCCACTGTTTAGCTCAGATAAATTTCAGACAGGTTCATTCCATGCCATTTTTGCTTTACCAACAGGTTCTTGCTTCTAAAACAGTAGGGGTTTTTTTCCTTAAAAAGAAATTAAATATACTTTAAACATCCCAATTTAAGAGAGGGTAATGCAGAAAAATACAATTTTAAAAAGTGAGTTAGGTATTAATAGACAGACCTGAATGTCTTTTTATCTGTAACCAGTAGTATAAATGTTCCAGGAGTGAGTCACACTTTGAGTTCTTGCCAAGAATGACGTGAGTAAATATCTCCCAAAGCCAGCTCTTTTTCAGCAGACTATTGTTAACTGGCATTTGATATATTATAGCAGCATTCATCACAGCTCTTCAGATAAGGTTCAGTCAGGAGTCCAGTTACATTTGCTATTTTCCTTTCCCCCCCATCTTTTTTTCAGACCATCTCATTCAGATTTGCTTACACACCGGAGCACTTGACCCAAAATAAAATAGTGGCACAAAATTTCAGGCAAATATTTTGTTATATACATATACACACATATCTATGTATATATTTATCCACTTGACGTGTCCATGGTTAAGCTTTCCCCAGCCTGTATCTCTGTGGTAGTGAGTGTTTGAAGCTGTGAATGCCACAGCCATTGAAAACAAGTTTTCTCTATATTTAAGAGCCAGAAGATGATTCAGAACTATCTGAACTGCTGTTCTTAGAAGGACTTGGTTTCCAGGAGCTAATCCTGGGGTGGGTTTTAAACCAAGGTCTAAGACACCAGGCTGCTACTGCACATAGGTTTTTGGGGCACAATTATTGAAGCTGCCTGTTTTCAGTTCTGTGCATTACATAGCAGCAAAACCAAAGCCACATCCCTGAAAATATTTATTGAATTTTTCAAAGATTTTCTGAATGCATAATTTCTGTAAGGCATCAGTTACATCTTCAACATTCCCAGCATTTTGTAGGAAATATGGTGTTCAAGGAATCTTTTTGGTAAAATATTGGTACAATGTCACTAAAAACATTTGTTAACAAACTGAAAGCAAGACCTTTGTAGCTTAGGTTCACGATCATAATTTATCATCTAATATAAAAATATAATGATAGAAAACAAGCTCATTTTTATTTTAACCAATCGTTAAACTGGCAGCAGAACGCTGCAAATGTGAAAAAGAGGGTGTTTAAATCTTGCATGGCATTCCTCTGAAATTCTGCTGCTATTTCCTGAGAGAGCAGCTGGTAAATCCTGCCAAACGCTGCAAACCACAATGTCAAGTTCCTCAATCCCCCAGTTACTCCAGCAGGTTTTCAGATCTTCGGGCACCAGACAAGGAGCTCTTCTTTGAATCTCCAAAGAGAATAACTCTGCAGCAGAGATGTGCCTTGAAGCTGGAACATTTATTCATGGATCAATGGGTGGCGTTGCTTGAGAGGAGCCGGCAGCCTTGCAGTCTTATTCCTGTCAGTATGTTTTGATGTTAGACTGGAGGAGATTTGTCTAACACTTGAAAGGAGTCTTGGGATGAAGGGGAAAAAAAGGGAAATGAGATCAAACAGAAGCCTGATTATATAGTGTTTAAATAGGAGCTTCCGGGCCATATCGAGCAGTTTTGAAGTATTAATTTTATACCCTTTTTTTTTTTTGGTGCAAGAAAAAAGATTATACTTCTAAACAAACAAGTAATGGTCCAAATGTGCAGGGTGGAGGCCTGAGGCGTGAGCTGCTGTTTTCATGTGGGGAAATAAGGGCTATTTCACTTTGTGCCTTGGCATGTCAAAGGAAGCCATCACATTGGCCCAGTTTTCATCCTGGTCAGAGCTACAAGTTATTTCTTCTTCTAGGGGAAATAATCTGGATGAAATTTTTTTTTTTTTTTTTTTTTTTTTTTTTTGCTATTTTGCTATTTTGCTACAGAAAAAGGAAAATGGAACTCAAGTATGAGCATCAGAATTGCTTCCAGGGCTGAGATTGATCCATTAGGAGAAGCTGTTCCTGTGTGGGAACGCGTGCCTGCATTCCTGGCAGGAATTTACAGTGGGATATTTGTGGTAGGAGAAAGTGTACAACAAAAACCTGGTCTGCAAACACTCCCTGGTGATGGGGCTGAATGAGGGTCATAGAGGATTTAAACATTGCTCCAAAAATATCTCCAGGTTTTGCTGTGCAGAAAATCTTCCAGCTGCAACCTAAGGCAGAGCTCAAGCTCTGCTGGTGCTGCTTAGGGAAATAATTCCTCCAAATGAACTGAAATGTGCACAAACTGTAGTGCTAACATGGACAAATCAACACTTTGAGAGTTGTTGGCTGTATCTACTTCTGACCATGAATATCTTGTTTTCCCAAGATATTGGTATTAGGGATTGCTTTTGTAATTTTTTAGTTATTTAAAATGTTCTGCGGTTGGTTTTAGCATTCAGGAAGGACTCAGTGAAATGTAAATATAGGAGGTGTCTATACTGAAAACTGCAGAATAGGGCACTCAAAATATTTTCAGATAAATCCACAGCAAGCAAAGTGAACCAACCCATGATAAGAAGATTGGTTCTCTTGTTCCAGACAGGTTTTAAGATCAGTCATTTATTTTCATTTCAAGGCTCCATTGCAGACTCAGGGTAACCATTTCCAGAAATACACATTTTATGAATGTACAGATGTGGGGAATTAAGAGTGCAACCCTTCATTGCTTTATTAATGAAATTCTCTACACCTGAGGTAGAGGAAAGTTTAGTTGGCTTATAGTGATCCATAACTGATTTTACATCTTTCCCATGGATTGATCTCTGGGGAATAATTCCAGTTTTTGTAATCAGAAAGTCATTGTGCTCCTTCCTGGGAACTTTTTGCCTCAGACTTAAGAAAGATTTTCAGATCAGAGGCCTGGCAGCAATGTTGTTCCAGTTCTTGCTGGTGTGAATAAAGAAGGTATTTGGTATCTCATGACGAATGAAAAATTAATTTGGACAGCACAATTGTAATGAATTTCTCTTTATTTGCTTAGCCTTTTATGTTTTTGCAGTCATATCT
The DNA here is from genome assembly GCF_048771995.1 of Taeniopygia guttata. Taxonomy (NCBI): domain Eukaryota; kingdom Metazoa; phylum Chordata; class Aves; order Passeriformes; family Estrildidae; genus Taeniopygia; species Taeniopygia guttata. Next base: position 4,220,552 of record NC_133029.1, on the reverse strand, counting down.
AACAATCAAAAAAATATTTTAATTATTCAAGAAGTTCTGTGAACACTGAGCGAGTCAAAGCTAGATTTGGAAACCTGCTTTTCTTTTGTTTTTTTTCCCCTACTATTAAGAACTTAATTCACCCGGTGATTGGCACTCAGTGTTCAGCACTTTGTAAAACTTCCTGATTTTATACCATAAACAGTTACATCCAATTTATTCCCTCCTGGTAAAGAGGGGGCATCACATGGGACCAGGAATTAAACACATCAAACTGAGCTTTGTCAAGGGGGCTCTGAGTGACAGATGCTGACCTATATATTCCTGAAAGATCTCTAAAACTTGCTGCTAGTTAGGAGATGGTGGTGATGCCTTAATGGCTTTGTGATTCCAGGAGTTATTCATGCTCCAGTTTTTCCCTCTGTGTTGATGCCAGCACAAGAATTCTCTGAAGGGGGTTTGGAACAACAAAATTGCTGTAAATGGAGGTGAGTGTGAAGCAGAGCTCTGTTACAAGATCTTAAACAAGAATAAATACACATTTAAAATCTATTTTTAAATTTTTTTTTAAACAGCTATAATCAGAGGGAACTCAAAATTTCACTTCTATTTTCATGGGCTGTGGTATTTTCTCTCTAAATATATTAAACTAACAAGGGAAAGGGTAGAGTTTGGAGGAGTTATGCAATTGTTCCTGTTGCTATTTTTATTGACATAATTACAGAGAAATTCTGAATGAACATAACTTTTCCCTATTATGTTTTTTACTTTCAGCTGCTGATTTGACTAAATTTTCAGTTTACCTTTAGAGTAGCTTGAAACCAAACCAAGACATGCAAATTTTAAAGCACATTTCCAATGATTGTAGATTGGCTCCAACCTGAAAGGCTACAAAGGGGAATGAGCAGATATTTGCTCATCTGAATATTTTTTCTGAGGGCAGATTTATCCAGAACATAAAATATGAATTAAAAATTTTGCTAAGATATGCAGAATATCAAACAGAATACTTCCTTTCCTCCATATTTTTTTAATACCAGCCATTTTTGGCAAAGCTGTGGAAAGCTGCTGTTTTATTAAGGAAAGCAAATTGCTTGGCCAGTGGTTGAAGGAAAAACAAACAGCAATTAATGCTGTTTATAAGCAGTTTTATAGTGTTAAATTTCAGAAATCAGTCTTGCTGAAAATATTGCTGGCTGAGTAAGATTTTGTGATTTTATTAGTTAAGAGAGATTCATATATTTTCATTATTATCTGAATTCTTGAATAATATGTGGAATCATAATAAAGGAAAAGAAACCCATCAGCCATTACAAGTTTTATAGAAGTGGGGATATGTCAACATTTAAATTTATGGTCTTGGAAAATTTGTTAGAATGCAAAAACCAGAAGATTATGATTACTTCAAAGCTTTTGAGGGATCCACAGAGATGAAGGTAGGCATGGGGAACTGGAATCAGATATAATGAAAAAAAAATTTTTTTTTTTTTTTATATAATGAAAAAAATTATTTTTTTTATATAATGAAAAATAATTGAGGAAGAAAAAGGATTTGATGAAGCTAATAGGGATTTAGGGGTGAAAATAGCAGCAGTGCAGGGAGCTCTGGCATCTCCTCAAAGCCAGAGAAAATGGAATTTCAGGGCTGAATTCAGCACCCTTTGGGGCAGCCTGGCCAGCAGACATCTGCAGGCAATTCTGGCAAACCCTACTGGCATTTGGTTCCAGATCTGAAGAATTTTGCTGGACGTTATTTTTAATGCACGAGCTATAAAAAAAAATGATGCTTTGGAGAATTCCATGTTTATGTTTATGCCATGTTTGCCTCCAAAATAAGGAGCAGGATGTGTAATTCAGCAAGTGCCTCATTAGATGTTTTATTGCTCTTTTCTGTGCTTGCACAGCCATGAGCTGAGCCTTGATGGGTTTTAATACAGGAAATTCTTCCCTCTTCCTGCTGAGTTATTGACTGTTATTTTGGGGCTTTCAGGGGGGGTTTGTGTGTGTTTTAAAAAGCTGGTTTGAAGTCAGCTTCAGGGATGTGGCTGCAAGGATTTCAGCCGATGGCAGGAGCCAGTTTTGGATCCCTGTTAAAGGGAAATGTGTTCAGGAATGCCAATAATGGGATTGCTGATGCCAGAGCAGGAAACTGATCCTCAGGTTGGGGAACCCACCTCTGCCCAAAGTTTGGTGATAATTTCTGAATTTAATTATGAAAGATGATGTGCTAATGATGAAATCCTCCTATCACATCAGCTGGCAGGGAAATGAAGGCTTGGGCTTTCTCAGGTGCAGACTTTTGTCTCCATTATGTGGCGTTACCTCATTTCCTTTTTTGAGAGGTTATAAATTCGGGCAGGTGTGAAATGTGGTTTTCTCTTGGTAGTTGCTGGAGCTGCTCACCTATACCAGTTTTTATGAGCTTGGAGTACCATCCCCTAAACATTTATGTTGTAGAAATTTTAGTTTTTAAGCGCAAAACTACTTCTGGTACTGTTGAGGATATTTGTAAAGCAGTTCCAGAATATTTTTTTTTAAATAATGCTTTTTAAACAGCCCTGTTTCATCCTGCACAGCACGTGCATGATCATAAAAACTGTGCCAGTTAGTTTGGGATCACTGGGGAATACATTTTGTTTTGTGTGGATGCTCAGCTGGGCTCACAAACAGGAGTTTGGCTCTTGTGATGTTTCAAGAAGGAAACAGGTACGTTATGTCAAGTGTTGCATGCAATATTTCCTGGATTTTTCTATTTCATTTGCTTTCAGGTATGTTTGATACTCCCAGCTATCAAACCAAGTACAGGGTAAAGTAACTCAGGAATATTTTGGATAAACTATGAAAATGTTAGATTATTTTTGGCTGCAATTTCAGAACTTCTAGAGCTCTGGATGGAGAGGAGTCATTTTAATGTGTACAAAGAATACATAATTTATTCTTCTTTACAATTTTTTGTACCCCTTCAGTTATAAAAGCTTTTTCAATGTCTGTAATTTTACATATTTCTGCCATAGCATAAGCCACTGCAGAAGAGTCTGATCCATAATTCCTGAGGTGTGAAATGGGCAAAAGCTCCTGGTCACTGTGGTTTAGGCAGCTCTATGTTAACTGTGTTATCCTCAAGGCAGAAACAAACCTTAACCAACACAGAAGATAATTCAGTATTGCAATTCTAAAAACTCCTGAACTTTGTCCTCTGTCCAAAGAAAGTTCTCTGCTGTTTGTGCTTCAGTGCCAGTGTGACATTAATTAACGAGCTGTCACTCACCACTGCTGAGCGTGGATCTGTGAGGTCCCTTCTTTGAGCATCCATGACAACTCTGATGCTACTGAAGCCCAGTGGTCTCAGAGAAGATATTTTAAATAACAACTCTAGAAATGTAAATCGTGTTAAAAATGCCAGGTTTCCAAGCAGACTGGCTGTTGCCTTAATGAGAAATGAGATTTCATTCTATCCCTGTACCAGAACACCTTTCACCCCCCAGTTCTGTGCTGGGGCTGTGTTTGGTTTGGGGTTTATTTTCCTTTAAGGCACTCACTGGGGAAGTTTCTTGGTTCATATCAGAGTCAGTAGTAAGAAAATGCTTAGTAATTTTTGGTTGATATGTGAAATACTCACCCTTTCAGGTATTTGCCACTGTTATTTTACATTCCATGACTGAAGCTTTATTGTAAAACTTTGCTTTAATACTTTGGATTAATCTTGGGGTTTGTGTGCAAGGAGGGAAGGGGATTAAAGCTCTGATTTATTGCTGTGCTCCATGGTGCTCATGAAAGGTCAGCTGTAAACATCTCCATCATCTCCTGCAGCCTCCTGGCTGGGGTAGGGCCTCTCTGGGACCCCACAGCTCCTTCCTCACCTCACTATTTGGGAACACCCCTTTGGAAGGTCTGGATGCCAATACCAACACCTCCCCAGCCTGGGCTGGCCGTTGTTGGCCAAAATGACATTTTGCTGAGTCCTGAGGCATCTGGACATCCATCAAACTTAAGTCTTTACCTGTGATTATCCTGAGAAAACTCTCTAAATTCTCACCTACTTCTGAGCTTGTTTGAGTTGGCAAATTTACCTTCTATACTCAGTGGGGCCAAATACAGCAAATAGAGATGTTAGACACTGTATTCAACCCCAAACAAAACTGCCTGCAGATGTGTACTTTGGGGTTTTGGGGGTTTCCTATTCATTGTTGCATTTTTATCTTGTTGGCAAGTGTGAAAAATTGACGCCTTTAGCACCAAGTCCACGCATTTGAAATTAGAGTACAAAGAAGCTGCAGCAATGAGACTTTGAGATTGAAATTATAACTGGGAGTGGTCAAAGCATTCATTTAAATGTAATAAATGAGACCCCTCTCCAGTTTTTTATGTTTTTTTAGACAATATGGATTTATTGCAAGTAATATCTGCCTATGAAGTTTGGATTTGGTTGGTTTTAATTTTATTAGAGCCTGAATAAAGCCAGCATTGTTTGTTTTTATATGCTTTTCTGCATCTTGGTTATGTCATAGGGGTGATTTCTACAGATGAGGTGATTTCAGGTGGAGATTATGGTTATTGATGCTTTAATTAAGGAGCTTGGGTAGTAAATGGCTTTCTCACATACAAAGAGTTAGTTGCTTTCACACAGTAGTAAACTTAATAGGTCTTATTTAATTCAACTGAATAATTAGTTCCATAATTCAAACTCAAAGTTTAACTGTTGGACCAGAGTGCAGCAATATTCCATTTTTGTCATATTTAGTACTTACTGTAATACAGAAATTTTCGGCACACACACGAAAATCTCTTCTGAAGAGCAAAGATTATCATTTTCCCACTCGATGAACACACAGAGTTTAATATACACTTAGATAAATCTAATTGAAGTGAGATTAATTAAATTCAGCTTAATCCAATTCAATTGGTCCCCATCTCCCCGACTGTGGTGGTAACAACCATATGCAGGGTTGGCTGTGAAAAGAATCACTGCTGAAAATTCCTCTTTCCCCTCCTTTTCCTTCTGCAGGGTCAGTTTTAAGCAGGATAATGTCATTAATCCTGTTTATAACAGGGTTCCAGGCGGGCTCAGATGGGTCAGGAATCCTGCAAGGAGGGCAGAGACCTCTTTGAGTGGTTTTGCTGATGAAGGGGAAAAAGTTGCAGAGAATCTCTTTTGCCAGAGATGTGACTTGCCTTGCCTGGTTCTGCTTGTCAGCCTGATTTCTGCAGGATTCCTGCAGCCCTAATTACAGCAAAGCCAAGATGCTCTTCAGAACTCTGAATTCTGTAAAATTTTCTGCTGTGTCAGCAAATGAAAATTCAAGTCACAGTCTGTCTTTAAAAATCAGGCTCCAGCCCCACCGTGATAGCAAAAGGGACCTAAAACTGCATCGCTCTAAGGAAATATTCGATTTATTGGGATCTCTAGTAAAAAAACAAAAAACCTAGAAACAAAAAACTAAATATGCCCCAAAGCCAACTCCTTCACCCCAAAAAACTCTGTTTCAGTGTTCTGGATCCCTGAAACTGTTCATCATTTTGCTCTTGTTTAAAAGTAGGAGAACAAAAATGTTCCAAGGAACTTAAAATAAACCCAGCCTATATTATAAAGCAATGCAGAGAGCATTATTATTGTAATTCTGTGAGAATCTGAACTCCACACACACACTCTCCAGCTCTATGGTAATTTCTAAACTCTTGGTCTGTTTTTATGTTTCCATTCCCTCCTTCTCCATTCATTTCTTCAAAAATAAGTCACAGAGATATTGAAGAGCAGCCAGATTGTTCAGATTTGTTATCCATGTATTTATAAAAGAGGCTAAATGGGAATACATGGACCCCAAAATCCTGCATGGAAGCATTGCTGAGAGCCCAGGTACTTATTCTGAGGTTTGGAAATTGTCTGAATGGATAGTGATCAATACAGTTCACTAACACAGCCCCTCTAATGTTCCCCTTTCCTGGCCAGAAATCTGCTTTTTCACATTATCACATTCTGCAGGGCTCGTCCCCAGGTCCCTGAGATCTGTGTTCTGCACAGTTCAGAGCTTTGCAGCCCAAGGCGAGATTTTATTTACATGGAACAGCATTCCTGGAAGTGTAGGTTAGGATCAACCAAAAGTAATCTCAGGGAAGAAAAGAAAAAAAAAGAGGATTCTTTCTTGATTCAGCAAGGTGATGTTCATAAAAATAAAGTCAGAACCTGTAGAGCACTGGTGGGAGCACAGCAGTTGTTTGGCTCTTTTCTCACATGCCTGATGTATTCTCTATATTCCTTTTTTTTTCCCCCACTTTTGATTTTCTAAGTTTTTTTTCCTAAGGCTTGCAGCAGTTGGCTTGATCTTCTTTCAGATCTGCAGTGAGATGAACTAAAACTGGCAACTACATAGTGTAATTAAATATATATTTATATTGATAATAAATTATGTGATCAGTACATTATGAACTGTAGAGCTGATGGAACCACAACTCCAGCGAGGATATTCCCAGAGGATCAGGTTTTTGTGGCACCATTTACAAACCACTTGGCCTTAAAATCTCTTCCACTAAAGCAGAATTTGCTTTAATATTTGAAAATATTAAGAATCAGAATTTCCATCCCTTCTCTGAGGTGCTACTTCTGTTTAGGAGCTGACTGGTTTGCTGGTTTTTGCTGACTGGTTTCCAGTGTTCTGTTGTTTGTTTGCTTTCTGAAGCAGCTCGTTCCCCTCTCTCTGTCTGGCTTTAATCTCCAGCCAGTCCTTCCCTGCTGAAATGAAAGTGTTCAGCTCCTGGTATTTTCTTTCTTTGAACAGGTACAAATAAATTGGAGCTGGATCACTCAATTCTTATTTTTTTATAAGCTGAATGAAGTGAGGAGATGAACTTGTGATGTTCCTCTAAATCCTGTGCCACTTTTATTCATTTTTTTCTGATTTTTTTATTTTACCATCCCATGGTGCATCCAGAGGTAAAATCCCTCCTGTTTCAGTCAGTGCATTTTTACATATTTATCTAAGCTCAGGTTGAGTTTTTCTCCATGGCACTTTATCCTGAGGCTCAGATTAACTCACTGGACCATCTCAAGTCTTTCCCAGAATATTTTATTTTTTCCCCCATTCTCCAATATGCCCCACAGTCCTCAGTCCTGAATGTGCAAAATGGGTTTGGCCACTTAAAAACTGACTTCTTTGAGAAGTTCAAAGCCACCAAACAATCCAGATTGTGCTGTATAATTGCCGTAACACCATCATTATTTACATTTGCATCTTTCTTGCTGGAATCTGTCCATTTTATTTGGAGTGGTCTGATGTTTAATAACAGCAGAAACTTTTAATGAGGGGCAGAAAGAAATTGTGGTAATTGCATGTCAAGAAATGAATCACCTGCCAATGGATGGGAATAATGACAAGACAGAAAAACTTGGTTCAAAGGAAGCAATGGGAAAAAAAAGATTGGTAAGACTATAATAATGCATAAAAATAATTAAATGGGGTTAAAGATGCTTGCAAGGTGAAAATGAGGATTTTTACTCAGTTGCAGAAGAAGACAAGGTGTAATACTGTAAATTTCCTACCCAGTTCCAACAGGAAAAGGATAAGAGACTACATGGTCTCTAATGTGGTTAAGAGAGAAACAAAATAGGACAAATAACTGAAATTGGGCCCTCTTTGGCTGTTTCTCTCTTTTAAAGACCAATTTCACTGTCTGGTCAGTATATTTTTCTTTATAGATTTATAAAACACTGAGAAAAGCCCCAAAACTTCTCAAGGGATCCAAGCTGGGGGATTTTCCAGCTGTGTTTTTCAGTCATGATGTGGTGTGAGTTACGTGAGATTTCCTGGTTCTTTCCCCTCTGCCCACCAAGTGATCTCTTGGCAGTGCTGAGTCGCAGAACCTCGGAGGGTGAAATCACTGAGCTCAAATTTGACAACTGAATCCCATATAAAACATTTTATGGATTCCATACCAATAGGATCCAGCTTTATCTATGGTTTTTCCTCAGTGGTGATTGTTTTTCAGGCATGCTTTCATTCTAAAAGCAAAAACTTCACTAATTCTCCCCTCACTCTGGTTAATAAATGCATTTGGTGGGGAAGGGATGCAATCAGAGCTTTCTGGGAGGGTTTTGGGATGCAATCAGGGTCAGACCAGATCGTTTCCTAGAGGTGAAGTTCTGCATAATGTCTCCACAGCATTATTACTCCACCAGGAATCCCCTGGCTTTCCTTTGGAAGTTAATTAGAGTCTGTGCAGGGAATGAGTCAGACAGAATTGTGTGGCTGAGAGTGTGTGTTGATTACAGCACTGAAATCATCCTAATGGCTTCTCTGTCTGCTGCTAAAAGCAATTACTGGCTGGTAAATTTTTAAGCTGTGAAATGTAATTTTAAGAAATACTTTGCTTAAAATAACATTAAGAAAATAATATACACAAAAGAAGTGGTGGTCTTCATGCTCTGCCATGTTTTCAGCTAAGCAATTTTTTTGGAGACGGTGACTCCAGGACCTAGATTTGGGAGAGACTTTTTGGGAAAAATGGAAATAAATTTACTGAATTGAAAGTGCTGTGGAGCTGTAAATGCTTTATAATATTACAGATGGCAGAAATGGGTTTGAAATGTTTGTAAAAGTGAAGGACATGCCTTTTAAGGATCTGAACATGAAGGTGTTCATTCCCCCACCTACTGAGCCAAACATTGCCTTTTGACTAATGTGTTTTGCCTTTCATGAAAATGAGCAAATTTAGGGTTGATGTGAACAAGGCATGAAAATACTTTTTTTTTGTTATTCCATTTCTTTCCATCTGAGAGAGCCCAAGCAAAAGCCTTTTCAGGCTCCTGGATGGCTGACTTGCAGGAGTTCTCAATAGGAGATTGTGATGGAAAGCTGAGCATGGGAGACTGAGGCTTTTCTCACAGAATGCCATGGATTTTACAGGCAGATAAGGATAATCTTCCTACGAAGATTTCACTCACTTTAATAATACTTTGAATAATGGTGTGATGGCTACAGGGCTCTCCCAGATCCTATCAGAGGATATATTATCCCACTGGTGCCTGTATATTTTACTTTCCACTGTGTAGTGATTACCTTTCCATTTTTTCAGTTAATTCCTTTTATAGATCAGCTGTGGTTCAACAAAGTCATATTTATTAGTACATTATCACAAGTTCTTTTTGTGTATATATATTTTCCAAGAAGGGAATGATGGCAGCATGAATTTGCCCTTTCCTAATTTGGTTTTGGCAGGAAAAGGAAAGGTTCCAGTGAAGTTCAGGTCAGTCAGGAAGAAGCTGTGGTGCTGTAGCATTCCTGCAGCTCCAGTTTAAAGGCTGGGAATTACAGAATGACTGATATTTCAGATGAACCATTTAAAGTCATCACGACGTAGCAGGAAAGTGATGACTACAACTGACAAGTCCATGTTTTCTTCGGAGTGCTGTGATTCATTTTAGCAGCAGTCAAGAAGTAAGAGGTGCTTTCTCCCTTTTTGGTATTTAAAACAAACTTGGAAACCTTTCAACAGCTGAGGTTGATCTCATGGAGACCTGGTGTGTTCCCTCTGCCTCCCTCTTGTTCTGTCATTGGAACAAACACAGAACAAACTCAGCATCCAGGTGTGAACACCGTATGCATTTTACATTCTTTATTCCCTATCAGTTCATGTTCTTACTGTTTTCCAAGCATTTTTCCTACTGTTTTCCAAGAAGGTTCCCAGCTTTCCTTTCCCCCTGCCTTCATTTTCCTCAGCCTGTTACTCTGCTAGCACATTCCCTGGAAACCACTAATTCAGAAATTAAGTTGCATAGCTGAACCCTGGAATTACTTTAGAGGGAGGAAAATCCATGCAGGTATGAAATAATTGGTGAGAGTTACTGTGAATTACGTGCCGTGGCAGGAGCTGTCGGGATGCAGATGAGCCCTTATTGGATTTTCTTTGTGCAGCCATTTATCCACTCATTTTTCATCTGTTAACAATAGAGTTCCATTTTGATAAGAAGTTTAATTTGTCTGCTAATGATTCATTTCTATACTTGGATATCTACATCAATTAGGGAGCTGAGGCCTGTACACAGTAGAGGAAAAATATTGGGAAAAGAACCTGATTGAGTTTAAGCACAATATTCATCAGAAATGTTTTACAAATAATTGCCAATTTGAGCATTATATGTTCTTTTTTTAAACCACATTACATACAGCACCATTTGTCTCTTGCCTGCTGAGCTGAAAATACAATGTAAAACAAATAACTCCGTGCTGGAGGATGCTTTTAGATCTTTTACAGGATGTTTTTACAGGAAATGTTTCTGGATCAGTCTCCAATGGAGGTGTCAGCAGCCAGTTGATGTAATAATAAGTTAGGGGCAATAAGAGTTTGGTACAAGCTTTTCTACTGAAGTGATTCTAAAAGTTCTAATACTAAATAAGTGCAACAAAGCCTCAAATGTAAGCTAACAGATATGTAAGAGCTTGTCCAAGTCAGTCCCAAGACCAGAGGGACAGGAGATGGCAAATGAGATACAAATCTTTAAAAAGGATTATCACCCAACCAAGGTATAATGGAGAAATAAATCTGATTTCCCTTCTGGGCAAGTTTGGAAGGAATGGCTGTTAGAAATTAAGATTTACATGAAAAAATAGGATATGTTGGGAAGAATCAATAATACTTTTATAAATGGGTTCATTGCCCATTTATATTTAAACCAGAGTTCTTTGTGGGAGCTGTGAGTCCTTGATCAGCTGATGGTGTTTCCAATCTCAGTATGATGTAACAGGCAATTCTTGTCTTAGCTCAAGGTTCCCTTAATTTTTATACACCAAGTTGCAACTGAGTGGTGTTAGAATTCACTAAATAAAGGCTTATTTTTCCCTTTCCACATTCACGAGAACAGCAAAAGGAGACTCCCTTGAAAAAGGAATCTGAAATTTTAATTTTGAATTTCCCATCTTTTACTGCTCCCAGCTGGACGTGTTCGAAGAGTTACACTAAAACTTATGTTCAGCCTTTACTCCTTGAAGGATTTGTGTGTTTGGAATTCAAATGTGCAACCTTGTGGCTGCAAATTGTGTGCATTGGAGGGAAGAGTTTGTGTTCTGCTTGTTTTTTAGAGTGTAAGACCTGAGGATCAATGAGTATTTGGAAACAAAAAAATTAAGACAAATTTTGAAATAACATTTATATAGCTCCAAGCTTTTTTTTTTTTTTTTTGACACTACCCCTTCTAATTATTTCTTGTTCCAGTTCTTTACACTCAGAGACCTTGCTGTGTGTATCCTTCAAAAACTGCACATTTGTGCAAATAATTTTGCCTTCAGCTCTACCTTTATTAGTGCATTTGTGGTATTTATATTATTACTAGTTGTGAATAAAGTTTCACAGGCCTGAAAAAACTTATGTGCAAGTTAGATAAATTCTGAGGTAATAGCAAATCATTCTGTGTTATATAACAAGCACTGCAAGAGTGCTAGAAAAATGTGATAACTTTGGTAATCTGATAAATTGATAAACGTGACAATACCCAATTTTACACTCTATTAATATAATGTGATGTGAAAAAGTGCCTGGTTAACCCAGAAATTATGCTGGCAACTTACACTGGTAGCTGCAGATCTGCTAAATTCAGTGGCAGTGAATTAAATATCTCCTAAGGCACTCAAAACCTGACAAGGCAGAGGATAATTCTTCTGAAAGCTTGTAGGAGCAGATGTAGCAGGGAAAGAGAACTGTCCCTATGGGATCCCTCACTTGTTATATACAACTCCACTTTATTATTTTCCTTGTGTATAGGTCTGTCATAAAGAAAGATCCGTTGATCAGTCACACTCGAGGTTCTGCCATCACTGCTACTATTCCTCCTCCTCCTTGGTTTTTTTGTTTTGTTTTGTTTTTTTTTGTTTTTTTTTTTTTTTTTTTTACCAAGGAAGTTTCCTTGATGTAAAACCACAAGGATTTGTGATTAATCTTAAAATCAGAATTGCATTGAACTGAGCAGAAAATCAGAGCACCCTCAATATGATCATCTAAATCTTGTGATTTACATTTTTTTTTTTTTCTGGGAAACTAGGGGCTGAAAAATGCTGATGGAGCAGAATGCCTTGCATAAAACACCTGGAAGTGGGAACTAATTTTTCTGAGTGGTGCTGAGAGAAGGATGCTCTGCTGATTTGATTGTGACCTTTAAGATCTTGTTTGAAATTTTGCGTGCTTTTACAAAAATTAATTAAGCAAGATGAGTCTGCAGCTAATTCTTGTGTCAGTGGGTGGGAGAGGAAGTTGAATCTCTCCCTCTGTTTTGGCCACTTTAGGTGTAGTGGTTTTTAGGGAAGGAAGAGCTGGAATTGGGATAAAACATGTGGACAGGTAACACCCCTTGTAGGTCTGGGTTAAAAGACAATCCAGTGTGGCATTCCAGACTTTTCAAATCTAAAATAATTAATACAATCAGCTTGTAGGATGTGCCTCAAGTCATTTATACATGACAAAAACTGAGCAGAATGGTTTTGCTTAGCAGCAATAAAACTGATTATTAAAGAAAATTTGACAGATTTATAATAGAAAAGGAGGAAATCACCACAGATTTTTAATTAATTTTAGTATGAGTAAATTAAAATATGAAAAATTTATCTCCCAATTCACTTGAGCTTTGTATTTCCCTTCCTCCCAGCCCCTCTTAGCGCTGTCAAGAGTCCTCTTGGAGTACTCAGGTTCTTCCCTTTTCACTCCTTTTTTTTTGCTTTATCTTTTTTTTCCCTGAACTGATGACTCTCCTCACAGTAGCAGTAATCTGTTAATAGTCCCCAGATGGCACAGCCTGTTGTATTTCTGTATTTCATTCATTTCCTACTGGTCTAGTTCTCAGTCACACAGATCTCTTCAGACAATATTTCAGCCTTTTTATTGATGCAGCCTTTTAAGTTTCTTGTTAATGTGTTTCATGAGTACACCCTGCCTGCTATGGCTATGGAAATGAAAGGGAGCAGTTTGGGTGGAATGTGAAAGAAGCCAATTTTTAAAAGGCAGGGAAAAGGGAAAATAACGTCATGGGACTTGGGAGGTGAAGTGATGGAGGAGCTATAAAGAGTTTGGAGGTGGCTTCCCAGAGAGACTTGATGTTTTTCAAGAGAGAGGGAAGCAAAGGCTGCTTAAGATGAGAAAGGACTGAGTAATTAAAGGACAAGGAGAGTAAGACTGAAAGAGGAAAGCAATTTGTGTGTGTGTGAGGCTTCACGAAATGGAACTGGGAGACAAGTGTAAATTTGAGAAAAATTTTAGCCTGTTTCTATCTTTAAGTTTAAGGAATAGCAGCAAATCCGGCAGCAGACCAAGAAAATAATTTAAAGTTCCAAGCAGGCCTTGCTCACATCTTTAGCAGTTGGTGTCCTTGAGGTGAGCAGGGTGAAATCACAGTTTTCCTGGAGAATGCCCCTGCAATGAGGAGCCTTTCAGCTGAGGTGTGATGCTCCAAAACACAGCAGAGTGGTGTTTCCCATCCACAGCCACGTTCTTGTCTGTGCTTCTGAAAAGGCAGGGTTTGCACTGGGGCTGGGAATCTGAGCTGTTTTCCATCCAGGTGGATGGTCCAGAGCTACTGCAGCTGCAGGAGCACCTTTCCCCACCTTGTCTGTGGAATGAGACAGAAATTAGAATTTAAAATTAGTGTAGTCCATGATGGCTTTCAGTTATGGAAACAATGCTGGCATGCTTCATGTATTTATGATACATTGCAGTTGCAGATCTTCTTGAAGTGCTTCAGACTTTTTCCTTGCTGCAGTTGGAAGCTGAATCTTCCATGGATCCATGAGAGATTGAGGCTGTGGAGACACAGAGCTCCCACTGCAGTGGGAGAAAAAAGGTTGTAGGAAAGTTCTGATAACCCTTTGGGCTCAAGTTGTTGAAAAACAAGGGCTGGGGAAAATCTTATGCTAGTGCACATCTAAATTTTGGAGAATTATGTAGTAAAATGAATTTTTTGATTTACCAACTTAGCAATAAAGCCTGTGGAGGGGATGAATTTTGTCGCTGTTTGGGAGGAGAGAAAAATGGCAACAGCACATACTTGGAGTGGAATTAAAATTGTTTGGAAGGGGATGAAGTTGATGGCACAGAGGGATGGACTGCAAATTGTACCATGCCTGCATCATTACTGTGCTCTCAGCAGCCTCTCAGCTGAGCCTCAGTGGAAATGGCACCACAAATTGCAGGTTAGGAAGGAGAAATGGAGCTGAGGTTGCAGGATGCAAATGGGAGAAACAGAAGGGTCGCTCTCCAAACTGAGGTACTGAGATAAAGAAATAGGAGTACAGAGGATTAAACTGAAAAAGACAAGATAACATTTGCAAAATGAACAAGAGATGTGTGGGAAAACAAGGGGAGTTAAAGAGCAAGCGACAGAATGTGTGAATACATAATACAGAGTAATTTGAATTTTTTGGCATGAAGAATGTGATAAAGATGTGGTAGACCAAGTGGATGTGATTTTCCATGTCTCATTTGCAGTCCTTGGAATTTATTTTGATTATGAACACTTGCAAACCAAAATGCATTAGAGGAAAGTGTGGCTTGAACACAGCTTATTGCAAATATTGAAAAATTCTTTTCCAAAAACAAAGGGCGAAGTGCATGTCATAAATTTCCCTTTATTCTCAGAGCCCATTAATATTTTGGTGGAGAATCAGGTAGTGTGTGAGCTCCCTATCACTTCTGCTTAGAGAAGTTTCTAATTTTTCCCAGTTAATTAAGCCCATACATGAAAGCTGTGAACAGATATGGGGCCCATTTCTAGTTCTCCTGCTGCTCTTTGGTGTGATTTGATGAAAATTGCTTTACATCTCTTTGGTTCAGTTTTCCTACCTGTGAAATAGGGAATTATAATGAGATCTGAGCTTTGCTAACAACGAAAAGTGCATGAGAATGTGCAGGCAAGAGCTGGAGAGCAGCACTACCACCCTTTCCAGCAGGAGGGTGATTGCAGTTGTGGAAGGTGCTCTGGTCTCAAAAATAGTCCCTCTTTTTGGTTTATATTTTTGTGGGTTTTTTTTTTTTTTTAGGTGAATTTTTTATCTCCCATTGTGTTTTCTCTGTTGGACAGGCTTCAAAGAAGAGAGGTGTCATTTCAGTGAGGTTTGAAAAGATTAACAACATCCATATTCATTGTGAGAAATGAGATCCTTACCAAGGGCTGAACTCTGAATTCTGACTGTGCCTTTTCCCAGCCTGGTTCTTCTCTGTGCATTTTTAACTAAAATTCTCTCTAAAATAAATGTTTATATTCTCAAAGGGGCTTTCCTTCAGTCTGAAACCCCTCCTCAGTCTGGCAGGCTTGATGTCTCCAGCAGGATTTGGTGGTGTTGCAGCAGCTCCATGGAAGCCAAACCCCCCTGCTCCAGTCAGCACAGGGGCATCACATCCCTGCTGTCCCCTGGTAATTCCTGGAAATGGAATTACCTTTCTCCAGGAGCCATTCCATACAGGTGAGAATCTTCTCTGATTCTCTGTCAGTGAATTTGAACACTGAGTCAAATTCAGCTTTTTTTTTTACTTATAAGAGGAGATCCATTGACTGTCTTTTTTTCCTTTTCTTCCGTAAGCAACAGCTAAATTCAGCTCTTTGGGTTAAAAAAGAAGTGTGTGAGAACATGGCATATGGCTGCTTGCCTGAGAACTGTGCCTCGTGTTTACTGAAAGAAATTGTAATGTGTTCTTGGCATTCATTGTAGTTCAGCTTAACTGGGAGCCTGCCAGAGCCCAATCAAAATGTGTTCACAGTATATCCAAAATATGGCACAATTGCCAACTTTGTAGTAGCAAGATGTAACAACCTGTTTGACAGAGAAACGTGAAATTTTCCCAACATGCAAAATAAACTCAATACAGGTTGTTTTCAGCCTATTTAGCACCCTTTTTAAAAGGTATTTTTGTAATACAACTGGAGTTGCATAAAGAGAGTCCTTACAGGACCAATAAAATTTTGAGTTTAATTAGGTATTTATAGCTGCAAAAAGGAAGGGCAAAATGCCTTAACTTGTCCCCTGATGCGCTCCACCACTGGATTGCTTGTTCAAATATGGGTGATCACTTTATTTTGGAGCCAGTGGAACTCAGAGAATTGTCTCCCTCTGACTCTGAAAGGGGAGGTGGAGGCAGCTGAGCACCTTTTGAAGGTGTTTAATCATAAAATTGATGAAAAAAAAATCCATTGAGGTACCATCTGTTATCAGTCAAGTCTCCAAGGATTTTTCCTTCAATCCTGGAAGAAGAAACTTGTTTTGACCTCTTGTCTTTCCATATGTAGAGCCAAATCTCTTTGATTTCACTTCAGACTCAGTGTATTTACCAACCTGACCTTGCCGAGACAGACTTGTCCAGGAAAAATGGAAATAAGAATTTCTTTCATGTCTCTGTCTCACATTCCTGTCCCTGAGCTGAAAAGTGCCCAGCAGGACACCTGCACCTCTCTTGGCTCCTCACTGGCTCCAGGTCTCCAGAGCTGACCCAGCCATCAATCATGGTCTGGAGGAATTTTTTCTCATCATCTCTTTGTGGTCAGTAACTTCACTTTGAAATGTGACCACTGTCCTCATATTTTCATCCCCTGGTGATTTTTTTTTCCTCAGTGAAAAGCTGTGAGTCCCTAGAAGGTTATGCAGTATTTTTCCAAGTAAACTAATATTTATGGACAATTTTAAAGGGTTTTGTAACAAATTTCTCAAAGTACTATCCAAAGGTTATGACAGAGGAAGACAATTAATAGATTATGGGATGGAATATGAAATTTTCTTTAGTGTTTATCTTTCTTCAAGTGGCAGCCTACCAGAATTGCAAGGAATGAAATTTCTTTGTGTGCTGTGACTTCACACCTGATTGTAAAATTCCTAGAGTGGAAAAGCATTGAGAGGGGTGTACTGGTCTGTTCTGGAAGATGTAAATACACTACCAAAAATCATCTTTACTGAGGAAATTGGCACTCATGTGTAGCAGGAAGTATCAGGGGAGACATTAATTCCTGTAGGGGATTCTTCAAAATGGAGGAGGCTCTAAGTGAGGTATAAATTTTCTGTGGGGTGTCCTTCCAGAGACATGGATTTCGATCTGTGAAATTGGCTGGGACCATCTCCAAAGCTCTGGGCAGTGTGGGCTCAGCCCTGCACTGCTCAGCGTGCCCTGGCCACGCTCCAGCAGAGCACTTAAGTTTGATTTGAATCGTGAATATTCCCGTGAAATCAATTGGAGGATTACCATTTTACAGAGAAGTGAGGCAGGCACTCAAGTTCTTGGTTGAATCAAAGCCACACTCTCACAAATCATCACTGCAGTGCTTCCTGTGTTAAATAATGGCTGGTACCACAAAGAGGAGCCTCCACAATCGCACCAGAATTCATTTAAAAATACTTTTCAGATATCTTTGTGTCCAGTAGCCTTTTCCATGGAAGGGGAGATCTTTGGGAGGGAACTTTAGTTCCAGTTACGATTTCCACAGATTCCAATTATCTGACAAACATCAAATGGGAGATAAATCTAACCAAACTTCCATTTTAAAAGAAAATGTGCTTGGTTTGGAGAGTTGTACAGGCTGGCAGCTGTTTCAGTTATGAAATTAAACAATCACAGAATATGTCAAGTCGGAAGGGACCCACCAGGATCAGCTCCTGGCCCTACACAGGACCATCCACAAAAATCCTACCCTCTGCCTGAGAGTGTTGTCCAAGCCCTTCTTAAGATGCATCTCAAAGATTTCCTGTAACTGTCAAGGATTTAACCTGAAAAGTAGGAGCTGCTGAATAACAGTGGCTCAGGGGTAACATAGACATAGAAAGTACAAAGTTTTGCACAAAAACAGTGGAAAATGACAGAATGTAGAGCAGAATATCTTGGCTGATCAAGCCTAGGATTTCTGGTGGCAGACATGGAGATAGTGAAGTGATCAGGTCTGAAGTCCTGAATTTCAATTAAATTTTATATTAGTATATAAATTCTGCATCAAAAACTTGGTTAGCAGCATTATCACAATACAGTCTTACAGAAAAATGAAAAATAATATCATGATCACCAACATTTATTTGATGTATGAGTTTTCATATGTGCGTTGCTTTAGATAGTTCTGTTAAATTCTGAATGCATATTAGTATGGCACTAAGACTTTGAAGGAAGTACTGGTTCTGATAAGGAGTAAAATAGCAAGAAAACCAAGTTCAAATTGATTAACTTCAGCATTTCTAGTAACAATAATCACAAAACCATCAGTTCTGGATTCTCACAGCGGCACTGGGAAGTGAGGACACAAATCATGGCAGGACCATCAGGGCCTGACCTCTGCACTCCACTAAGTGTGAGGATTTTTGCCCAAAGCAGGAGGGATCAGAGCAGCGAGGAGCCTCTGTGACCCTCACTAGTGCAGCCACTCAGTGCAATACTACTCTGACTTGGGAAATAATACAGATCCTGAAGCCCTCTAGAGGAAATACTAATTTTTCATTCTGTCCCTGAAAATGACTAAAGTAAGTCAAGGACATTGAAGTTTTGTAAATGACTTTTAGGAGTTTTGCAAGTACCTGATTTTTTTTCTTAAAAGTCAGAATCTGCAAATTGCTCACAGGGAGCAAACAACATGGTTAGATGTGTGTTAAAGGTCATAATTTGAATTTTTCCAGTCCCATTGGTGTATTTTTAGGGAAAAGAAACACTGAATAGCATTGTCAATTTGTCTGCATTATCAAGTTACTTAAACTACATTTGCGAATGTAGCTTATTGTTGATAAAAGGATAGCAAAGGAAAAGTCCAAATTCAGTTTAAACAGCTGCTGTGTTTAAGATAAAATTGACAATTTTTGTTTTTGAAGTTCTTTAAATACATAATTACAGAGGCATGAACTAGGGAGGGATATGATGGGAGAGATGTCTTATCTAAAGTAGATCTCTTCAAAGCTTTTAAAAGGGGGAATCTTAATGTATGTAAAATGTATGAAATAACTGAATTAATTTTCAGATTGAAGGTAATCAATAGTTTGTGCTCACTTCAGGGAAATAATGCACTTAACCTTTAATTTTTAAAAGAGACCAATTAAGACTGTGTGACATGATTAATGCAACCTGAAATGATTTCACACAAGTGAATCCATTTCCATAATTCTTTCCCTGCACTGGTTTTGCATTTTGGGTGGAGGTTGGAGGGAATGCCTGGAGCTGGGGCTGGGTTTGGGGTCGTTTGTGGGGTGGGGTGTTTGGCTCCCAGATCCGCCCAGCGCCATGGTGGAAACCCACACAATTCCAGCAGAAATTGGAGCCAGGAGCGAAATCCGCTTATGCCATGAAACCATGGCTGCCCAGGGCTGGAGGTGCCACCTCCATCTGCCCGCTGTCCCCTCAGCCCCGCTGTCCCCTCAGCCCCGCTGTCCCCGGCCTAGGCTCAGCGCTCCCGAAATCCTCTCAGTGCTGGGGAGATACTTTTGGGTTACCCAAAACCAGAGGGCAGGCAAATTAAGGGAATAAATCAGCTCTATTTATTGAAGGGCCTTCAGGTACATTTGGGGCAGATGAAGCCCTCCAGGGGCTGCACCCAAAAATGGACGACAGGTCGCGGCTTTTCACATTTTTGTAAGTTTGGTCCGTTTGTGTATTGGGGCTGAATCTTCCAATTCCAGGTTCAGGTAATGAAGTAATTTACCCCAGGTTTGCTCCCTCTCAACTCTGGTTTGCATTTTTTGGGGCCTGAGGCAGTGAGGTGTCCTTGACTGCCGGGCCTGGAGAGGAATTGTTGTATCTGCACAAAATGGGAAAGCAGCAGCTCACACTGTACATGGAGGTTATCCACTAAAGAATTACAGAATTACAAAGGTATGAAAAATATAAAAGGTAAAATCTCAGAGCATCAGGAACAGCTGGATTTGTGCTGTGTCTGTGGGATCAGACCCCAGCTCCATTTTGCTGCTCTTTGGGTGGGATCCAGCCTGGGCAGCCCCTGGGAGAAGCCCAGCTCACCCAGAGCTGCTCCGGGTGCAGATGTGGGATGGAACCCTTGCTTATAAATGGCAACACTTCCTTTATAAATTATAGCCATTTCAACCCTCACAGAAGAACTTTTCAAGGTTTTTTTTTCAAGTTTTATTTTTGCTTTTCCTAATATTTAAATGCTGGATAGAAAACCTCATGGATCCTGGATGCACTGAGTGTTTCCATATGTGCTGAGAGTGATTGAAGTGGCCAGATTTACATTTTAATTTACCAAGTAGTGTTCCAGGAAGAAGAAATTGCAGCAATAGGTGGCACAATGCATTTTAATGGAGAAATTAATAATATCTTAATTTCTTAGGTTGAGGTTGTCCTTGTTTTGTGTGATATTTCTAAAAGTTCAGGAAAATGGCAACTTGGAAAAAGCTAATTACACAACGATTTCAAGAAAAAAATGTTTCATAAATATGAAAGTCATGCATTTGACCTTTTTGGACTACCTCAATCTTTGTTTTCCAGCTTATTTCTCATCACATCTCTTTTATACAGGAACCTTTAGTTTGCACACTCACCTTTCCTAGTAACTCATTGTTTGTGTGTTGCAGTTTGCTTGATCCTATTAGAGCAAACCACTTGCTCAGTGAGCTTGAGGAGCCAGCTCACCTCTCCTGTCCTTCATGTTCTGTTCTCTGGCTCATATGAAAAGTAAACCAGAGGAGAATTTCATTTTTTGAGGCTTTGCTGGGAATGGCTGTGAGGGAAGGGCAAAAGAAGCCGTAGGGAATGTCCCTAGAAACATTATTTCATATAGTACTACTTTTGCTGACACAGAATTGATTTATCCTGCTCAATAGAGTATTTTTACAGTTATTGCATTTACCTTTTCACCAGCAGCTCTATTTAGAGGGTTTATGGACAGGCACACACACTGACATGTTACTATTGGGTTTCTCTTACTCCTTGTCTGATGACTTGAAAGAAAAGCTTTAACTTTACCTGCGCAGAGCATAAAAATAACAAGGAATGGTAGCTGGAAACTCTGCAGTTCTTCCAGCCTGGTGCTTCCTTGTCAGAGAGAGTGAAATTCAAGCACTAGGCCTGCCCTATGTCCCTTTTTTGCATGCTGCCATGTCAAAGATTTAATCATCTTAGGCATTTTAAAAAGTCTTATTTCAAACATATGAGTGAGTGACATCCTATGGACTTACAATGTTTTGTAATCACTTGATTTTTACTTTTTTTTTTTTTTTGTACTGAATTATTGCTTTGCTGGGTGGATTTTTCTTATATGTTGAGTTGTAATCATATTTTATTCATGGACTTAGGCTGTATAGCTCTTTAGATATGATAAGATTCTTTCTTGTTTCATGTTACTTCACAGAACTATTTAATCTTGGATAAACTATAGCAAAACATTTAGAATTCAGAATTAAAACACAAAATAATAGTGATTTAAGTTGCAGTAATATCTTTCATCATGTAGTTGAAGCCAGAGACTTAATCTGTCTTAATCTGGCACTGCATGCAAAGTGGTAGTGAATAAAAATTTCTAGCTCTCATTTTGTTCAATAACAACCAAAATAAAATCATCTTGTATTGACATGGAACAGAAACATGGAATAAAAATAGGGAAATATAAGGAAAGGGAAAAGCTTTTTCAGGAGGATTTACAGGCTGATGAGTCTTTCCTCTGCGATTTCTTTTCATTTGCCTGCTTTTGTTAGTTTTGTACATTTCCTATTGATAAAAATATGGATTCCTAGTTTGAGAATTGCCTTAATTGACAATTCCTGCCAACAACCTGACTTTTAACTGAGCTCCCCACTGATTGCTAGAGCTAATTCCTCCAAACTGCTGAAGGAAAGAGCCTCATTTAAGATCATTCAGATTTACAGAGTCAACAGGATGACATAAACAAGGGCTGCAGTGCCGTGTGTGGCATCCTTGGGAAACAAGGAACAGGAGAGATGTGGGTGAAACCTCAGATCAGCTGATCCACAGCCTTTGCTGAGTAGTTGCCAACAGAAGCCATCCCCAAGTTTCTGAATATCCCTGAGAAAGGATCAAATGCTCCCCCTTTCCTTTACTTCTTGCAGCAATCTGATTTTTGGTTTGTCTGTGAAGAACTGTGAGAGGAATTGCCAAGGCCACCTTCTACTTTGGGAATTTGCATCTTGCAGGTGTCTAAACTCTGACTCATGAATTAGGTCATGGACTCGTGGTTGCTGAAGAAATTGGGTTGAGCAGAAATCTGATTTGTTTGGGCTTTTCACTCCAAACGCCTACGCTGGATTTGGCTGTTCTTTTGATATCTGGGATTTTTAGTAAAATGTGTCAGTGAAGTCGGAACAAGAATTAATGTATTTTGGCACTGAAACATCTGTAGCACTTTTTGTTTGATTCTCCTCTGTCAGCTCTTTATCCCCCTCATCTTTGCAATCCTTGCTCTTGTGGGGGGAGGATGTGACCCAGGGATTCTGCCTGTCCCACACGAGTTTGACTGATTGAGAACATTCTGCAGCTGTAGATGTGGCTCAGAAAATTTCAGTTTCTTAGACATATTCTGGCTGGGAAGTCGCTGTTCTGAGGCCTCTGTGACACTGTGCCTGGATGGGGTTTGATATGATGATGAACTGAATTTAATGTGCAGCCCTGTTGCAAAGTGAGCAGAGATACTTTTAGGGCAGGACTCGTTTCACAGAACTTTAAATGCCTGTCTTGCTATTACATGAATTTTGTCTGACAGGTTACCTCCTCTCTATTGATTAGCTCAGACAGGCTCGTTATCTCACTCTTCAGCAATTTTTTTCTTCACATTTAAGACAGGGACAAATGGGGCATATCCCTGTAGTGCTTGTACAAAGAACTTCCTTGGCTTGAGGGTTTTGTTTGATTTTGTGTGATACCAAAGTCTTTTTCTGAAGGTCAATCTGTGATGAAGACTTTCCTGTGCACAGTACAAGATGGATAAATCCTCAAAAGTGTGGAGGAAGGAGCTTTCAGTTAAATTTATTTGTTCTTGGTACTTTTGCTTTTAAGATCAGTGCTCGTAGATGAGACATGGTTAATGCTGCTCCTTCCTTATTAGACTTGTTAACCTTTCTAAAGTGGAAACTGCCTGAAATAAACTCACCTCAATGTGCTCAGGCTCTAGTGAAGGAAATACTGATTCCCTAATGCTTTACTCTCTGCCTAAGAATTGTTCCTTTTTCCTGGTGGTTTTGGGGTTTTTGTTTGCTTTTGTTACAGCGTGAGGTTTTTTCCCTCTGCCATCTTTGGCAGCAAGTTAAGGGTTACTGCAGAAACACTCTCTGAGAAGCAGAGAACTGGAAAAGTCTCCCCCGTCCCTGCCCTCCAACCTGGGCAGAGGAAAACACAACCTTTGGCATTTGCTGCAGCAAGGAGGAACACAAACCTTGATCACATTAATTCTCCACTTCTAGGCAATGCAATCCCTTCTGTACAAAGGGTGGATGTTATTTTTATGGTTTTTTCTTAGTGCTCTTACTGATCCCAGAGATGTTTGTTATCACCTGAATTATTCCAACACAGAGATCTTTTGTGACTGCACAAAGAGATTTAGGAATTTAATGGTGCTAATTCTGCATTTTGGTTTGAGAATAAATCATGAAGGTTCTTCTAGATCAATCCACAAGTCAAAAAATATGTTGTGTTGTCTTTTTAGTTGGTTCTAAAAGTTTTGTTAAACTTTGACATGTATTCCAGGGTGTCTGTGCTGGAACCAGCACTTCTGTCAGGACAGGCTCCCATCAAACACTGTCTCAAAAAAAAAGAGCAGTGTTTACATAGTCCAGTGCAGGAAATAGAAGCATTTGCCTTGCATTGGGCCAAAGCATTTCTCTTTTAAAATAAATGATACAAATTCAGGGACCCAAGTCCTCAGCTCAGTCACTCTGAAATGTGGAGTAATTTCATTAATTACACAGGAGATCTGAACCTGGAGGCTTTGGAGGCCCATGAGCACTTCCAGGTCATCCCTCAGCCATGCTGCTTCAGGAATGACTGGGGGCTGTGGTTATGTCTTCATCAAGGAGAAAATTAATGAGGCTAAGGAAAAACGTAGATTTTCATTAGCACACAGAGCTAATTAAGATGCTTCTGGGTTTTGTCACTTTTATGGGAAGTTGGTCAGTAACAGCATCAGTGACATATCTTGAGGTTAAATTGTTGGGAAATGTGGCAGCCAGGAGCACACACTTGGGCCTGAAAATGTGATCCATTCTCTCTGCATGACACTTCTCTTCCAGAAACCTCTTTGTGGTCAGGTCTAGTTCCAGCAAGCTTCCTGAAAATTCTGTTTATTACTTCCGTGGTAATCCCACAGCTCCACGACACCTGTCAAATGTCGAGGACAAAGTTAGAATGGCTTCACTTCCTATCATTCATTCATAGGTAATGAAGGCAGAGCTATATAAAGTCATTTACTTCATATATATGAATGTCAATTTAAGGGTGATGGCATAGCATTAAATCAAATTTTATTAGTTCAGCAGTTTGTTCGTTTGCTATTAATATTGCTTGTCATATCCCCTTACAGAACCTTCTCAGCTGCTGTGAACTCTTAAAATATTGATCATTTGAGCCCAGCTTTTGTCTTGATAATACAGTTGTCTTGGAAAATTGCTGCTGGAAAGATCTGAGACTTACAGGCACTGAGATTATGGGAAAGTCCCTTGCTTTAGCCATACTAAAAATAAAATAATGAAGTTACAGGGGTGAAGTAGTATTCCCATGGGTTTTTCTTAGGGGGTAGAATTTGGGAGGCTGGTCTGTCTCTCAGACATGCACTGCGGTGAGGGGACAGTGATGTTTGTCCTGATTTGGAGGAGGACACTTTGGAGGGGAAGAAGAAAGGTGCTTAGGAACTTGCCATGGATTTTTCTGTTCCCTGAGGAATTTGTCCCCTTGCGAGTGGGATCTGTGGGTGAAGCTCTGACCTTGTCTGGGGAGAGAAGAGGAGCAAGGTTGGAAGTTTCCAGCTCTCCCAAATCTGCTTCCCTGCTGGTTACAGAGGAGGCACAGCTGACAAGGTCTTATTTTGCACACATGGAAAATAAAAGAAGAGAGGCAGCGTGGAAGGATAAAAAATGGGATATGGGGAAATGGGAGCTGGCAGTGAATGAAGGAACTTGAAGATATGCAGGCTTTTTTTAGGGGAAGAATCTCCAGAATTTTGTGCTAAGAGGTGAAGAGAGTTCTTGTGGCTGGCACAGTTGAGCCAGGGACAGCTGCAGGATGAGGAGAAGGAATGAAGGGCCAGAAATGCAGAACTGTTCCAGCTGTCGAGAGCCCAGCTGGATCCTGGAGCTGAGAGTGTCTGCAGAGGGCTTGGACAGGGCAGATCCTGGTGCTCCTGTGGATCCTGGCACTCTCAGGAGAGAAAAATGGAGCAAGGGAAGGACCTGATGGACTGCCCAGCCTGGAGCAGTGACCTGACACCAGTGGAAGAGTTTGTGCCCAGTGCAGTTCCACCCACGCTGCAGCCTGGAATGGAAGCCAGCATTTTTGGTGTCAGTTGGTGCCTGGGAAGCATTAATTCAGAGTGCTCATCCCGCCCCAGTTCCTGTTCATGCAGATGAGGAGCTGTAAATTCAAGCAGCACAAGTCTGCCTGTATTTGCATCTAAAACATCCATCTGTATCCCTGTGAATATCGGAGTGACGCAGAGGAAACTCAGCCGGGAAGCAACATTTAAACACATTCTACGTGCACAGTCAAGCATTCAAAGGTCAGATAAAGCCAGAATTGAGGCATTCTTTTTTTCAGAACAATTGGAATTTTTTTTTTCCTTTTCTATGTTGGTAAATTTTGGCTGTATCTTGCGATTTTAAATGTACTTTTTTGGGTGAAATTCTGTAATCTAGCAAGTATATTTCTCTAGGTCAGGTTTGTGGCATGTAGGCTTAAAGATGAAAAATACTGCAATCCTTAGATTTCAAATATACTCTGAAGTTTAGGAAAGTGGAGGCCTGAAATACCAAGCTTGGTGTTTTACAGTGTTTTCAAACACGTTCCATCTGTCTTTTTCTGAATTGTGGTAGTATGAAGATCCTTTTCTCTTGGCGCTCTAAATAGTTTTGATTTTTCCTCCTGAAGAGCTTAAGAACAAATATCTGGTATTTGAGAGTCAGCTTAGTGTGAACATGGCCCTGAAGATTATGTCTGTTCTTTATTTGGACTGAATAATTCTTAAAAAGCTTTTGAACGTCACTGGCAAAAACACCCACCTGATGATTTTCCTTGTTTCAAGTTACGTAAGAATTGGAAAGGCTCCACTGTGCCTGAGCCCAGGGTAATAAATCAAAGGGGTTTTGATCAAGAACATGGCTGAATTGATGTGTGGATTCAATAAAATTGCATTTAGGAAAAGACATGAATTCTCTCCACTCTCTCAGTCAGCCAACCAGTCAATTCCTTCCAGATCTTTCGAGCTGGCTGCTAAAATTTGCTTTATATGGAAAATATCCCTTTTTTTGGGTTTTGTTTTTTTTTTTTTTTTTTTGGTAAAAACTACACTTGGACTGAGCCAGTGGATGCTGTTAAATACTGGATGTGTTTAAGCAGATCTGCATATATAAAATTAAGGTTGTGACAGGAGCAGAAGTTCATGCTGCCTTCCCCAATTAATCGGAGAATTTCCAGCACAGTAGTGAGAGATTTTACATTTCCTATGAGTGATGAGCTGATTTTCTAGACTTGCAAGACCAGAAACAACAGTACAACATTAGAAAATTGGTATGTGTCCCTGTTTCACTGTGATCTGTTGATTTTTCACAAGTCACCATTCTGCAAGAGCAGAGAAAATGTTGTTTTCCAGCTTTTAACAGTCAAATGAGTTAATAGGTTATTAATTTGTCTTGGCAGGCCAAAGTGTAATTCTTCTGAGCAAACAGATCATCCCATCAACTTTAAGCTTGTCTTCTTTGCCTCCAGGTCCCACAGACACTTCTACCTCAGATTCTTTATTATATTGATTCTATATTATATTCAGATTATATACTATATTTATTTATGGTCCGTTGTGCAAATGGGAGTTCAGTGTTGTTGTGCTGTGTATTTTTAATTTATAGATATGGTTTTAATCAGGAAAACCACTGAATATTTCGTTAGACCCTCAATCAGAGGGAGGATCTCACCCCTCTTGCAGCATTGCTGAAACCAGGAGTGATCAATGCATTTCCACCGAGCTGATTTCCTTCTTTTTCACCCTAAAACCTAAAAGCAACACTGCGTTTCCCTACCAGAGGGGCTGGTTTGGCATCCCCTGCTCTGCCAGGGAGTGCCCCTGTGGGAGCTGCTGTGTCTGTGCCAGGCAGAGCTGGCAGGACCTGCCCTGCCCTGCCCCTGACCCTCCTCTCACAGCCAGGCTCTGCTGCTCCAGCCAGCTGCTGCATTTCCCCCTGGGAATTCTCATGGAGCAGCAGCAAACTCATCGTTTGGGCAGGAATTTTTAGGGGAGATTAAAAAAACCAGCATAGTTTTCAGTGAGTTGCAAAAATCCCATAAAATACAGGGAAAAGGAGAAGTGAGTAAGTGATGGAGAGATCTATGAAAATTTGGAAATTACAGATTTTAAACATAGGAATTCCTTCTGGTATGGATCACACCTGACAGAGTTATTGCTCCTGCAGTTCTCCTGTGAGAGCTGTCCTGGCTGCACCATTCCTGCATATAAGGAAACAACTTGGGTTTTCCCTTCATTCATTTTAAAGTCATTTTTAAAATAATGGTAATATTTTCAATATTTCTGTCCAACAGTAGAGGGGAAGGGACAGATGTTTACATAACATGACAACAATGTTTGTGCTTCTAATGGAAACCAAACCTGCCATTTGTTGACACGGATGGGAAGATTCATTTTAATCTCAGTGAACCTTATTGCTCACAATATGTGGCATCTCTTCTGTAATGTTTGCTCTGAGTTACTGCCTAAATCAGATTTAGAGATATTTTAAAGGCTTTGCTTTGTTTTCTGTTTCAACTATTCCTTTTTTCTTAATTATGCATTTCTAAAAATAAACATTTTCAAGCTGACTGGCTCTTCTTTTCCTGCCCATTCTCCCTAGTGGTTTTCTATTTTATACCTCCTTTTTATTCACGTTTCCTTGATTTTGACTTTAGATGCTCTATTTGCAAAATAATAGTTTGCAGTCAACATATCAGCGTTGCTTCCTTTCCCCCTGTTCTTTGAATATGGAGATAAAATTTTCCTAGTCCATATGGATTCAATATGTTTTTTTTTAACTTAAAAATGGGAAGAGATACTATGGACTCAGAATTTTTTATGTTGGAGAAGACCTTTGAGATGGCATCCAACCACACAGCAGGAAAATGTCCGAGTTTTCAGGTGGATGAGGTTTATGGGATATTTTCCCTGATTTCCCTCCATAAGGCCATTTTCTGAGCACAAGGGTTTATACAGCTTTTAATGCAACATTCACCCAGAGCTGCTTCCAGCTGACTCAGTCAGCACTTGGGCTGATGGATAACTCCTTTTTTTTTGTCCTCTCAAATAACACTGAGAGATTACTAAATGTCTTCAACCTTCATTGATTTTCTGTTAAAGTGAGTTAACTCCTTGGGCCCATATGGGTTGGAGAAATAAAAATTCTCCAACTTCCAACCCTAGTTTTCTCATCTTGGGCATTAAGGCTTGGCTTTAAAGTAAAACATCCATATTTAAACAATTTTTCTTCAATTATTTCATTGTACTCTGAAGGAGATGTTGGTTAGTTCCAAAATGCACACAAATAAAATAAGAATGTGCAGCAAGAGAGCTGCAAATTTCTGTGTTTCTTGCCTGACACTGATGTTGTGTATCTTGGGACCCGTGGGTTAATTTTATTTACCTACATCTAAGCAGAGCTAAAACCCCTTCTTTCTTCAGTTATGAATCTGAACTGCTTTAATACTTATCTGTAAACAGAAATGATGTTGGGGGGAAATGCATAAAGAGCACTAATGAGACCTAAGAGGCTTGAGGAAATAAATATTTCATTTGGTTTGAGTGAGTCAACACGAGCTCATTCTGTACCGTTTCTAATTTCATCTGGGATGTTTTCATGTAAAATCAACTGGAGCCCTGACAATAAAGATGATTTTCCTGATGCTGAATTCCTGCTTTGGAATGTTTCACATTTTGGTACCTGGCTCCCAGAGAAAAGCAGAGAGCAATGGGCAAATCTCTCTTTTTTGGTGTGTATTTATTAAGTGCTGTCATTCTGTGAGACAGCCTGGCCCTTTAATGATATATTTCTATATTCTCTTGTCAACTGCCACACTGTTTGCACCAGTAAGTAAATGCCTTGTAAAGGTGCCCTGGGGAGCTATTACAGAGCAGCACAAATAATACGAATTTGATATTTTGCTCTGCTGTCATACATTCTCCCTGGCACAAAGGCAGGTTTAATACATCTGACTGCACACTTCTCACAGCATGGCACATTCACTTGGGTTTTCCTAAATCTCTCATAATGCTACAAATGCTTCTTGGAGCCACTGATCCTAAATGTTTTAATTAATTTGCTTTTGTTTAAAATAACTTAATATCTAGTAGCAGTTTTGTGACTTTTTTTCTGAGTTATGGGGCAACGTCCACTAAAAGCAAATCTGGGAGGTGTGGGGTTTGGAATTTTTGCTCTAAAATGGTTTTAAGAATTGTTATTGTTCAAGAGGGAACACAAATGTGCAACAGCTTGGAGTTGAAAATGTTAAATAATAAACAGAGAATTTGCAGCGACTCAGCCAATTGAACTGAACTATACTTATGTAAAATCATTCATGAGAGCATTAAAAATAATGAACAGATGCAGAGAAGTTGTTTCCTATTTGCAAACCATTCTAGACTAGAGAAAAGGTTTAGGTATTAGTTACAGACTGCTGATTTGAGCTTTAAAAATCTCCCAAACTACCTCATACTTTTGAATTACACCATAAAATATGACATTTTTATCACTGTACTAGCTTTGTATGGGACATAGGTGTAAGTGAATATAAAACTGTGCACTTGACTTGGTAAATGAGCTTTATCTATAACATAAGTTAGGACTATCAGTTTACAGAGCACGTAATTGGATCGTGTTGAAAGAAGAGTTAATTAAATGAAACTGCAATGTTGTATTTACAGAGTGAGGACAAACACTTTGGTTTGTTCCATTCCATTGTCATCACAGTCATTTTGTCCCAGCTGAGCTGTATTAATTGGGGTGTAAAGTGGGGACACCCAGCACACCCATACAAGGTGTCAGAACTCTTTTTCTCAGGTGCTCTGCAGACTTGATCATGGCTGTGTGCAGAAATTACATTTCAAAGCTCTGTCATAAATGCCCAAGTTGGTCAATTCTGTGATTTCTGTATCTCTCTAATTTTATGGATTTTGGATTTACCTGAATCAGTGCAGGGCAAATAACTGAGATTCAGTGTTTTACTTTCCTTGGCAGATGAAGTTATTGAAGGTGCTTTTTGTAGGTCTCTAGAAAATCATGTGCACATCAGGTTTCTGATGTTGAATCTGACAGTCCTTGAGGGGCCTCTGAGAGACCTCACGTAGCTTTCAGCAGTAGATCCCTGTGTTCAACTCATTGTTCTGGCTGGAAATTCAAGGCTTGTGTGGTTCAGAAACAGATTTAGAGGAAGAAAAAAATCTTTCTGCATCAATCAGTTTCTTCTCTGGTCTGAGAAACAAAATAATCGGTTATTCTCACCCTATCAAGTTTCAGGGTAAAATGGGACGATTCCTTGTGCATGGGTAAAATTGTATTCTTAGTTGGAGATGTTGTAACAAAACCATTTTTGTGTTGTCTGGATTCAGAAATCTGGATAATCTGGGGTGAGAATTGGCAGTGGGTGTAGCAGAGTTAGTGTGGATGGGTACTGAGCCTGAGAAACTCTTCTTGATCAGGGACAGCCAAACTCTATGACCTTGAAGAGTCCAGGAAGAGTTACAGTAAGAATTTGTTCCTAATCATAAGATAAACTTATATTTAGGTCTTTGTGACATCACAAGAAAAAGGTTTTTTATAATGTCACTCTCTGTGCTGCTTTGTCCTTCCCTTGTCTCCATGAAGGTTTTGAATTACTATTAAAATGTTTAACAATGTTGAAAGTAACACCAGTAATATAAAATTCTCTCTTTAACAGCATGTGCTGGGTTATGTAAATTAAATTATAATTTTCATTGCACACTTTCCAAAACAGCCCCAAACAAGGAAGCGTGCCCGCATTCCCAAGAAATTCCTGTATTTCTGAGCTACAGAACTGTTTCATTGGGTTTTTCTCCTCTCTCTGAATCTGTGCTCTTGGCTTTTCTAACCAGGTCTCGATGATTGCCTCCAACAATACATCAAAAACTTTGAGAGAGAGAAGATCAATGGGGAGCAGCTGCTGCACATCACTCACCAGGAGCTGGAGGAGCTGGGGGTGACTCGCATTGGCCACCAGGAGCTGATCCTGGAAGCAGTTGATCTGCTCTGTGCATTGGTAAGTGATTCCTTGCATCACTCACCTTGATCAGCTGCATTTACAAATTTACAAACCAAACTGAAAATAATATAGAGATTACAGCCACATGCTCAAACAGCCTTTGCTTCAGTAAAGGACAGACATGTCCTGGCTTCTCTCAGCTGCACAGAAACTATATTTATCCATTTAATGATTATGTCTGATGGTCTTTGATTGCTTTTCCTCTGACTTTCTTGGTCCTGCATTCAAATGCTGCTGACTATCACTCCTGGCATCCATATGGTCCTGTAATTATGTGCCATATGCCCTCGTATTTCACTGACATTTGCCACACTGCACTGAACCAAGTAGACCTGAGTGGTTTAACCATGCCAGCGTTCAGAGGGATGGTACTACACAGCCAGAAGGTAATGCTAATTAGACTGGAAGATTGTTTAAAATGAGCTTTAAGATGAGACTGGAGTGGTAAAATTGACTTTATCCAAACTACAGACACATGTGTCAACTAAAAGTTGGGTTTGGGTTTTTCAGCAAGATGCAAGCATTTGTAAGGACATTATTTGTTCATATTATTAATTATTAGGTTACTAATTTGGTTAACCTCATAACAAAGTATTTGATAGCAAAAAATTCTTTTCCTCTGCTATTTTATTCCTACCAGCTAATAAAATGTGATGTAGTCACTTAATTCTAAAGACAAAATAACTTCTGTTCATGTAGGGCAGGTGAAAGAATATCGAAAATATTAAAACACAAACCAGTAAAATTACATAGGTAAATTACACATGACAATCATAGTATTTTACTCCTTTATCAGGAGTTCTGCTTGTGAATAACTGGGTTATCCTGTGGGAACTCGATAAAGAGAAATTGTTCCCAAGAGGAAAGCTGGCACTTAGAAGTAAGATAGAAAAAAAAGTGAGGTAAAATGCACTTGATCTGGGGAAGAAAACCCCCTATTTTTAAGTCCCTCTTATTACTCATCTTCTTTCCTGTACCTCAAATGACAAAATACCCTCGGTGTGCCTTGAGATCTGCCCCTCCAAATGAAACAACTTTGTCAGAGCAGGGAGATGCTGCTTTAGGGGCAGGTTTGTGCTGCAGAACCCAACAGCCAGGGCCTTTTGGGAGCAGCTGAGCCCAAATTGGGAGATTTTCCCTGGACACCTGGTGTCCCACAGCCCAGGAGCCAGCACAGCCCTGGTGTCACTCTGTGCCACCGAGCAGAGCCCAAGTGCCCGGCCACTCCTCGGGACACAGCAGCCCCTCTGGGAAAAATCTCCTTCAGGGTCCCCAACAGGACCCTGCTGACTCTTTTATTGTGATTTTTTGTTTCTTTTCTAAGCACAGAAAATGTACCTCTGGCTGCTGGTCAATGGTGCAGCTCTCGCTGTGCTGTCTCATGACCTTACATTTCCTTTTGAGGCAGGATGGGGATTTTCCAGCTCCTGGTATCATTTATTTTGCCTCCTGCCTTTCTGCCCTTTCTTTTCCTTTCTCACTCTGACTCTAAAATGTCGTTTTCTTTTTTTTTTTTTCTTTTTTTTCCTACTTCTAAATGTTTCTCTCCCTGCCTGTTCCCTGTGCTTTTCTGCTGCCTGCAGCTCTGCTCCTGGGGGTGTTCTCCTCCTCTGACATTTCTCCTTGGCTCTCTGTACATCATCTTCAATTCTTGCAGGATCACAGAAAAGTATTACCAGACTCAGTATAAAATCTATTTTAAATCTCTACTCATTTATTAGTGTTTGGATTCATGTAATCAAAAAGCATTATTAAGAATCTAGTTTTAATTATTTTAAATAATGGCAATAATTGAATGAGAGGAGAGCTAATGCTGCCTTTATGAGCTGAAATACATTTCTAAAATATCACTATTGTATTCTTATTCTGTGCTAACTCTTGAAAAATTAATAGATTATTGCACTAATGTCTGACTGTTGCCAAGTGACCAGAAAAAATTGTGGCTTGGAATTGCTCACTGATATGGATTTTTAGAACAGCTAGTCCAAAAATCTGAGGAAATATCTTATTTTAAATGTGGTTTTTAAAGGGGATATTGAGTATATCTATTTTGTTTCTGCTACTTAACAGAACTTAACATATAGGAAATAATGAAATCAGAATGTCTTAAGGAACATATCATTTTGCCCCCGATTCCCTGAGTTGCATTATAAGCAAATTTAATACATTTTATGGGCAGGTAAAGCAGAGCCCCAGGCAGTCAGGAATCAGTACTTTAATGCCCTCTCTGTGAGTTGGAACTATGGACAGGGTGCAGGGCACAAGTTCTGTTTGTACATTCGTAAATACAAATGCTTGAATTTTATTTTCAACACATTTAATGGAAAAAAAAAAAAAAAAAAAGAGCGGGGAAGCACCAATTCCAACAATCTGGTTTAAAATGCCACCTGTGGAGGGGAGGCACCACCAGCACTCTGCTCTGTCCCTCCCTCTGTTCATCCTGGTGTGTTCCCAGTCAATGAACATTGTTTTTTTTTTCTGTGCATGGATTTCTGGATTGATTTTTCTGGTTGGCAGTGGGCAGTACCCAAGTTCATGACCCATTTCTCCCAGGCAGCCTCAGCAGGATCTGCAGCCCACCCCTGCAGCGTTGGCTGTGCAAGGCTGGGAGAGGAGAAATCTTTCCTGGAGAAAGCTCCCAGGAAAGCTCAGGGGTGGTCAGGAACTCCCACTGGGCAGGGATTTTCCTGCAGAACAGCTCTGCTGCTCCAGGAAACCTGGGGAAATGTCACTGCCTGAGCTCCAGCCCTTGGCACACACTGAAATGTGCCTTTCCTGAGGCTCTGAGGGCCACTGCTGCTGTGGGATGGGCACTGGGGTTTTGGTGGGGTTACACCAAGAATGGTGCCTTGACTGATGTTCCAGGGATATGCAAGCACTAGAGAGCCCCCCCAGAACCAAATCTGACCTGTAAAGAAGGTTCTAATTCAAGAAGAAACTAAAACTAAAGGAGGACACTCCCGTTTTTCATTCCCATTCCCAAACCACCTATTAGCCAGATTCCAAATGCAAATTATTAAAGGCAGGGAGGGTTTGTTATGTTGTGCATCAGGCATTGACATGATTTTTATATCCACTTCTCTTTTGAAAGCAAGCTGAATTCAGGTAGGAAATTAATATTAGAATCCTGGTTAGAAAAGATTCCACACTGGAAGATGACTTGCCATGAGGATGAAAAAAATGTGAGAAATGTGAAAAGGGAAAAATAAGAGAATTCAATACTCCCATGCAATATGGTGATATAGAAGTGAATGTATTTTACCCCTAAGTTAAATAATTTCAAATGTTAAAATAATCTCCTTTATGAAAGGGTAAAATCAGAGTGCAAAAGTTGAGAGGAACTTTCTCTGTAGGAAAGAAAGTCCAGGCACAATCTGGGGCTTGCTGAGGGGTGAATTCGTGTGCTATGAAATGCAAAGTCACAGGTGAGCTTCACTTTCAGCTTCAGTTCTTTGACCATTTTGGAAAGACATTTTTGAGTTGTGCTTTAATTATGAAGAAAATTGGGAATGATGGCTGTGGGGAAAAAAATCCAATCTGGAACATCAAAGTCCTTTCTTGCTAGGGTGGTCAGAAACTGCTTTGCAATTATTTATTTGAAGTGACCTAAATAATATTTAGGGACTAAAAATTGTGGGCCACTTGGATTTGGACTGTAACTTTATTGAAGTTGAAATATTAATTGGGATATCTATTGGAGGACTTGTTGCAGAGAGGCTGAATCTGCAGAAGTAGCAGGGTCTGGGGAAAAGAACTCTTTGATAGAAAGTAAAGCATACTGGAAGCAAGAAAAAGGAATATTTTTGAGGTCAACACGGATTATTGTTCAAATCTGCAAGTAAATTTAATTTCATTAAGACAGTATTGGAGTCAGTATATTGTTAAAGCCTGCACGAATTAAAATATAAACAGGGAAGAAAGACTGATAATGAAAGGATGAAAAATGAATGGGAAATGAAAAGAATGCTCCGATAGAGATTGTATCTCAAGTAATTAAAAGTACTGTTAATTCACGGGCATTCAACTTGTGAAATAAAGCCTTGTGCTGGGGAGAAATTTCAAGGAGAAATAAAGATCAGAAACGTTGTCTGCAGCTTCTGCAAAGCCACAATCCAGGCAGGGTGGGTTTTCCACCAGAAGGCACAATAAAGTCACCATGGTCAACACGTTTACAACTGCAGGAATTTAATTTATTTTTATATTTAGTTGGTTTTTGTTTGTGTTTGGGGTTTGTTTTTTTGGTTTGGTTTTTTTTTTTTTTTAATAACGTATGGGATACAGCTACCAAACAAATTTTTCCCCATCACTTTTCTAGCATATTTCTTTATTAGGCATCTCCCTAAGAAAATTACAATAGCAGAAGGAATCTGTTGGTCAGGTGGAAAGCAGTTTGCAGTGATTTATTTTGAAGCGCACCATGGTGAAGGCGAAGACTTTCATGGCTGCCTCTGTATCTGTTTATCATATATATGTATCATTTTTATGAATTGAAATTATCAAGTTTTTCCTAAACGAATACCATTTTAATGGCCACACCTACAATGATCTCTCTTGAGATCATTTTAATTTTTCATTATGCTAATATACTTTTTGTTTTGTCAATTTTGCAAATACTTTAGGAATTATTTTTTCTTACTTTACCTGATTTGTAATCAAGTTTCACTTTTAACAAGTCATTCTATGCATCAAATACTTCTTTTCCACCCATATTTCAGTGGTTATTCAAAGGTTATTATTCTAGACTAAAATCTTTATTTTATATACATATTGTTGCTTGAGTAGGTGGAAATAAATCTCATTTCTTTGGACTGGAATGCCATCCCTCCTGGTGAGAGATGGAGATTCCATCCCCTCAGTGGAATGCAGAACCTGGCACATACATTATTTTTGTCTCCACAAACATGTATGCATCCAGAGAGTTTTATTAATTTCAACTGGAAAAGAAGTTCAGCTTTTGGCAGTCCAGTGCTATTTATTATGCTGTGCCAAAACATTGAATTAATACTATTGAATTGAGTGGGTTAATTATTGCACATATTAGAACATGTGTATCATCTTTTGATTAGTCTAATTAGCAGCTTCATTCTTTCTTAGCCTTTTAAATCATGAAACTTGGACAAATAACTGATTTTAAGGATTGTCTGGATTTGGCTTTGTTTTATTTTTTCTTTTATAAGTCTGTTGACAATTTTGGCGTTTTCAGATTTTTCTTAGGATGAGGATGTTGAAGGAAAATAATTAAATTTGTATAAACAATTCAGAGTAGCCTAAAGTCCTGGGATTTTACAGGTGTGTGCTTGACCCTTCTGTCTTACTGGGGTGAGGTAAAAATGTCACGGTTTTGCTAAGATGTGCTGTAGAAGTCTGGATGTAATTACACATTATTTGTGTCGAGTAGCCACCAAAATGAAATCCTTTCTAAAATCACCATGCTAAAGGCAGCTCTGGGAGTTGACCTAAGCAAAGAACAAAGTAGAGGGGAGTTTTTCTTGATGTCTTCTCAGTGTTTTCTTCAAGGACCAGTGGTTCCACAGTAACACACAGCAGGAATATTTTGGGTACTGCAGCAGCACCAGCAGTGCTGGTATAAAAGTGCAGCAAGCAAAATTTTCAGAGGTACCCAAGCACAGGGTTGTTACAAAAGGAATTTAACACAAAATTGACTTTTGGATTTGTGTTTTTGTGTTAAATACATTAGACCTAGGCTTGGACTCTGTAGAGAACTTTATCCTCTCTGAATTTATCATTCCTGCAGAGCAGCCATGGCCACACAACCTCTGATGAAGGCCCCAGCTCCCATGGTTATGGGATGTGTGTTTATCCTGTAGCTAGACACAGATTGGAAATGGTTCTATTCAGGTGTTATAGAGAGAATTTTATCCCTTGCCATAATATGAGGTACACAAAGTGGAAATATGAGAAAGGAACTTGGCTGCATTTTATTCAAATTTCAGCTCCTGCACACAGTCCAAAGGGGAATGCAGGGCAGCTGAAGTCCAGGAGACCACATCTAATTCCTGCCCACAAACAATGATATTGGGTTATCAAGCTTCAGATAAATTACTTCAGGCTATTTCTGTATTCTTCCTACTTACAGTTTTGTTTATGTTAAAAAAAAACCCAAAACAAAACAGGAAAAATACAGATTTGCTGTGTTGGCTGCTGCTAATTTCTTGAATTGATGCACATCATTTGCCTCTGGAGCAAGACAGTGTTACCAGGCAAACAAGAGGAAAGAAACTTTTGGTTTTCCTGTCTTTTGACACAGTTGAGAGGTTTCCCCTTGTCACACAATAATTTTTTTCTTTCACAAAATAGGGAGAAACATGTTCTATTCAAAGTTTTTAACCTGTTCCAAAGCTTGTAATTTTCCTCTGAAAATGCATCTGTTTAAGTAGCAGTGAGAATGAGGATCCTAATCCATGGCAGGCTTGGCTGGTGAACGGGCTCCTACAGGAGCTCCTGCATGCTTCTGAAAATAAATGTACTTATTTCCATTTAGAAATTTATAAAAGGATCCATTTATAATATTCCATTACTGTATTTCACGTTGGTTCTGTGTCTGGTAAGCTCAGTGGTATTCTGATCCTGAGCCTTTCATTCCTTTTCATACTGTGAGTTCCTGTCACTCACTTTCAGAGAACAGCCCCCCAAAATAATTGCAATTAAATGGTATTGCTACTTATTAGGCCATTGCAGGAGCAGAAATTTGTGCAAATGAGTAGTTAGGTAATGAGCTGGGGTTAAAACCCATGTGTGTGCAACACTGTAGGGGCAGGCATTAGGGCTGAAATTCACTTCAACTAGTGCTGGGATAATAATAGTATTATATCATAATTTCTGTATATTCTTCTATCCCTGGTTTAGGGCACATTAATGGAACACTCATTTCTGACATAATTTGGATTTCTCTTAAGGTTTGGAGCTGGAAGTCAGGGATTGTGTTTGTAATTTCAGCCCTTCTGGGGGTCTGGTTTCTCCAATGCTGATGGTAGTGATCCCAGTCACTGCTGGGGATGAAGAAATGGACATTTTCTCTGCACAGGGATAAAAGAAAAACCTTTATAGCAACACCCTGTTCCAGTTCATGATGTTTCTCTTGACACCAGCTGCCCCAGCATGGCATGGTGCAGTGTTCAGGGACTGTTTCTTGCTTCTTTTGCTTTGATTTCTCTGGGTTTCACAGGCATCCTTTCCTGCACAATAATCCAGTCTGCCAATACCTGTGGAGAGCAGAAAGCAGGAATGCCAACTTTAATGTTTTAACCTTAATTTTAACCTAAATTGCTCTGTGTAAGCTCTCCTGTGTCCCCAACCTCAGACTAGCTAAGATTTGGATACTGGATTTGTCTGCAGCAACATGGAGCTCTCCTGTGGTCTCCTAAGGATGCTCACCCAGACTTTTTGGAACAATTAGAGTTGACATATCCAATTAATTTATATGAAATATTGCTTTTCTAGAATCTCAGTGTGAAGTGTATGGAACAGCCTTGCAGTGACACGTGAACAAATTGTGCAGCAGACCATTCACATTTTCTTTTCCATCACTTTCTTTCTACACTAAAGGAATTAGAAAGAAGGATGCTTGTAATATTTTCATCCTGTGTCATCTCTTACCCATGATAAAATGTGTTGCTGGATTTCTACATTTCTTTTAATCAAATACATGCAAATCTTACAAAAAAAAAATCTGAGTAAAGCATAAAAATACAGCTGTTGCAAAGTTTGCTTTGGTTTCATAAAAATGTCTCTAAAACACCAATATTTTGTGGAGGAGTTGAGCTGAGTAATTTTAAATTCTAAATTCCAGGGTGCCCAGTAACTCTTTCATGCTGATCTTTTATTGCAAACACAGAAATAAGACTTCAAGTGGGGCATATGAAAGGAAAATATTGATTTTCTAAAATCATGGCTTGGAGCACCAAGGGCTTTGTGCTTTCTGTCAGAAGCTAGCAGAAGGTTTGGGCCTATTGCATCATAGCATCACTTAATTGTACACTCTTGCATTAAACATTTGAATACATAATTTAAATCCATTAGCCAGCTGAGGTTGATAATCTTGACTTGGCAGGTTTATGAAAGGTCTTTACCAAAGCTGTGTGAATTCCCATATTTATTTGGGTGGGAGAACCACCCCAATGGGAGCAATTCTCAAGGCAGGTGAGGTTTCCTGCGGCTGTGCTGCCCAGTCCATCCCCACAGCACCTCTAAGTTTGGAGAGTTTTGTCTAATCCCAGCCCAACTCCATGGAACTCTGAGTCCACAAGGATTCCTGCCAGTCCTGAGAGGGCCCCAGAGTGACATTCTGGGAGAAAATTCCCCTCATCCTTGGGGAGAGGCACCAGCCCTGGGACAGGGACAGTCAGAGGGCCTGTCCCTGGCCCCAGAGTTGTGCAGGTGTCCTGGGAGCCACGTGGAGAAAGGGATTTGGGAAGGAAGAGGATGCAGACCACGGAAAATTAATCATTTTCAGTGGAATTGCTGCCTTGTGAAGGCTGCCTAGAACAGGGGCTAGATGGAGCTAAAGAATAAAGCAGGGATTTATTCAAAGGCCTCCATGGATCCACCTTGGGCAGCACCAGAGCCCAGCCGGGGCTATGCCCAGGATGAACCAAAATGGCCCCAAAATGCACGAGCGCTCCCGGGGGCTCTCCCTGGGATCAGTTCTGCTCCATTGGCACCTTGGAGTTCATTGTCCCATTCCAGCTTTAGCCCAGGCAGTCCCACCCTGCTTGTTTTCTCTCTCCAGCCCACGGTGTTTGTGCTCCTGGGCTGAGATTTGGATCATTTGTCCTTGGTCCCCAGCTGGAGAAGGAATTGTTTTGTCTCCCTGCTCTGTGAAGAGAGCTCACCATCCCCTCATGTGAAGCTCAGAATTACACACTGAAGAAGCACAGAATCCGAAAAATATAAAAGCTAAAACCTGAGGCATCACCACTGCTCCCCAAAATGTTTGTTGCTCCTTCCAGAGGATGCTAATGCAGCATGGATGAAGATCTGTGCTGAATCCTTGGAATGCTCCAGGCACTGAGGGACAGCCCATTGACTGCATCCAGCTAATGGAGTATTGATTCAGTCCTAGGTAATTATTCTAAATAGGAGGGGAATATTAGATTATAGAGGATAGAGGAGTCTATTTTTAGAACAAAAAGGAAGAATAATACACACTAGTGCAGGAAGAGATAAGCTTCTCCCCATTAAATGGAAAAATTGTTATTGCACTAACAAAATATAAATTTCTTTAAGATAACCTGAGAACTCTGTGATATACAGATATTTCCTTGGTTTATTCAGGTGCTCAAAGTCTAAACCATCAAAGAAATTGTTATTTCTAACCATCTACATGAAATACACTGGTAATTCTTAGTCTTAATGAAAAATAATTGCACAATTTCTTAAATGGTATTTCAGATATTTAGGTATAAACAATATTAAGAACATTTAAAATTAGCTTTTAATTTTTTTTTCTAAGACTTTCTCTTTCTTTCCATTGGAAAGGATTATGTTACCTTTATTCACTGTGTGTTTCATTTGCAAAAGCTTCTTTCCCTTGCAGAAAGAACCAGTTCCCTCTTTTCCTTTTCCAATCAATCTGATTGGAAATCTGTCCCATGCAATGGATGGCAGCAAGCAATATACCATGGAGAATCTCTGTGCCAAGGAAATACAGGGAGTAGCTAAGTGAAAGTTCAAAAAAAGGTCATTTTTCCCTACCAAACAATTGCTTCTCTAATTTGCAAGGAGCGTTTTCTTTCATAAATTCCTGGTAAGATATTTTTCATGCCATTGTGCTACATTATCAGTGTCTATGAGCTGCCTGAATTCCTGAGTAATTATCTGTGATCAGTTATTGTCAGGGATAAATTCATCTGCATGCTAATATCTGAGCATGCACATGCATATTCATGTCACTGTTGTTGACTGAGTTGCTTGAGCAGCCTTCAGCAAATTCACAATCCAAATAGAGAAATGAACTTTTTTTCATACTCTCATTAATGCTCATTCAAACGAATCTTGTTACTAATTTAATTTCTGTATGCTGCTCTGAATTGTTGTGAATATGTGGAACATTTCTCCAGAACTGGCCTGGTTTTTATGTGGAGCTATCACTTCTGCAGGGATCCAAGTTAAATGTCTGACCCAAGTGAAATGGTGAGTGTTGATGCTAGATTTCCAAGACCAGTTTATAATTTATCCCCTGGACTTTTTATAATGCACCATTGATTCAAATTCTAATTTTCAATTATGTACTGAATCTCCTTTTCTCTGTAACCTCATGTTTCTGCCTTATAATTCATTTTAAGAGATACTTTAAAAAAATGAGGTATTGAGGCTTTCTAGGATTGGATGGTTGGTTGTTACACAAAGCTGTTTTGAAATAAATAGCAAACTTTAATTCTTCACAAGGTTTTAGTAATGAATAAGAAAGGTTTGTGGTTATTAAACAGTGCATTACACATGTACAGCTCCCTTAGATATTGCAGAGAAAGGTGAATAAAGAGCACTGAACTGTACAGCAAACGCTTGGGATGCTTTATCCTTGCCAGTGGAGTTCCCTGGATTGGTAACTGGGAATGCAGAGAAGAATTTTGGGGTGATTTAGGTATTTCTGAGACAGAACATATCAACAGTAGCCCAGCGCACACCAGGGAGCACCAACAGCAGGTTGCTAATGACTCAGGCAGGCAGGAATTGCTAACCATCTTTCAAAGTTAGCAGATCATGGTCCAGTACGGTTTTGGAGGAAATATCTCCTGGCATCCTCTGCTCTTGTTTGTTTATCACAGTCTCCCCAGTCAGCAGATTGCTCAGAGCTTGTTTTCCTACACATATGGAAAAGGTCATGCCACCCTGGCTGTCTGGCTTGCATATGTTTTGTAATGGAAGCCATATGCAGATCAGTCCATCCTCAACACTGAAATAAAATATTGGGAACAAAAATCCTTGGGATGTGGAAAGGAGCCACAAAACACCCGGACCCCCTCCATCCTCCTGGGGCTCCCTTTTGTGCCCATCAGAAAGGAAATGCTGCCACAGCTTTATTTCCCCACTGGTGCTTTCCTGGGAGTTGGCATTGGAGATGTTAAATGTGCCCAGATGTCAGCTTGGCACAGGGCAAAGGCTGAGTGGATGCTGCAGTGCACCCACCACTTTGTCAGCAGGGCTCTGAGAAGGTTGTTCTGGTCATGAGAAGGTTTTGTTATTTTGTGCTGCTGGGATATTAAGGTTTTGCTCAAAGAAAAGTATGAGAAAGCATTAAACGTGTTTAGAAACAAAGATTTTTTTTTTTTTTTTAATGCAAATTCTCTTCTGGGGATTTTAGATCTAAACTCCTGGTGAAGTTAGAGCTGAGCAGAAAATGTGAATTAGAAGCAGAGTGGGAGAGCAGTCAGGAGCAGCTCAAAGGGGGATGCTGCTGAGGTGTACAGGAAAAGCAGGAAAAGCCTTCATCCAGAGAAATTAAATCACAGGTTTGGATCATTCTCCTGGTTTTGAATCTGATGGTTCATCACCTCTGCAGAAATAACAGTTGGTGGTTCAGATACGTAAATAATAATTTATTACACTTTACAACTGAAATGAGATATGACCTCTCTTCTCTTAAAATTTTCCTTTCTTAAAGCTTTGGTGAGAATGGGCAAATAGCCAAACAGCTGGGTTGATGTTTAGGTGTTTAGGTTATTTACAAACAGATGAAATTAAGGGACTTGCTGAATGAGTCATCTAAAACTACGAAAAATATAAGGAGGTTTCAGTTGTTAATTAAAATTTCTTCATTGGGGAGGGGGAAAAAAGAAAACAGCCAAAATATATATGGGAAAAAATGTAATTAAGGTATTCCTTGAGCATGGTCAGGTGACTCAGAGCGTCATGAACCCCCATAGATCCCTGTGCAGCCCTCCACACCCAAACCAGGGAGATGTTCCAATTTATTCAAACTCACCCAATTAGGGGAATATTTGTTTATTCCACAGTTGAAATCACCGTGCATCATTAGGATTAAGCAGACCAAGGAGGCTTTGTGCAGTTTGCTCAGAGATCTGTGGAAGAGGTGCCAGGTAAAAGCTCCTTATAAAATGTTTAGGCAGGAGATCAGAGATCCTGTTAATTCCTGCTCATCTCAGTCAGTGCAGGGCAGGAGCTGGAGCACTTGTGCAGCTTTAGGCTGGCCTAGAGTGGGGCAAGCCTTACACAACCTGAGATCTTTGAACAGCAAATCTGCATCTCCAGCTCTGACCTCATCTGCTGCCTTGCTCTCATCAGGAGCCCAATTGTCTGACTCTGAAGTCTTAAACATAAAGTTAATTTATTTCAAAGTCTTATTCAGAAAAATACTGTTTCAATGGCTGGCCTTACAATCTTTTTGAGTCCAATTTTTAAGGAAAGACTATCAAGTTCTAAGTCTTATCTGAAAAAAAATCACTTTTGTTAAAACTAAAAACTTTCCTTAAGAACACCTTAATTATGCTTGATGACATATCTATATATCTACATATACAAATACAGAGATATAGAGATATATAAATTGCAATGCAAACACTAAAGCTTCTTCTGAAAACAACAAAAAAAAATACAGATCTTAATTTTTAAAATAGGTTAAAATATTTAATCTTATTCTTAGATCTACTTAATTTATCTATTTACAAGGTAATAGGAAGGTGTATGGAGTGCTTAGGAGCTCTGTGACACGTTCCAAATTATAGACTCAGGAGACAAAGAGCTGTGACACAATTTGCTCCAGCAAGGTGGGATAATTATAATGGAAGGGGGAACAAGGGGGAGGAAAGCTGCACATAA
Organism: Taeniopygia guttata; assembly: GCF_048771995.1. Taxonomy (NCBI): domain Eukaryota; kingdom Metazoa; phylum Chordata; class Aves; order Passeriformes; family Estrildidae; genus Taeniopygia; species Taeniopygia guttata. The sequence continues at coordinate 4,176,368 of NC_133029.1, read as the reverse complement.
AAAAGCATCGAGGTGTTTCAAATAATAGACTCTAATTTGTATTATGATGTTGCATATTTGCATAGTATTAGCATAGTTATTAATGAACTCCATACTTTTATTTTGATGAAATGTCACATTCTGTGCACATAAACTGTGCTATGATATTGCAGTTTAACTGCAATGATGGGCAAATGTTGTTAAAGAGAGGCAGAAGGATTTGGTTCATTATATATTTATGGTATGTTATTATGCTAATTTACTGATTTAGAAGGAGAAAAGCTTTTAAAGGAAAAGCTGGACCAAATTTGGGCCATATTTTACTGGAGCTGCATTCCCCAGACATGAATGGAAATTATTTTCCTAATACATTTATAGTTTTCAAAACAACAGCACTAGGATTTTATATATACATATAAAATACATAAATTATTGAATATGTCATTGTACAAACTGTGTGAACTGCATCTAACACATTCTCCTTAACAAAACTTATAGTTTCTTTGATTTACTTTAACTTTCTATCAAATGGTGTCATAACTTGCATCAGGTATAATAATAATAATAATAATAATAATAATAATAATAATAATAATAATAATAATAATAATAATAATAAAACCAACAACCATTCAGGAAATGTTAAGTTTTAGGTTACAGTCTCTAACTTGTGCACTGGTTCACAAGATCCCTAGTGAAATTTTATTTGGCCTTTTTCAAATTTCTATTTAAAGGACTACCAGCCTGTAAATTCTTTTTCAAGAGGAAAACCAGTCACACCTGGTGGGAATGCACTGCCTCACCCACTTGGACTTTATGCTTTTTCAGTATCTTCAGTTTGAAGTTGTATCATAAAACATCACCACAAAATTTTAGTGAAATCTAAGTGTTTGCAGAGATAAGTTTTTCAGAATCAAGTTTCCACTGTTTCAAAGGCTCTTAACCTTTAAAAACATCCCTCCAGAAAGGAGAAAAAAAAAAAAAAAGTGATTTGACAGTTTTCATTCTATGTATGTGTCAGAAGTATTTATGCTAAAATCAGCGTATGATCAATTGTGACTTTTGCTTTTGTAATCCAACGGGCTGTGTTTGCCTGGCTTTATTAGGAGCTGACTGGCTCCATGCTATCCCAAAACTCTGATTCTCATGGCAAAGCTGGCACAGCAGAGCCCTGGCAGAACAGGGAGCTGCAGGATCCCATCTGTCACTCTGAGCTCTCCCAGGGGACAATCCCAGAGCTCCTCTGGGGATTTCTCCAGGTGCTCTCAGAGCTGTGACTGAGCCCCAGGTGGGACAGGGGTGGCTGTGGCACCTCCAGGCCCTGGGGACCAGGAGCAGCCTGGAAGGGACCAGAGCATCCCCACGGAGCTGCTGAGGTGCTGCACACCCACAATAAATCAATTTATGGGTGATGCTAGGATGGCTGAACTGGGGAAGAAGTCCCTGGGGATGGAGCTTTTAAATTCCCATTCATTTAGAGCATTCTTAAAGTTTTTGCATGAAATGTAAAAATAGGACTGCAGCTCAATATTTAGGCTGTGGTGTTTTAAATGCCTTGAATGTGGCAAATTCCTTGTGAGCTGCTTGAATTTCAGTCACTGTTGTTTTCTTTCACCTCCCCAGTCAGATCTCCTGCTCTGCCCTTTTATTTCTCTTTTATATTCAGTGAAAATTGTAACAGTCTCAAAGTATCACCTACAGAAAGAGCTGTGTCTGCGCCCATGTGTTTGTATATTTATACATATGTGTATATATTTTTATATATTACACTGACTACTCACACAAATTGACAACATGAAGAAAAATTATTATAATTAGAAAGAAATCTGTTTTTAAGGTAAGTTAAAGTCATTACTTATGCAATATAAACTGTTTAGCTAAAATTACATCCTGTGCCTATTAAATTTCAATGTGCATACATTATTTATATCTCTGTATGTCACATTACAGCAAAACAATTTCATTATAGTTCTACCTGTAAGAAAAAATGCTGGGGGTGGTTTTCCACACAAGAAATAAACTCTTCATATACTGTAGTATCTTGCGCTTGGCTTTTGATCTTTGGGTGCTGGTGTTTACAAAAAATTGATCACCACTTGGATATTTTTTCCCCATTATATTCATTATTTTTTATCTTGATGTTGGCTACAATAATTTGGTCTATTTTATCTTAGTAGCTAAAATTCTCCCAGGTTGTTTTATTAGCATAAAATCCTCCCTGTGATGTTATTGCTTACCTGCAGAAGGTATGAGAACACCTGAATCCACAGCTGAATATTTTTTTCATTCCAATTCTTTGGATATGTAAAAAGCTCAGATCCTATATTTTCAGATGGATACAGAATTTGCTCAATTATTTTAAAATGGAACTTCAAACCAGAATGCACAAAACAGGCAGAGATTTCAGAGATTTTAGCTGGAATTGTGACACAGGCACAGGACAGGAAGGTTCATTGGTGAATGTGTGTTTAGCCATTTCTGCATTTTGGGTTTAGGACATTCAAAAGAGGAAATATCTTTTTGGAGGCAATTTTCAGTTTCCAAAATTCCAATTTTGACTATAGGGAGTATTCAACAACTTCTCTCTTTCATTATATCTTCTTTGCATTAGGAAAAACAAGAGTCTTCTTCAGATTGCTCAGAAAAAAAAAAAAAAAAAAAAAAAGGCATTTTCTCTTGTCACCTGAATTCTACCGTTTCTGACAACAGCCACCTGTTTTCTGCACTTCAGAAAACCTCTTCAAGTGTGAAAGCCCTGGGGGAAATCTGTTCCCTCTCCACCTCCAATAACCCAGCACCAGCACAGCAGCTCAGCCCAACAGGAGAGGGGGACTAGGACAGAGAGCCTGGAAATGGGAGAATTCCAGGGGAAATAGGGGGTTCAAGGGGAATTAGCTGAATTTGAGGGGCAATAGGTGCATTCGAATAGAAATTGCTGAATTCGAGGGGAAATGGCTGAATTGGAGGAGAAATAGCTGAATTTGAGGGGAAATGGCTGAATTTGATCGGGAAATTGTTGAATTTGAGTGGAAATAGCTGAATTTGAGGGGAAATAGCTGAATTCTAGGGGAAATAGCTGAATTTGATTGGAAATAAATAGCTGAATTTGAGGGGAAATAGGTGAATTTAAGGGGAAATAGGTGAATTTAAGAGCTGTGCTCTGCAGGCAGCCAGCAGTGTTATCCCTCCCCCAAAGCAGCTGCACGTCTCCCTAAGGAGTGTCACTGCAAGCACAGCTTCATCCTGGAGTTTTGCTGATGATATTCTTCCATAATGAGCTTGTCTGCCTCTGATCTCACACTTGTGTTTAATTTCTGCCTCCTGAAATCCTTCTGTGCAGCTCCTGTCACGGAATGGGGCGTCAGGAGCTGCTGAGCTCCAGCCTAAAACATGGGATCAGTTGCTGAACAAATCAGATAATCTGTGTAGCTCTTTTGAGGGTGTGCAGGTAATAATGCTGTCAGTGGAGGTACAGAAGTTCTTACTGTTTGATCTGTGCTCCTATATGAAATAACAAATATTTAACAGATTTTTCCAGTCATCTCTTCCTGTGTTCAAGGTGTGCTGTTACTTTGGCACTTTCTGCAGTCTTCCTGTCCAGGTCCCTTTTTCTGAAGTGGAGCATTAGGGACTTTAGGCAACTTTCTATTCTCATTAAGCAGCTTCCTGGTCCAGATTTCAGGATAATTTGACAAATTATGTGGCTGTGTGGTTCTAGTCAGGCAACATCTGGGGTTGTTTTGGTAGTAAGGATTTATTCTCTAAATCTGTATATCCATTTCCACTGATTGAGTCATTGATGATAGAACAACTTGAAGCATCATGAAACAAAACCAAGGAATGAACAACCTTTTCTTGTTTATTTTTCCCTGCTCTTGGGATGAAAAATAATCCTGCCTATGCTAATGGCACCCTCTTGTCCCTTTTAGAGGTCTTCTCTTTTATTTTTCTGTCTTTCTTTTTAAACCAGAAATTATATCTGGGATTTACAGTTCAAGAAAGAAATCAGCTGAATCTCCTGCCAGGATTCAGAATTTTCCAGGCTCGGGAGCATCATTTCCATGGTGTGGCTCCCAAGAGCAGCACATATTTAACACAGGGGAGCAGAAAGTGTGGCTGGGAGAGCTGGAGCCTGGCCTGGCAGCTGTGATCATGATTTAGTCGGGCAGCTCTGGGACTCTCTCAGTTACACCATGGAGATGAGGTGCCTGAAGGAATTAGAGGAGATCTGGATTTTGGCAGTGCCATCCACAAGGCTCCTCACCTGCTTAATCATTGCCATAAGCTACTATGGTTGTTAAAAATGAAGGGACGGGATTTATGTTAAGAGTGATTTATTGTTTAGATAAATATTAGTTTTAGAGGTTGTGAGATTTTAGAGGAGCAAGTAGTTGTTACAGTTTAAGTTACAAGTTTTTTTGTCATAAGGTAATATATAATTTTTTAACTTAATTGAGAGTTGTTATAGGATTTATTTTGTTTTCTAAACTCATTACTTTTGTTTATTTTTGATGTATTGTGGATACTGTTGTCTAATAGACTTTTGTTTTACATGTATGCATGTTTCTATTATAACTTTTAAACTTTTCGTTTACTCTATACAATTACACTTACATTATAAACTCTTTACTATTTTATTGGTACAGTTTTTCACTTACTTAAGATATATTCTCTCTTATAACTATAGAAATATAAGTTTATGATTTTTTTGTTTATTGTCTGTGTGTTGTATTTTTTACATTAATCTAAGTTTAAGGTTGCAGATTAACTTTTTCAATTTTTGTGGAGGTTTCTGGTCTTTTGATTCTCACAAACTACAATTCTTTGTTTTCAAGCATGGCCACTGAATTAGAATTGATGCAGTTTAAATCTGGGGGGGTACCCATTTCCTGGCCCTTTTCTCCTCTGAACAATCTCCTCCCTTCCCCATCACTTTGGCTGCTGACTCTGGAAGCCCAAAAGAAGCCACAGCTTCCTTCAGTCGTCTCCACATATCCTGCCACAGTGGGGTTTGGTGGCATCAGAGCATCGGGATGTGGGGATATTTTCAAGGTTTATTTGCAAGCACATTTTCCCATCTGATGGTTTGATTTAAAAATGAAAATCTTGGATTTAGACATGCTTAAATCTAGAACAACCCAATGTCCCTGTCTTCTACAAAGGCATTGATTTGCTGTCACTTTCATAATAGTTTCATCTTTTCCCTTCATTGTGCCCCACTCAGTCTCGGATAAACCACTAACTTGCATCAGCACTTCTACTGTGCTGAAAAATTTCCTTTCATCTTGACTGACATTATGGATACATTTTATCTGTGTTTTGCTGTATTTTAAATTTTATATTGACACTAATTGAGGCTGTTATTGGCATGTAAGCAATAACTCCAAGATAAAGCAAAGCACTTGCTCTTTGTGAAGTGGATTTCCTCACACACATTTCCTGCTCAGTCCTCTCTGTTTTCCAGTGACTGCAGAAGATCTCTCCAGCTGATTACACTTGCTGGGATCTAAAATACCCTCTGGTATTTAGAGATTCAGTGATCAAACTGTGTGCTTTGTGCTTAACTCCTCTCAAAAGCAAGGTGACAGGTTTCCAGAGGTTTTATGCTATAACAAATTAATGGGGGAGTTTTTTTCCTGCTTGTTTCCATGGGAATAAGCAACCAGGAGGATCGAGTTCATCACCCTTGTAATGTGTTGCTGAGTGTGCAGAATGAAACCTGGTCTGAGAGAAATCCAGGCCCTGCCCAGCTGGTTGAGAGCTGGAAAAGGCATCCCAGTGCATCCACTTAGTCATCATCTTGGCATGAGTGGAAGTCAAGAGGAAAATAGAGCAGGGGAGGGAATTCCTTCAGTGCTGCAATGACAGAAAGCTGTGGTATTAGATGACACACTACTATCACATACAGCTTGCTCTTTAAACTTTTCCAAATGAGAAATATTTTCTTTGGTTATGTTGTTGCTAATTCTGCTGTGTTTGCTCTTGGGGGGGAAAAAAAATAGTTAAGAGAGTTTTTTATCATCTGTAGCAATTTAGTCTTGAACTGGATAATCCAGCCCCTACCACAAAGTTTTAGCTGTGATACAGCATAACAATGAAATTAATTCTCTCCCTGGTATTTAAATCTAATTCTCTGCAGTCAGCTAAGGTAGCAAAGTGTTTCATTTCTCCTAGATTTCCCTCCAAGCTGGAGATGAGGCCTTGAATTATTTCTCAGAGTGAACTTTGACAGGGAGAATGGCTGGCAGGGAAGGCACTGTCCGCAGTGCCAGCTGTCAGAGGTCCAAACCACTTCACCAAGCCTTTGTTTGTGCTTTGTTGGCTTTCCATACAACCCCAGTTTATAATCGTGTTATTTGTCAGCCTATTTCCCTTTTCTGGAGTTGAAAATTATTATTTCTAGTAGAAATATCTATGTTGGCATCTGTTAAGAAGTGTATTATTTTCAATTCTTTATTCTCTGCTTTGAGGAAGAAGTTTAGTCAAGAATATTAATGTGTGATATTCATGATCATCCTCTGTAATATAAGCATAATTGAAATTAACAGTGGGCAGTCAATTCAGGCTCTGAGAGTTGATTTTGTTTAAATGTTCATTAAATTCTTTCATGTCCTACATCCTGTGCGGGCTGCAAGAAATCTGGGTTCCATTCAGCATGTTTGAGACTTTCTGTGTGAATTTGAATTATTTAATGGATTTGAGCTATCTTGGCAGTGTTTACATTTCATACCAAAAACTACATGTGCTATGTTTACAATAATGTGCCAATATTATAATTTATGTTGGACAGTGTGTCTCTACCTTAAACCAATAGAAAAGTGCCACCATCACACCAAGACATGGAGGACAAGAAGAAGGAGAAGAAGGCTGGGACATGCCCAAATCCCTCTATTTTGTCCCCTTGAACCCCATTCTAAGAACCCCAAAATTCTACTTTTTCACCCTGTGTTAGTTCAACTACCACACTACTCAAACCCTTGTGGTTTGTAATTCCTCATGCAAAGTTGGCAGCTTTTTCCATGGGCTAAATTTGAAGCCACAGGTGATTTTGACTTCTTGCCAAGGTCTCTGAGCCTCCTGCCAGGGTCTGGAGACAGCCAGGGCAGCCAGAGGGATGTGCTGGACTCCCACATGCAAGGGACACCCTCTCAGCCAAGGCAATCCAGGATGTTTCTCCTCACAGTTTGGTTCATGCAGCTGACCACACAATATATCCACCTTCTTCTTTCCCCCAGAATTACGGTTTGGAGACTGAAAACCTGAGAACTCTGTCTCACAAGCTGAATGCCTCAGCCAAAAACCTTCAGAACTTTATAACGGGTAGGAGGAGGAGTGGCCATTACGATGGCAGGGCCTCCAGACGACTGCCAAATGATTTCCTTACCTCTGTCGTTGACCTGATTGGTGCTGCCAAGAACTTACTCGCCTGGCTGGACAGGTAATTAACTGTTCCTCAATCCCTTGTGCATGAGGATAATTCTTTGGGGAGTTTTGTATTTGTTCTTTCTTTGCCTCTGTGATTCTTTTATTCTAATATTAAAATGGGAGGTCTGGAATTCTAGCTCTAAATTTTTAGAAATTTGTGAAATATTGGAAGCAAATTTAGTACCCTTCTTTGTCAGGAGACAAAATTTGTTACAAAAATTTGTTAAAATTTGCTCTAGATACCTTTTGAGATTCTTTCAGTTGGATTTTTGTGTGAAATGAATGTTTCTGTGCTATTCTCACTGCCACAACTGGTAACATCCTCAGAAATTTCAGAATGAAGGGCAAGGAAGGAAAGCTTGTGGAGTTTGAGCTGTCTTTCAGCCATCAAAATGACACAGAAAATCTGGAATTGAACAAATCAATTAAGAACATTCAAAATAAAAGATAGTACTTCCTTAGTCTGAAAATTAAATGTTCCTATTTATCGGGAGTAGACAGGATGTGTTAGGTACATGGTTAATGCTCAACAACCAGCGCTGGTGCTTTACATTAATGAACTGAGAATTTGATTTAAAGTATCTTTGTGACAGTGGCAAGACAGAAACCAAGACACAAACCAGCTTTTTTCCTTGTTTGGAAAAAAACAAACATTGGCATGTTTTATTTTGTAGTTATAGCAGTGAATAGCTTTATCTGGAATTGGAATGCTCTGGAACATATAAATGGCACCTTAGAAATCACAGTGAGAGTGAATCACCCTCCTTTAGAGGATTTGTATAATCCTGGTGACATCTTCCTAACCTAATGCTAGCAGTCATATTCTCTCAGGCTATGACCTTGTCATCTCTTATAAATTCAAACGGGGTAGATTCAGCCAGAATTTGGAAAGCCTGAAGAGAATCTGAGTGTGCAGGAAGCTGTGACTAAGTAAGCATTACTGTGCTCTCTGAATTAAGGTGCTGATTGCTGCTGAGGAGTGATGTCATACCAGAAATGCCATCTTTTTCACAAGCAGTACAAAGAAAATCTGGACTGCTTATGGTTATGTGAAAGCTCCTATTTCTACTCTCCATAAGAATGAGAACTTCTGATGTGCTGGCCAAAATCCAGTTTACATCCTGCCTGCATTATTTTTGTTTCAAAAGCGTATATTACAAAATTTGTGCAACTTGCTGCTGGAGATGAGAATGATTTGGCATTTCTGTGCTGTAGAACTCACCTCTAATTTGCATATATCTGCATATAGTGTAAATTCTGCATAAACCTGTCCCTAATTCTGCATAAACCTGTCCTTCCCCTGTCCCAGGTCTCCGTTTGTCAGCGTGACAGAATATTCACTGCTGAAAAACAACATTGTTCAACTGTGCCTGGAACTAACAACCATTGTGCAACAGGTAGGAGTGGCTCTCTGCTCTGAGTCCTTGCACATCACTGCTTACAAACTGCAATAGTAAAAATAACTACAGCCCAAACATCAGCAGAAAAGTTGTTACAGCATTACATCCCTGTTCTTTACATACTCTTATTTTTTGGGAGGGACAAGAAGATTTTTGGACTTTGGGGATCCTCCTGGATAGATTGAAGGATGGTGTGAAGTTAAAAATAATCCATTTTGCTCTTGAGTGGACAATTTCATGTCAGGTGATTTGCCACCATGCAAGTGTTAAACAGAAGAATAAAGCAACAGTGGAAAACAACTTAACTACTGCTAACAGGTCGCTCCAGATTAAAATATTTGTGATCCAAAATGTTTTGGGGACAAGTTCCTAAAACACATACAAATACATCCAGAACCTGCACTGTAGCTTGTTCACTGAAAGGAGAGCCAGTAGCATGGACGTTTTTAGGCATGAACACAAAAATATTCATAACATTAAACCAACTAAGTACAGAACAGATAATGGTGACAGTGTTATTATCACTGACACTCATCAGTCAATTGTAATATACAGCCCCACAAGTACATAAAAATAATTTATCTGGTCTTTATTCTATATAATTAGAATAGAATAGAATAAATAGAATAGAATAGAATAGAATAGAATAGAATAGAATAGAATAGAATAGAATAGAATAGAATAGAATAGAATAGAATAGAATAGAATAGAATAGAATAGAATAGAATAGAATAGAATAGAATAGAATAGAATAGAATAATAACAGTCTCTGGCAGTGTCTGCCCCTGAAGTGAGACAAGAGGTGACACACAGGTACTGAAACACTGAGGGTAAATTAGTTTTACAAATATTTACAATGAACTGCTCCCCTTGTGAGCAGATAAAATATTTATGAGACAAAAGAGTGTTTCTGCAATATGTGGAGAGGTCAAAGAATGGGCAGGGCTGTTTTGGAATGAAGAAAAGGAAAAAGATGAGAGGGTTGAAGGAGGGAAATCAAGAAGAAAGCTTAGCTTAAGCTCCAGTTTAGTAGGGACTTTAGGCTGGGCCTGTCTCTCCTGCCTGCCCCTGTGCTCTGCTGCCACAGATTTCCACGCACCCTCCCAGCAGACCAACCACAGAACTCAATTTCAAATGCTTTTTGAGGCAGTGATGGAGTAGTAGTAGTAGTAGTTCTGAAAACTTTTTTTTTCCCTCCACTTCAATTTTATTTCAGTTCTTGGAGCTAAAGAACTAAGTCTGATAAATATGTCATTGTATTTTACACTATTATCCTTAATTTATAATAGTCAGCTTTATTCCTACTGGAAATCCTGTCCTTTATGCATTTTTGCAGCAGAAAACAAAGATCCTTTTTCTCTTTTCTTAGTTTAGAAATTCCTATGTCGGCATTTAATTATTTATGTATCTTTATTAAGCTTTCTCTTACAAGGTGCTTATAGCACCAGGCTATTTTTGATTTACATACTAAGCAAAATGAACTTCTCTACAGTATAAAAAGTCCAGATTCTGATTCTGTCCTTCAGCTGATATTGCACTTTGTTTGTGTGAGTTTGATTTTTCCCTGTGCTCCGGGTGAAAATAGAGTAATTTTGAATTGCTGCCTCCACTTCTGTTCATGTCCCAGCTTTTGGCAGATGAAATTTTGTTCTCCTCTGCCAGCAATAGTTTGGTTCTTTATTTTTCCAGTCCTTCAGCTCTAGTCCCACAGCTGTCCTCCTTTTGACAACTTAAAAACAATCTTTTAGCATAAACTCCAAGTCATTCCAAGATGAAAAATGCTTAGTTAGTGAATGGGTTATGCTTTAAAAATGCTTCTGGTTACAAATCAAGTTTTGTCTTTTCTTTATCTTGTTGTCAGATCTGGCTTGTTTGATGGTTGTCTATTAAGTTCTTATTATGTTATATTAAACTTAGCACCAGAAAGAGCAGATAAAACCAAATCAGTCATAGAGAGACATCTTTGCTGTCACTAAATCTGAGAAAAATTGACTTTAATGTGTGAAAGCAAAAATGTCTCACCTAAACCAGAACTGCAGGCTCAGCTGTAGGCTGGAATATGAATTGAAAGGCATAACTAATAGAAACCTGGGTCTCAGACCCTTTCAGATGCTCCTTGTTGTATGAATTATATACATTTTAAATACCTCGTTCAGCCAGTGTGAAAGCAACAGTCAAGGGTACAGATCTGGCACATTAAGTGAGGAAAGTCTTTGACTTTTTGTGCAAATTGAACATGGTTTGTGTGCACAACCTGCAGCTGCCACTCCAGGTGAATTTTCTAACAGGGACATTACTCTGGAACCTTAGTTTGATATTGAAAGTGCTTATGAATCTGCATGCTTGGATGTCCTGTGTGCTCTGAGTGACACAACCTTAGATCAAATTTATTTTTATTTTATTTTTATTATTTACATACCATGCAAATGCTATGAGGAATAGTCACTTATATAACTTAAACAGCATCTGCTTATGCTTGTTAAAAGAAAACCTCATTCTCTAATTTTAGAGGATTTACAGCAGTCCTTTTCAGTTTGGAAATGTGCTTTATTCTGCTCAGTTTTCTTAACCCTTTTGATCACTTTCACTAAGCTAATGTAAAAAAATGCTGTCATACACAGAGCTGCAGAAACATCCTGATTTTGAGGTGCAATGTCCCATCAAAATGTGTTCATAATAATATGCAAAAAGCACATTAGAGCAGGGTAGTGAGATGTTTGAGCTCTCTGCTGCTTCAGCCTGAGGTACAGCTCAGGTTCAAGGTGCACTCACTCTCTGCCTGCTCTGAAATGGATCCACCAGGATCACTGAACCAAATTTGGGGTTGGTCATGATTTAGCACCAAGGCTGCCCTGAGGGAAAGACAGCTAGAGGAACTGGGGAAGAACAGCTCTGGATTTTTGTTTATAAAATGCAGCCATTGGTTAATTTTTCATTGAGCAGAAAGAGTTCCCCAGTCCCAGAGGCAGCTGTGATTCGATTTTTTTCCTCATTATGTCCAAGATGTTTAAATCTGAGGTAGATGCTTTTGACACACCTGAAGAACAAACTTTCTCTCAACAAAAAGAGTCTGTGTCTTACCAAAGGATGTCAGCACAACTCAGCCTTTTCCCAACAAAAACCAAACAGAATTTTGCTTGTTCTACCCTTCATTACTGTCTAATTAACCTCACTGAGATAAATTCAGGCACCTTATAATGGATTTTACCCTATTTTTAGCCAAAGACGGTGTTTAGGATGAAGCATGGCTTTTCTGGTTTTTTTTCAAGCCATCTAGTTTGCACTGAAACTGATAGGAATTGTTGTTTCTTAGTAACTTCTGTGCCTGGTGTAAATTTTAAATTAGCCTCCCCTGAGAAGGTGGTTGGACCAGATAACCTCCAGAGGCCCCCTCCAGCTGAATTATGCTGTGATTCAGCAGCTGCCATGCAAAACCTGGGGGTTATTTTCAGTTTGAACTTTGCAGACTTCAGCTTTCAGCCCCTCCACCTTATTTTGCTTGCATTTGCTAAAGAACATTTCATCAAACATCTGTTCACTCTTTTCTAAAAATACACTCTGATCAAGTCTCTACCTTTGAACCAAGTAAAATGAGTCAGTTCTGTGCACTTGCCATTGTATATTTGCCTAATTCCATAGTGATCTCTTTCTTTTGAATGTCTGAATTTTAGAAGTATTTAATTTTATGTGTGCCAGCAATGTATTTTGAAATATGACTTTGTCATATCCACCACTCAAAAGCTGCTGTAGAACTTTCCTGTGGTGGGAAACACTCCTCTATAGGATTTAATTTCTTTTCAATAGTTGACTTAACTCACACTGTTTTATAGAACTAAGTTAATGAACTCAATATTCAATTTTGTTTTTATGTTTTATGTTAACTGTCCTCAAGAACTTGCCATAAAACACTCTATGGCATCTGCAAAATTTTGTGGTACTTGCATTCTTTCCTTCTTTCAAAATTAGAAATTGAAATTTTGACTAGAGTGTGGGTGAGCACCAGTCCCATTTGACCTTTTCTCTTTATGAATATGCAGAGGAGCAGTTTCACTTTATCAGAGACAAAGGTGGGCTGCACTTACAATTTCGGATATTCAGGACATTGCAGTCCTCACCTGGCTTGCAACACTGCTCCTGTGACTGGTTTTGTAATTCCTGGGTTTTATCCTCTTACAGAGGGGAAATAGAACACAGCTACTTATTTAAAGGTTATTTTAAACTTTAGAACAAATATTTTTATCATGTCATCTTGCTACTGGAGAACATTGAAAAAATGTGACTATATTATTTATTTTCTAAGAAAAATAGATCAAAATCCTAAAAATTGTAGTCCTGGAAGATTATTTTTTTAATGAGATCCCTAGTGCATTGCTATGTATCAGAGAGAAAGAAATCAGAAGGATATTGTGACCTACATATCTTAATATTTTAGTGTAACACTGCAAGTGCTTTTAACCTCTCAGTTAAACTAGTCTGATGTATTTTAAAAAGAAGTCAATATGCATCTATTTTGGAAGGAATCCCAAAGCCATTAACATTTTTCATGCTAATGTAATCTTGAATGTGCATCATAAGTACAGCTAACATTAATTCTGCTCTACAAAACAGTAAAATTTCAGTTTTACTATACATAAGTCTTCTATTCTTTGACCTGAAGTAATTAAGTTTGTTCAGAGGGAGGTTCATATTGTATTTCTAGCACAGAAATTAAAGGAATCATTTAGACAAGAACATTAGCTCTGGAGTCAAGCTGGAAGCCCTGCTGTGATCATTTTGTTCTCTTGGTACGTGGAGGGTTAAAAGGAGATGGTGGATGAGCTGTTTGAAGTGTGCAAAACTTGTAGGGAAAACTGCCTTGGGCATTGCCAGCCAAACTGACTAATTGAATTTTTTTTTTTTTTTTTTTTTTTTTTTTTTTTTGTGCTCTAGAAAATAACAGTTTGAATACAGAGGAAACATCAAAGGGATACTTGACCATGAAATGCTAATATAAATTCTTCTGTGTTGCTTGATGCTCTCAATCTTCTGATTTTGACTTTCTTATTCTGTAGCAATATTCTTTACACTGTAGTCACTTAGAAATTAATTTCTCCACAGGAGCAGCAATCCTCCAAAATAAATATTGACCCTGAGAGCTGAGGGAGGGGCAGTTCCTTGGGCTGAGGTTTTGGAGCAGCTGCCTCAGACGGGCTCAGGGAAAAAATCCTTGAAGGGACACCCAAGGGACAAGGCTTGGAGAATGATTTAACAATTTCCCAACATGATAAGGGGAGAGGGAGCCTGGCCAGGGCTGTGCTCAGAGGGAACCAAGGCTTGGGGAGACCCTGTTCTAACCTCACTCTGCTTGGAAGAGATATTTTCCTGTGTTTTCCTTTTTATTTTATATTTTAGCAGAATATAAGCTGAGATTTGTAGTGGCAGGAGGAGGTGGGGCAGAGCTGCAGGGGTTGGGTCAAACCCCTTTGCCACGGCTGTGTCTCAATTTCCAGAGGGTCACACTGAGGGAAATTTCAAACATTTATAAGTAATAGAAGCAGTTTAACAATTTGTATGGTTTGTTTCATGAAAGAAAAACAATATTTTAACCCCTGTAATAGCACTAAAGCAAAAAGCAAGGTAAGGGTGACGCTGGAATTATGGAGTGTAAGATTGATTATTCTTAAAATGATTGCTAAAATAGGAAAATGACTACTCCAGAAGTAACAAGTCTTAAGGTTCATCAGGAATAAGTTATGGATTGTTAACAGCATAAAACTTTCTTTCATTTCCTAATAGGAAATTTAATGTGACATTCATTTAATTGGTTTTGTTCTGCTTTACCACAGGATTGTACGGTGTATGAAACAGAAAATAAAATTCTCCATGTGGTAAGTAATTCTGCTTTGGGATTCTCTATTTTTACCCCACACATGGAAATTAATTCTTCAAAAAATAAGGCTGCTATAGGAAAATAAAGTTCCTCACTCTTTGGCATAATTTCTGATGAATTATATCAGTTGCTAAAACTTAAAGTTCCCCGCAGTAATGCTCTCTGTTATAGCTACAGTTAATTACAAATACAGAATTATTGGTTTAGGTTTAGAAGCTGCATAATATTCTGTATAGTTAATATTCCTACCAGAATGGCTGGTCAGATCCATGGACCTGGTGCATCACTGGCTGTCAGACTGAGCATTTTGTGCCTTCAGAGCTCAAAAAAATCTGATGACAGAGGGGAGTAGAAGAATCTTATTCAAGATTATTGATTAGATATCGGCCTTTAAGTTGAAATACTTTATGTTTTCCTGGTACCAGCACAGAAGCCTGTACTGACACTGAGATAAAGCCTGTGGTGAAAGGGAACTCTCAAAGGATTTACAAGTTCAGATAAGCTTTTGACAAGCTCTGCCCAAATGCCTGACTCTTTTTTTCTTCTTTTTTTTTAAAGCCTTTTGCACATACTCTGCTTCCAGCAGGGATTAAAATCTGTCATAAAACATTGATGTGCTGTTAAATTTAGAAAGCGTGCAGTGACTTTTAGAGAGAGAAAAAAAAAGCTTACTATAGCAAAGTTTGGGTATGAATAGAACCTTTAAAAGCACCTGATACCTTCTGGGATTTGGGGTGTGTACACACACACACACACTCACACACATATATATATTTACATTTATATTTATATATTTTCACCTTTTAGCCCACAGTTCTAACTTTGGCAGGGACACCTTCCATAGACCAGGTTGATTTGATTGAAAACTTCTTTGTTGTTTATTTTACTCAAAAAAGTATTCTCATGAGGCAACTCTAAGGTTAAAGCATTACAGTAGAAAGTAGAAAGTGTTTCTCTCTTTGGGGTTTGGTCTGCATCTGATCTGAGAAAATGCTCTCAAATGTTGAGGCATAGAGAGGTTTTGAGTTGGAAATTTTGGTAATATCTTGATATGCAGTGGTTCAAAAGCTGGATGAAGGATGCACTCACACACAGGGCACCCACTACACTGGAGATTTTTGCTATTTTTGAGTTTCTCCATCCCTGCTGGGAGAAAATGAGACCCAAACTCTGCTCAGGGGTTCCAGCCCCGAGCTGAAACTGCTTGGAATATTTGTGGAAGTGTTGACCTTTAGCTGCAGCCACACACACCTCAGTGGGATGCCTTGCATTTGCAGCTGATACAAATTCCAGATGCCACAGCCCAGGCTCCAGAGCTGTCCTTGCATTTCCAGATGAGTAACTGCACAGTGAATGGAAACCCAACCTACAAATTTAGGCAGTTAACTTATTCATTGTGACAACTTTACTTGTTTAACTTCTGTGGATAGTGTCAAATGAGATATTAGAAAGCCTCATGGTTTTGCAAATGCCTGAAACAAAGTTTCCCTGAAGGGATTTCACTGGAATTTGCTATAATTAGGAAAAATGAGAGTACAGTCCCCAAAGCAAAATAGATGCACACAGCACAGCCTTGACCAGAAACCCATCCTGAAATTCTGTTAAATTAATTCTTTCAAACATTTTTAGGCAGAGACTTTTTGAAGGAGTGTGCTTTAAGCAGCATGCAGAAATTTGGGAATAAATCCACATGAATGTTGTCTGAGAGTTCAGCTCAGCTCCTCTCTGACCTACAAACTTTGTTTTGACAGATGGGTTGAATTTGTCAGACCCACTGTCAATGCAATGGAATTCATTTAAAGGAATTTCTGTGGATTTACATTAAGATTTTGAGATCTTTAGCTGGAAGGCAAGATACCAAAATCATTGCATAGTTGTGGTGATGTAGAATATCAGTTAAAGGATATGTTCAAACATGCATAAGAATTTTACTTCAGGAAATGGGTTAACTTAGGCACTTCTCTGCCAGGGCGATTTTTAACAAAGGAAATTTTCCAGGTTGAAGAGCAGAATTCACCTAATTGTCACAGTTGGTAGGGATGATGTCATGATTTGGTAGCCAAAATAGGTTATTCAGTTGCATAAGACATTTATTTTGACATATTTCACTCAACTCCCATTGTATTTATAATCATCAGGATAAAGTTCATTGGGTTTGTTCTTTTGTTTTTAAAGTGTGCATGATTGGAGTGGAGAAGATAATTTAGAGATACAGATATTCTTCTACAACAGAACTGTACATACATGTACAATTCCTTGACATTTATGGATATTTTCTGTTCCTTTAACCACTTGCCCTTGACTTTCATACACCTGTAATTTTTACAGTGCTAAGAATTAAAATAATCTGTTTATTCTTTGTTAGTTCTTAGAATAAGAACTTCTTCACTTGTAGTTCCAGTTGGATATGAGGGATTCTATTGCCTTGTTTTCCTTTGCAGTGTAAAACCCTGTCTGGGATTTGTGACCACATCATTTCCCTCTCTTCTGACTCTCTGGTGTCCCAGTCTGCACATCTCGAGGTCGTTCATCTCACCAGCATCATGCCCAGTGAGGGGTTGGTAAGTAGCAAAGCAGTTTCAAGTTTAACTCTTAAAATGTCCAGAACAAGCCCCAGTTCTTCAGGGTGATTTGGCTTTTGAATTTATCAAGAAATCAAAATGTATTTTCAAGCAATGTCCTCATTTTTTTGGTAAGCTGAATCAGATTTCTGAAGGTGGTTTAATTGACATTTATCTAAACAAAGGGATTGTTTGGGGTTTTTTCAAATTAAAACCTGTTTTATTACAGCCTTACCTAAGACTTCATATGTAACTGTATGAATTTTAAATCTATGATCCTTTGACAACCAGATTGCAGTTTTTGGAGTGCACTGAAATAATCCCCAAACGCAAACACATACAAATAAAATTAACTAATGTCATTCATGTGCTTTCAAAATGATTAGAGGAAGGTCTGTGCCTTGAACTTGAATAAATGGAATTATATGCCTCCTTAATGATCAGTTCAAATAAAACTTCCAAAATTATCATCCCAGGAACAAAATAAATCTCTTTTATTTGTAAATTGTTGCTCACTGAGCAGCCTGGTTGGATGGCTCTGGACATCCCAGCTGCTCTGCATTGGTGGTGGGTTACAGTAGTGAAATGTCCTGCAGGAACGGTTTCAGAATTATTTGGCTACAGCTTTCAAATATTAATGCACTGATACATTTTTTGGGACAATGGATTTTTGTGACATTTTAGTGGTTGGTGGGTAAAGATTTCTGCCTCCCCTCTGTAATCCCTTACTTTGCAACCATTTGGTATTGGTGGGCTGTAGGAATGTGAGGGTTGTGCTTGGGAACCTCAGACCCCAATAAAAGCTGGAGTGGAAAGTGGCACTGCAGGCACTGAGGTGTTCTCACTCGCTCTCCTCAAGAGCCAGGCTGCTTTTCCCAGCACAGTCTCCTAAACTGCCTCCAGCTGCCTTCTCAGAATTCTTCTTATTTTTATTTTCTCCCTACAAGAAGAGTAATTCAGGAATGTTGCTTGTGGGTTGAAGGAAGCAGTTGTAGGAGGTAAAATAAGGGGGAAGTGGGGAGTGAATTGGCAGCCATGAGGCTTATCCACAGAAAACCCCCAAACTGACAAATCAAAATCCACTTGAGTGCCACTCTACACCTTGTGACATGTTTCCTGTTTGTAAGACAGCGTGATTTACAGATTTTAAATTTCTGTTAGTTGAGACACTTTGTATTATTTCAACATCTTCCCCTTTGTTCTGACATTGAATAGTGACACACGTCATATGCAAATACTGTCAGAGTTACAAGGGCATAATTACTCTGAGGTATGCATATTAATCTGGGAATGACATATTTTAATAACATGAGGGGGTGTTGTGTGACTGCACAAGTTTACTTTATTCTTAGGCTGATTTAGTCAACAAAGAACATTACCACAGCATAAAGCACATTCAATTTTAATTCCGTGGCATCGCAGATGCTCAGCCCAGTGTGTAATCCTGAGCACAGATACAATTCCCTCGCTGTGCTGCTGCATCCTTATGGCCAAACGTGTTCCCTTTATGGCCCAGTTTCCCCTCCAGGTCTGATTTCTGGGTTAGTGCAGGGTACCCAGGAAATACAGGTCGGTACATTTGCTGTGAATGTCCCAGTGCTTGTGACTTGCATTAGGGTTACTACACCCTGCAGGCCAGCACTCTGCATGGCTTTCCTTTTCATGCAGAAATGGGATGTATTTCTGCTGATCTAATTAGGGGAAAGTTCATTATCAGTGCTGCAGAGAAGGTGAACACAGAGGTGCACTTTCCTCAGGGGTGATGGAGCACCATGAGCAGGGCTTAGTGCTGCTGATGCTTCCCTGCAGTGATGGATCTGCCTCTAGGACAGGGGGTAGGCTGGGGGAGGACAGGAGTGGAATCTACCCCAAAAACGCATTTCCTGTGGGGAACTGAGGCAGATGTCTGTCAGCATTTCCTATGGGGAGCTGAGATTTCCTGGTGTGCAGGCTGAGGCAGGTGTCTGTCAGGAGCTCTTGGCAGGAACTGCCCATAAGGAGCTGGAGTATGATTTGAGCTGTGCAGTGACCAAGGTGAGAGCTGTTGTATAAGATGTTGGGGCCTTTCCTGTGGTTCACATCCCCTTTTTTCCTGGTAGAACTTGAGGAGCTGTGCTGGAATGGTCCTGGCTGGATGGACCAGGGCTGCAAGAACCCCTGTGTGGTTTTCCATCCACGACATGCCCCCGTGAGTTAGCAGCCAACAAAAGGGCAGGGAGTGGGCACTGCTGACAGAGGACATGAGACAAATACTGCAATCAAAATTGCCTAGCTATTTATCCTTTTTTACCCCTTTATTCCCCCTTAGATGAAGTGAAATCACAGTGAATGAGTGAGTTTTCTGTGTCTAATTGTGAAGGCGCTGTAACGTGTTAGGTTGGAAAGTTCCTTGTAATCAATTTTGCTGACACTGTGTTCTGTTTAGAAGAAAATATGAAAAAGGACTATAAATGGGAATAAAAGAAAAATCATGTGAAAAGGAAAAGAAAACATTAATCAGAATCAAATATAGAACAGAGTAATGAATTACAAATGGCTTTCTCATGATTGTATAGAGGATTTTTTCCACAGGATATCTGCTCCATTCAAGAGAGAAATGAGCACTATTCAGTGAATGGAAAGTATTCAGAGTTCCATTTTTATCCTTATCATTCAGTGTAGGGGTTGAGGCCTGATTTACCACACTCCAGCTAAGCTCTACGGTCCCTGGAGTTACTAATTTCATCCTGAGTTGTTTTATTTATTTTTTATATGGCCTTACTGAGTGCTTCACAGACACTAATTAATTCATCTTCACAACACACTTGTGAAAAGGATACTGTAATTTTACTTTTAGAGGTAGGAAGCTAATGAACAGCAGTTGGTGTCAAAATCGCCAAAAATGTGTTTTTCAAGAGCGGCTTACTGTACCATTTTTCAGAACATTTGTTACCTTTATAGCATGAATTTAAAACATAGGCTCTCTTGGGCTTAAATCTAGCTCTAATTTTCAGACCTACTGAGAACAGGGTTCATCCAGGGTTGGCACCTAGAAAACAAAGACAATTATTTCCATTGGAGCAAAGTGTGTTGCGTTGTAAATCACCCACATTTATGAAAGAATTCAGTTATCTGGAATGATATTCAGCTGACTAAATTATGAGTCTTCTCAAGTTTTCAAAACTCCATTTGCAAAATTTTTATTACATACATTCTAATTTCTTCCCCAGACGAGCCAGGGATCCCATTGACATTGCATAAGCTCCCACATAAACAGAATTAATTTCCAGGTCCAAGTCCACGCAGTTGCTGCATGGAGTCAGAACTCCTGCAGGGCAGTGTCTGTGTGTTTAATTGTGTAAATAAATTCTGGATCATAAAGCATTTTCACAAGGGACTCTAAGTCTTTGGAATGTGCATTTCGAGTTCTAGCGTTTTTGAACTTTCTGTCTGTGCTTTTATGAGCTTTATGTCACCCTTTGGTTTTTTATCCCTCTCTAAAATACCTTCTTTGCATTCAGCTTTATTAAAGCCTGGCCTTATCTGCAGCCCTCCCAGGACTCTGTGTGCTGTGCTTTCCTGGCAGTTTGCTGGACAAAGGAATTTGCATTGGGAACACTCAGTTTGGAGTCTGTTCCTGGGGACTCCCTTTGCATCCTGATCTCTGCGGGCATTTGTTGCCCTCCAGAAATATATTGGGGTTTATTCTTCTCTGTTTCCATTCCTTCCCCAGCTTCACTGGTCAAACTGGTTCCTCCTTTTGCCTATTTTGCCACTGATTTTTCAGTAGCAGATATTGAAACACCCTCCATGTATTTTCTGTTTCATTTTGAAGTAACTTTAAAGATTGTAAAGCACTTTTGCTCCTGAATTGTAGTACTGGGTATGGTAATACCATTAATATCTGAAGTGCACAGCATAACCAGCATGAACAAGATGTCTGGAAGGCAAAGCTTTGTTTCAAACAATCAATTTGATAAACTTCAAATAAACCCCTGCACTAAAAAGTATTAAATTGTGAGAATCACCGTTAGCTCTGGCAGAACATGCAGACATAAATTTTTAGGAAATCGAATAGAATAAAATAACTTTGTGATTTAAGAAGATTGCCTCCCCACTTTTAATTTTTTGGCTTGATGGATCCAAAATAAGCCCTTGAGCCAGGAGTCTGGGTTGCTGTTGGCAGCTCCTGAGCTTGCTGCTAAATCCTTGGGGATGAACGCTGATGAAAGGCTGGAGAACCTTGCTATGATTTACCTCCTTCTATGCCCAGAGCAGCTTTGGAGCAGTTTTGTTGTCACATAAACAGGCAGCATTTTATTGGAGATTTTATAGAGATACAGAATGGGATCATAGAATTGTTTTTGAGGTTTGGGACTTTCCCCCCCCCCTCCTGCTCTTGGATGATTGGGGATTGTCCATAGTGAGAGATTATTACAGCCAGTATTATTTCAGATGAAACTTTTTTTTTAATCTTCTGAACTTGATGTCCAGCTCATATACCCAGAGACCTTTCTGTGTAACATGCAGCTTTAATCTTATTTGATGAGATTAATGATTCCTTCTAAGCAAGAGATTCTAAATGGAGAAGCATTTGGGGTTTTGTTGTTTGAATTTGTATCTTTTGGTGTGTGTGGAATGTTTTCTTCTTTCCTTCTGGAATAAAGGAGGACTTTTATCCTTCTTCCTTTCACTTTTTATTCTTTTTCTCTCTGTTGTCTGGGCTTCCCCCCTACTGATAGAAGCAGTATAATCAGACCCACTTTAATTAAGATGTATGCTGCTAATATCCAGAGCCTTCTTAATTTTTCTGCAGAGGAAACTTTTCCTGTTTCATTCTAAGAATTAAGGGAAAGCAAAGATTTTTATTTATAAAAATAAAAATTTTTATTAAACCAGCTGTGTAATGTTGGAAAAACAAAAAAGCTGAACAAAGAGCCAAGCTGCCAGATGCACAGAACCTTCTTTAAGAAGGATTATTCCATCTATCTAGTGACCAGCTACCCTTTTAAATAGTGCTTCTCTTTCTCTGGCATTTGTGATTTAAGGTGATGGAAGCAAATCTTTCCCATTTTTACAAGAAAGGAATTGCAAGGTAGGCAAGAAGAAAAAGTAGAATATGAAGGCAGCTTTTTTAATGGGCATATGCCTGGCCTAAAACTGTCAGGGTGTTCATCTAATTATTTCGAATTATTTTATAAGGCTTACATAAACTTGACAAATTTCCATCATGCTTGACATATAAAGGTTGTCATAGCCTAAAAGCCCAAACAAACCCAAATTTTCTTATACAGAAGAATAAAAGAAATTACTCTCTTAAGTATTTTGAGAGGTGGAAGTTGTCTTGCAGGAAGGAAAGTAAAGGTGTTTAAATTTGGGCAAAGGACTGCAACATATAAGGCAGAAAAAAAATGTTGAGAGGGACTTTTAATGGTATGAAATTTAAGCAAAAAACTCCATCACCTTCTCAAAGCACTATCATGGCATTCATTTAAATGAATTTGTGTAACTTTGATAGTTGAAATAAGATTAAAGAACTGCTTTTTATGGGGCAAAAGATCAAGGGGTGTAAGAGTTCCCTGATCATTTGTGGCATAACAAATCTGCATCTCTGCTGTCACTGCTTGCCTGTGCTGGAATAATTGTTGACACTTAAAAACACACTGCTGTCATTATATCCTGTTAATTAGCCAGATGATTCTGCAAGAAAATTTTCAAGGAAATTCCCCTGACAACTGGATATGCTGTTTTCTGGGGAAAAGTATTTTCAAAATGGGGTTTTAAATGGTTGATGCCTTCCCATATGTTTTCAAAGGTCAGATTTTAATTAAAAACCTTTAATTCATTTTGTCACTAGGGGACAGTGGCAGTTACTCAGAAACAGCCAGGGTTCTTGATTTGATGCCTGAGAAACATTTCCTTGTTCTCTAACATAGGTCAGTGTCATTCTTTGGAGTTTGTGCCTGACACATCTGTTATTAAATAGCAACTATTTATTTCTAAATGTTCACCAGTCTGAGCCATCTTCACAGAGGAGAATCCTTGACTCTTGCCTTATCTCAAGATAAGGTGTACAGCTTGTTATTCTCTTCTCTGAGATCATTGTTGACATTCAAGAATAAGCCAGAAAGACTAAAAATCCATTCTTGGGAAAAAAAAAAAAAAAGAAAAAAAAAAAAAGAAAAAAAAAAAAGAGAGATGAATCATTTTGAAAAAGGACTTCAGTGATATTTTGCTTCTAAGGGCAGGAAACAGACTGGTAAGGGAACAGAAAGAAAGTTGGGAACTGAGTCACTGGGGTGGACAGGGTTGTGCCAGGGAAGGACACGGTGGGACAGGAATGGACATTGCTGAGTTTGCAGAGCAGGAGGAAGGCAGACACAGCTGGGTGGAGATGGCAGCAGTGGAAACTGGAAGGAAAGAGGCAGGAGAATCCTCCATGCCCCCTCTCCAGCAGAGTCTCTGCCACCCCGCCAAACCTCGGCCTGTGTCTGGCCACTCGAGGTGACCAAACAATTCTCTGGATATCCCTGCCCAAGCTGAGCCATCTGAAGTAAAAAATTAATATAAGAACTTTGATTTTCTTTTTACACAGAATAATTTTTTCAGCTTTTCATATGTCAAGGGGATGCTCTGCTCCTGTAATGGTCAACAAGAAACAAGCTCATTATTTTTCTTTCGGGAAAACAAGGATGGAAGCTCTCTGTAGGATAATTTGAAGGCTATGAGTCATTCACTAAAATTGTTTATGTTTTTAATATATTCTTAAATTTTAATAACTAGGATGAAAGAGCAGCTAACAAAATGTAGGGTAATTGTGTGTGATTAGTCAGGTTTTATGACTCTCCAATGGCATCTGTTACGAGATAAAATTATAATTTGACTTTTTCCAAAAATACACAGAGATTAACAAGAGTCTAAGAACTTTAGGAATAAGTAAGTGGTAAAATTTAGTGAAAAGTTTAGTACTCTGTCCTCTTGTGGCCTTCAAGATTTTAACCTGTCGGTTTTTTTGAGCTGGGAATGAATCTTGTCAAAGCAAGTGCGGTGTCAGGACTGTGGAATTAAATTTGATATAAAAGTGTGGCTGGAAATGTGTTCCTGAAGTTGACCAAGTGCTAAAATAGCAGGAATGTTGTGCAATGTTCTCATGAAAAGTTCACTGTGGAAATTCAGCATAACTCACACTAGATGGGCAAAATTTCTGCTCCAGGTTTTTAATGGAGATTCATAACAAAATGTGACAAACCCTGGCTCAGGGAAGAAATTATGGTGGCTGGCTCCAGATCAGAAGGCTGAAGGATAGCTTTATTTAAACTATACTACATTAACATTATATGACATTAATATACTATTTAAAGAGATACTATCCTATTCTACATACTCACTTCTTACTTACCTATCTAACTAATTCAAACTTGTGACTCTGCTGAGAGCCCGAGCCACAGCTGGATCCATTGCTCACTGACCCCAAACAACTTCACCAGAACCCAACCCAGCCATCACTGCAGGTGAACAATCCCCACACCACATTCCACATGGGGAGAACAAAGGAGCAGAGATAAAGATTGTTTCCTCTTCTCTCAGTGCTTCTGCAAGAAATCCTGAGAGGCAGAATGATGTCTCTCTGCTCAGAGACTCTGAATGTCACAGAGATTCCCCTTCCCATTGTCCACGGGAGCCTTCTGTTTTCCAGGATCCTGTTTTTGCCCTTGAGTTGGCAAAGAGAACTTTGTCCTTAGCTGCTGAAGGGACCACAGAGACAGCAGAACAAATACAATTAAACAGCTCTAAAGAAGAAAATTCTGAAGGGTTCACCAGCAGCTTCTTTCTTCCAGCTAATCCCTTTTTGTGAAGCTGATTTCAAGACTGGCAAGATTTAATTTGGATCTTTGGTTTTTACAAATGAAGTTGTTTATAAAGTAGACAAATTTAGGAGAACAACAGAGATAGGGTGTAAAATCTAAAGCAGAGCTTCCTATGCAAAAGAGTTAAGCAACCAGCCAGCAATCAGGCTTGTACAAACTTTATTTTTAAGGTTTCAATACATTTAAAACTTGCTGAAATGGAATTAGTTTACATTAAGGTAGAAGTTATGTTTTCCCATGAAAAATCCAAACAGACCCAGCTAGAGGAGGTTACTCAGGGCCTCATCCAGTCACAATTTGATTATCTCCAAATCAGAGATTCCACAGCTTTGCCAGCTTTTTCCAGTGTTTTATGTTCCTGATGGTAAAACTGAAAAAAACAATTCCTTACCAGAGGCCCAACTTGTCTTTCGCTTCTCATCCTCCCACTGTCAGGAAGAGTTTGGCTCCATCCCATCTTCCAGTTTACTTGTGAAGAGCAGTATCACCTAAACTTTGTAGGACTTTCAAGTTTTGGGTTTTTCTTGAGGGGTTGGGCAGTGGTGTTTTTGTGCCCACCCCATTAGCATTCAGGAATCTGGAAATTGCTTTCTCTTAACAATATGTTCTTGGTTATTGCTGGGGACTCTATAAACTTTGGGGCTGACAGCACAAGGTGATGCAGAACTATTGAAAGAATAATAAATCAGCAGCAAAATGTACCAATTAGATTAATTAGATTTCCAAATGTGATGGATGACCGTGCTGTGTGAGAGATGGGAAACTCTGACCTGGCTCCTGAGAGAGAAACACAGGAGCCACGGAGCCTCCCTGACATTTGGGGCTCTGAGTGTGTTCAGCTCCACAGATCCCTGCCCTGGTTGTCTCTCTCCATCTTGTCAGTCGCCTCCTTGAAGGAGAATTCTTGGTGGACTAATTACAAAGCTCCTGTTAGTTCACTAAGCTCATTTCCCCCCATAAATTAGCAATATGAGCACTGCCTCCTGTCTTTTCTGAGTTAGGCTTTGGCTTCATTTTTACTGAATTGGGAACTCTTTGAAAATTGGGCCTTTAAGTTTAAAAACTACTCCTGCTCATGCTTTCAGTTTCAATACTTCTTTTATGTCACCTGTAATAAAAAGAGATCATGTTAAATATTTCAAATACTGAATAAACACAAGATTTTATGCCGATGCTCAGTTGAAATCGGTTCACAAACTTTAGAATAAAAAAAAGCATGAAGTGAGAAAACTCTGCTATTTATAGTGGTCTTGGTATAGATTTGTTAACTCTAGATTTGCAAATGTTAATTGACCACAGCTCCTTCCAGTCTGTTCAAATGTTATGGTCCTTAGAGCAAATCTATTATGTTAATTATCATGCAAATGTCCTGTATTTGTTTCCTACAAATATTAAATACCTTTTTTGATTTTTATTTTCCAGGGAATGTATATCAAATCAACATATGATGGACTACATGTAATCACAGGAACAACAGAAAACGTAAGATTCTTTATATTAAAATGCTTTCATCATGCTTACAATTATTTCTGTGTATCTGCAGTGCATTTTGTAATATGTAAGCTTGCTTTAAACCAAGCTACTTTTTATTAATATATTTTTTCATTTTTTATGCGTATGTATCATATTACCTTTGTGAAGACTTAGTACCCTTGAACATAGACATAGAAAAGCTGCTGTGTTGAAATTATTAATAACCAATGCTATAATAAAGAAAATTCTCAAACTTCTGCCCTCAAATACTCCTTTTTAGCAACATTCACACACTTTCTCTCTGGCACAAGTGGTTTCCTTTATATTAAATTCATTATATTTTGTTTTCTATAATTTGTAGTAAATATACAAGAAGAGATCAATTATAATTTTCATTTTAGCCCCAGAGGTATTAAAGAAGCTGAACTAAAATCACAGAGAGTTTTGCAGCTCAAAGATCTTTGTGAGGCTTGAGGGGACACTGAAGAGTGTGACAGGAACAACAGCACAGCTTCTAAACATCCTCCTTGTTCCTTGACGTGCCGTTCATAATTATAAATTTGAAATAATTAAATTTACTTCAACTGCTGCCATCTAATTACTGTGACAGACTTCATAACACGACCCTTCTGGTTCTCATCTTGTCTTTCAGTCACTGTTCCCACTCAGGCTCGGGTCTGTTCAGAGCCCAGAGCTGGGCAAGTGACAAGTTTAGATTTTATACAGCTGATAGGGAAATGATGGATTGCTGATGCCCAAGGAACATCCAATGAGCTCTGTGAGATGGAAATCCTGGCTGGCAAGTGCCAGTGCTCTGCTGGCACATATGGGTGAGCTCCATGTGGGATATTTTAATTGATTTATATACATTAAGTGGTATTTATATGGGTTTTGTCAGTGCAAACCCATGGAATGCCAGATTATTTGTATGTGACAATTTGGGAAGACAATTCTAATGCAAATTAAACTTGAAATTTGTTTGTTTATATTGTCCCCATTGGCAGCATTTAGAAGTCTAAAAATAACTATATGTGTATCTTGGGTACTGAAAATTATTACTTGATCCATCTTGATTATGTTTGAGAGATTATGTTCATAGATTGAATTACTCATGCTGTAATTAATCCATTTTTTTACTGTAATTCTAATTAATTTCAGAAATATAATGCAGTTTGTAGGGGAAAAATTGATATATTTACCATTGAAATTAACAGGAAGAGTTACGAAATTGCCAGCCACTCAAATTTTTATTTTTTTATTTGGACTATCAAAACTTTTTGCTATGACACCACCAGAAGAAATTACTTTTTTCGTTTTGCTGGAAGTGTAATCACATGTGCAGATAAACCAGCTTCAAAGACCTTTAACTTCTGGTGTTTCAGCAAATTGATTTTTCATTCCTTTTGAAGGGATAATTGACCTCAGAGCCAATGTTTAATTAGGTCAGCCTCATCCAACTGAGGGAAGCAGCTAAAAAGAGAAAGAGCCAGGCCTTTGCTGTTCAGCTGAAGTTAGCCATTATGGATGTGGTGTTTACTGCAGCTTCCTGCTTACCTCTCATGCCCCACTTAAGGCCAAAGAGTTTGTTAAAGTCACGGTGAATTCCAGGAATATTTCTGTTATGTGTTTGCTCTTGGGCTGCCAAAATTCCTCAAGTTTCCACGAAAAGGAGAAAGTGGCTCTGGAGCTTGGTGGGTTCCACATCATCCACCTGAAGTTTGGGGTAAAATCCTGTCTTTTGTAGAGCAGAAGGGCTCAGGTGTGACAGCTCTGCCCGGGCTCAGCTCAGAACTGAGCCCCAGCCCAGAAGGGACCAAAGCCCTGTCAGAGGTTGGGCAGGTGAGGGGTTGGAATTGGGCTGGGAATGAAAATCCAGCAGTGGGAGAAGGTAAAAGCTGTGCTTGGAACAGCCCAGTCAGGCTGGGAATCGCTGGCTGATTGCCCTGTTGGTTGATTATTGGCTAATTAATGCCATCTCTGCTCCCAGAGCCCTGCCCAGCCCTGGCAGCAGGGGCTGACCCCTGGGGCTGGTGAGTCTCTCTGGCATTTGATTCAGAAATAATTGCAGCCATTTCCTCATCAGTGGCAAATTGGGTTTTTCTTGTATTGCCTCCTCTTCTCTTTGTTCCTTTTATTTGTTCACCTTACGTTTTTAATCTCCATTCACAAAGGGGGTGAGTGGGATTTTGGGTTGCAGGCAGTGCAGCTGAGGAGCTCTTGCCTGCAGTGAGGTCATGACCATGAACTTCTCCACATCACTTTCAGTTCAGATAAATCCTTCCTTCCTTCATGTTTGACACATGGCTGGTGTTTATTGTGCTTAACAATTTATGTTTCAGGCTGGCTCCAGGAGGTACCCATGTGCTCAGCTACATTTTGGTAGCAGCTTTTTCTCTGTGCAGCTCCTCAGCAGGATCGGAGCCAGGCCACCCCCTCCAGCTGCATGTGGCTCCTTTTCTGCCTTTCTTACGAGTCTGTTGGCTTGGCAGGGAGCTTGAACTGTTTCTGGAGGATTATTTTGCTTTAAAATTTCAGCACTGTTTGACAAGGGGCAATCAGTCCTCTCCTCTCTCTGACCTGTATCTCACGAGTAAACTTCCCACCTTGTCCAAGTCTCCTGGTGAACAGCCAGCTTCCACTGGGATTTATTTTCCAAGGTGATGTCTCAGCTCTTGGAGTCTTTGTGGTTTTTTCTCCTGAATGCCAGGTTGGAGTGCTCTGTGTCAGTAGAACACTCTTGTAAGCCAGTGCACAGTGCAAACAATTTGCCTTGAATTCTCAACTCTCTACTCCTGAGCCTGCTGATCTCCTGAATGACCCTGATTTCTCTCACAGATTTAAAATTTCATCAAAGCATCTAAACATTATTTGTACAATAGTAGTTGGCCATGTTTGACTAGCTCCTCAATGGGTTTTAATCCATTTTCATGTGCTCAGAACAATCTATATTTAGGATAAGGGAGTTTTTTAGCTCCAGGATCACAAAATTATGTGAATAGTGTGTGTACGTAAAATCTCCTGAAGAGCAAGTCCCTTACACCCACTTGTAAATGACCACATTCTGTGTTCAAATGGTTCATTTAACACTGTCTGGGAAGTGCTGGAGCTGTATGTGAAGCTATAAATACCCTTTGTGTGCAGAGTATCTTCAGTTCCCCTCAGCAGTGACACTGCTCTGTAGGGGACTGAGCCCTGATTTCTGCCCCACACCTGGCTGATCCAGCCCTGTCCTGGGTGTGCTGTGACAGATTTAATTCCATGAGATGTGAATAATTCCATGAGATGGGTACTCCCAACAAGGTTGTGACTGCTCAGCTAAACACAATGCAATAGTTCAACTGGCCACAAATGGCAGTTGGAATTCTAGGTTGGAATGGCAAGTGGAATTCTAGATTGCTTCATCAAATGTTTTCAGAAAAGAAAAATGTTCCTTATGAATATGACCAGCTCTCATTATTTGACAGCAATAAGACTTCTTTAGGCACAGCTTTCTTGCCTCTTTCAAAATTAATTGGTTTAATTCCTGCTCTTTTCTTCCACCTCCACAACTTCTCTGTAAATTAAATTTTTCTCTCTTTTCCTCAGTCTCCTGCTGACCAATGTAAGAAAATCCATGCTGGTGATGAGGTGAT
The DNA here is from genome assembly GCF_048771995.1 of Taeniopygia guttata. NCBI lineage: Eukaryota > Metazoa > Chordata > Aves > Passeriformes > Estrildidae > Taeniopygia > Taeniopygia guttata. The sequence continues at coordinate 4,146,182 of NC_133029.1, read as the reverse complement.
CCAGGTCAACCACCAAACTGTGGTAAGTATTTTGGAAATTCTGTGCTGCAGGCTTTGCCTGTTCCCAGTGGTAAAAAGTATTAATTCTTCTTTGCCCAACTATATTATTATTATTTATGTCTTTTTAAGCATCATATTCACTGCTTATTCTGAATAAGAAAAGGCCCAAATTGAGTCCATAACCAGCTCAGAAGGATTAAGCCAAATTTACATTTTGCACAGCTGCTGTTCAACATCATACTCTTCTTATGTAAGAAGATCCAAGAATATTTCCTTGAAGTTCTTAGACTTCTCATTATGCACTTGCCAGCTGGTTTAACTTCTCTTGAACAGAATTTTGCATTCTTTTTAATGCAGGAACCAGATTAATAATGCAGAAGTGCTGTAACAGCTGTGTATTCTGAATCTGTTGGGGGGAAGATATAAAAATGATTAAAGTGTTGATAAAAATCTGCCAAGGTTGGAGTTTGGGCATTCTTGGATTTATTTTTAAGATACCCATAAGCACGTGGATGCTGAACCTCAGTATTGCAGTATGTAATTTAAATATAATTTAAATAGCTCCACTGTTGCTGGAGCCACAGGTGAAAGGAATACTGGTATTGGTATTTATTATTTCTTAGGCATGAGTAGTGACAAGGACAATGGTTACTTCCTAAGAAATTCCTAATTTAGCTATTTCACTTTGTCCTGGTGAACCCCATCTCCAGACACAGCAGCTGCAAAATTAAGAAATCTCTTTCTGTCTGTCACTTGTGTGAAGTGGAAATATGAAAGTCTGGCTATTAAAGTCTTATGATTAGAGAGCAAATATTTTCTCTTGAAAAGAAGTATAACTTATTCATTTACACTTTAAATGTTAATGCAACACACAGCTCTTATCTGTATTAGAGAGTTGTCATAGTTACAAGCCGAAACATGCATTAGGCTGGCTTTCTCCATCAAAAACACTCTTCAAGTGACAGATCTGATTTAATCTCTACTCCCATAGGTGAAATCCCCCATTCAGCTTCTCAAGAATTGGCTTTTTTAGCAACTCTTTCCATATCTGTTATTACAGCAGGCTCAAGGTGGTTGATACTTGTAATCCCTTTCCACCTGAGGGCACAGGACCAACAGCTGAGTCAAATGCCATAAAAGACTTTTTTCCTAAAAAAGTCGTCCCCAATAATAAATTAATTATTCATTCTGAAGTTTCTAACAAGCCAATGAAAGAGATAAATGGCACTGATTCTTTTGGAAACTTATTCTTGCTTTGAAAATCCCATCATGTCTTCAGTTTGGAAAATCAGGCAGTAACAGTCAGTTCAGAGGTATGTGTCCAACTCTCACCCCTCATGGATTAGAAGTTTAAATATTTTAATATCCCTTAGGTCTTCAAGACTTCCCTTTAAGTCACTTCTGGCACTCCTTGCTGCAAACCACCCTCAGCTGTGCTCCTTCTTTCCCCCAGTTATCACGTTATCATGATCCATATAAATTAGCATTATTTCCATTAGTGGACTGGAATTAGTCGAAGGCAACGGCTCATTCAATTTCCACATAATCCAAATTCTAATATTATCACGATCCGCTCATAAAAAGGGGTGTAACCCATTTGAAAACAATGACTGGGGTGGGGGGGGTCAGAGAACTTGCATATCTCTGGTGTTCCTACAGGTTTTCCAGAGAAAATTTTATTTTAGTTATCCTAACTAAGACATTTGTTTAAGATTGATGTTTCTGTAGCACTTTGGTGCCAATATTTTATATTATATCAAATAAAAAATATTGTTATTAAAATATATAATATAGATAATAGATATATAATATATAATATAAAAATACAGATAATTTTATATTATATCAGATATAAATCCCCTTCAGAAGATGAAGAAGAGCCACTGCTGGAAATACTTCCCTGGGCAGAGAAAGTATGGATCTCTTTTAGCAGATTCCAATCCCATTGCTGACTACCAGCGCCATTTAATCTGATTTGGACTGAACTAGGCCGGTGTATTTTCTAGACAAATTCATATTCATTTAATATGATCATCTGAATTTTCAAACTTTCATTGATGTTCCCACAACCTGTAATAAATTGCTCCGGTAGTTAATTATTCTCATTGCTGGGGGGGAAAAAGTCATTTTATTTGTAGTCTATATTTGTCTGGCACAAGCTTCCACTCCTTTGATCTTGATGTATTTTTAGCTCTTAAATTGGAGACCAGGTTTCTCTTTTAGGTATTTCCAGGATGCAATCAAATTAGCTCATCACTTTTTTTTTAGTAAGGTGGATAATTTGAGCACTTCCAGTTTGTCATCCTAATGCATGACCCTCCTCAGCATCCTCTTTGAATTCCCAACTGCAGCACTCTGCATTTTTCACAGGGAGTTATGGAGCTGTCCAGGGCAAGGCTTCACTCATGGCTAGGGCAGAACTGTGGTGCTGAAAGAGTAAAAATGAGATTACAGAGCCTGGAGCTGTTCCAGGGGAGGGTTAGGGTGAATTTCAGGAAAATGTTCTTCCTGCAGAGGATGGTTGGGCACTGAACAGACTCTCCAGGGAATGGTCACAACATTTTACAGTTTTACTTTATTTTTCCAAAAGCTTTTCTATGGAGTTGAGAGTTAAAAAGTGTTCATATTTCCAAATTATGTAATGCAACAACTGAAAAAGTGAGAAATAAAAGCCTTTCCACATGGAATCTGGTCTAACCAAGGAACACTCTGTAATACAATTACAAAGATCAAAGAAAAAATAATAGTACTTTAAGCAAGAAATTAATTAATGCAGGCGATTCACCACTGCCTGTTAAGAACATTTAATCATTATCCAATTTCTTTATTTGCTTTTCTGCTTGTTCTTCGTGCTTATAAGATTTTAATAAAACAGCATAAGAAACTTTAAGAATAAGTTATACATTCTAAATTACTGCCAGCCTAACTCTTTATTTTTCCTTACAATACAATAACAGGCAACAATTCTGCCAGTGCCTTGTAGATTTTACTTCCTCTCCTATAAAATTCTACAGAAGTACTAAAGATGCCACTGTAGCACTTCTTTGTTTGCAAGATTAACAATTACTCTTTAGGTGGTGCATTTTCTGCTGCTTAGTTGAAATAGTAGATTTTATATTGTAATCATTTTTCGGCATAAACTTGTGAAAATGAAATTGTGTTAATTTTCCTTTTTAGAAAGGAAAATTTCCTTTTTAATTTTTCAGACAATGAAAATATTGGAGATCAAATAAATATTGATTCATCTACCTGACCACCTGTATAATATTTTGTTTACTTCTGGATAGAGAACTGATTTGTAAATGAGGGAAAACTGAATTTCTCTGTCTTCTATTCTTTGCTTTTTTGGGAAATTTTTTGGGTGGGTTTTTTTTTTGGTTGTGTTTTTTTGTGTTGTTTTTGGTTTTGGTTTTTTTTGTGAGGGTTAGGATTTGAAGGTTATTTCATAGGACAGAGAGCAATAGTAAGGCTTTTAGTAATTCCTGTTGAAAGCTCGATGTTACTCAGGAGCACCTGGCAAGACTCCAGGAGTCAGAATGTAGTAATTAATCCCAACCCAACAGAGCACCACAGAGCTGATGTGACTGAAAATGGCAAAGATGAACTTGGAATTAATCAGGAACAGGTTTCCAGGAGGAACTGAGTTTGGATACCATTGTCTTGACATTAGTAATATCTTGTCTGAAATAGTGTGTGATCTTCAGGTCGTTTACAGCTATCAAAGGTATTAAGTTAGATAGGAGCATTAAAAAAATGTAATGGATAAAAAGGAAAATGTGTCATCTGTCTCATAGGAAGAGAAATTATTTAAGGATTTCAGTTTGGTTAACTCAGCCAGCTGGGGCTGAGACAGAATTCCTCTTTCTCCACAGACAGAGGCAATAAAGACCAGAAAGAGAAACAATTCCTTAAGGCATAAAACACTGCTGTGCCAGAGCAAGAGGCCACAGAAATATCTGTAATAAATCTGTTGTGCTACGTGTTTTTTATATTCTCTTGAACCAGCTGCAGGTTTTAACTGAAGTAGTTGCATTTTCACACTTGAGGTTGTTCTTTGGAGTGATGGATCCTGTGCTTTCAAGGGCACAGAAGAAAGATGGGAACAGATTTTTAATAGGGTTTGTTGTTGAGGGGCAACGACTTTATACTGAAAGAGGGGAGATTTGGATCAGATATCAGGAAGGAATTTTTTTGCAGTGAAACAGAGCTGTGGCTGCCCCATCCCTGGAAGTGACCAAGGCCAGCTTGGACAGGGCTCTGAGCAACCCACTGGAGAATGTCCCTGCTTCTGGCAGGGGGTTGGGCTAAATGACCTTAAAATGTCTCTTCAAACCCCAAATATACTTTGATTCTAAATACATGATCAGCAGCCTAATGCCCTTTCATACTGTTCACTGTCAAATTACATGCTTGAAATTAAGTGTGTCAAGAGCCTGGCACAATGAAATCATTTCAGCACTAATTTATTTGTGTGAAGACAGTCATTGAATTAATACCCTCGGTGTCTGTTTGCTGAATTGTAAATATGAGTCCTAATGAGAGCTCATTTTAGGTGGAGGTAATTCTGTAAATGTAGTGCCAGGTCACACCATCTGTGTTTCAGCACACTCTGTGTTGGGAAATGCAAGCAGGGGGAGAAAAAAAAAGGACAAAAGCTGTCATGAGAATTTGAACTTCTTTCCCCAAAAGATGTCCTTCTGTTTCCAAACAAAGTGCCACATGTTAGTTATTCTCCAGACCCTGCCTTTCAGAAAGGCTCAGCAAAGCCTCTCTTCCAGCAGTAGATCTTGCTTCTTCTTGGATTCTTGCTGTGTTTCTCCATTAGTTAATGAAAATAACTATGTAAGATAATGGGAGAACATTTGGTTTTCCATCATCAATTATTGTTAGGAGCAGCTCGAATATTAATTAGAGTGAATCAGCTACAGGTGTTAATGACGAGCTTCCCGTTCAGTGACAGAAAAGTCTTATGATCTTCCAGCACATTTTTGTCTAATAATAATTTCTGATTTCCATCTTAATCAAACCAGCTCCCTTGATTAATTCCCTAATGAGCCGAAGTGAATTACTTAAAATATGAAAAGATTATAGTCTGCTTCCTTAAAAAAAGTTGGGTTTACACCAGCTGGATTTTTTTTTTTTTTAATGCAAATATGAAGAGAGGTCAAACTTTGCAGGTTCAAGTAAATATCCAGATGGCTTTGCTTATGTATTTGAAGAGTCATGAGGGGAAACATCTGTCCTGGTTCCTGTGAGGGGTTACTGCAATCAGAGTAGAATTACTTGTTTTCAGGTGGTTTGCAATATAGTAGGATATAAATATTTAGAAAATATTTGGCACAACTGATTTCCTGACCAACCGCCTGAAAAGGGAGCTTTTAAATTCCTGTCAGTTATTGCTCTGTGTCTGCCACCCCAGGTGATCCAGTGCACAGAGCAGGCACAAGTCCCCCAAGAAATGAAAGTGCAACCTCCCTTCCTGCTGTAAGGTGCACTCAGTGCTTCTGTATTTCTTAAAAATTCCATTTTTCAGAGTCCTGATAGGGTTTGGAAAGGCAGTGAAGGAACTGGGGAGCCCCATTCCTGCCTCGTCCCCAGAACTTTCATGGAGAGCAGCTAAAGGTACCTGTCCCCTGTCCCCTGTGCATCCCCAGCTCCACCATCTGAGCTAAATTTTACTTCTGAATTCCTACCATAACAAATAGGCATTATGTGTTTGGAAGCAATGTGCAGGGAGGTGAATAACTGCTGTGAGGGCTCAGACCACTGGAATCCTCTGATAAACACCACCCTGTTCAGCAGCTCAGCTGTTTTCAGTTCCCTTTGAGAGACAAAAACATCACGCACTTCATGCCTCTGCAGACACCCAAAAATGCACTGATTTTTTATTTTTGTGTGTGCATCTGTAGCATTAGGAAATTTTTTTAAATTAATTTTTCCTACAGATCTGCAGTGAGTCATCCCCAGGCAGGTAGGCTTTCTTTTGAAGAGGGAGAAAAGGTGCTTTTCCAGCATGAGCAGAGTTGGGATTTATAACAATGCTGAAATCCCTACTGCTGGTAGGATGCATTCCAAATTGCATTCATGCAAATCCAGATCTTCTCAATGAGAAGGAGCAAAGTCAGTCTTCCAAATAAGATATTAGAGAACTAAAAACCACTGCTTTGCTGTTAATGAAAGTGGGCTATGTTTTTAATGTTTTTTTCAACATCTTAGTTAAGGAGTCCCAGCTACAAAATTATCAGATTTGGGTCTACAAAATCACCTCAGCATTGTGGAAGTTATTAGTAAAGAAATTTATTGTTTCAGCAATTAATATTTTTGGAACAATTTTTGTTTAAAAGTTGCTATATTCTTAATTTTCCACCACATACTTTCTATGAGAAAACTAACAAATCCTTTAATATGGAAAGGAGTCCACAGGTTTGTTTTTACCTGGAGCTCTTCTTTCCACACTGAGGATTTATAAACAAATAAAAATTAATGATTGTGGCAATCTTAAGTGTAACCTATGAAAATGTCAAACATCTGCCTGTCTCTGACCATTTTGAATGAATTATTTTGCATTCTTCTGTGTTTCTGTCATCTTTAGCATCAAAATTAGCATCCATTTTCATTTATGGAGGGGAAAAATCATACTGGTCTTTTATTTCTTCATTTTTCTAATTTTAATTTAACTTTTCTTGCTGAAATATTTGAACCTGTTTTGTAGAATTTGATTTTGACTGTATGTGCTAAAAATCTAAAAGGAGCAAAATACCTTTGTGGAAAATGCATCTTACCAGAGCTAGAAGTCAGTCATTTCTTTAAAGACTGATTCTTTAGGAATAAAAGTCAAAAATGACTCAAGGACTGGTTTTCAACTAAGATTTTTAACCACTGTAATGGCTTCTCTTTTTTCAAAGCTATTTTTAGTAATACAATTTATAATAACTTGTCCAAATTCCTGAGAGCATTTTATCATTGCCCAGTAGTAATGACTGCAGACGGTTCTCTGATAGATCTTGGTATTTAATGGTTTTGTCATTAAGGTTCTCATTGGAATAGTTTATCATTAACTTAATTATTTATAATTCTTTTCTAAAAGGAGCCCACGGAACTCTAAGGATTTCGGCAATCTGAAAATTACATCAATCTATAAAAATCTAAGAGAGTTCCATTTGATTTCTATAATTGAGTAAAAGAGAAGAAAAATATATGGCCCCTGTGCTTTTATAAACACAGCCCAAACTGGAGGAGCTTTCTGGGATGCAAGCTGCCATCCTTGCATTTGTTTGGATGTGACCTATTTACAATTACTGCTGCTGTCTGATTTCCTGTGGCCAGTGCATTTTTAGAAAGTTTTCAATAGAACAGCAGCATTAAAAATAGAACAGGACTTTTGAAAGTTTTTAAAATCCTTTTTAAAATTCTGACACACCTTGCAGTTCTGTCCCAGGTGGATGTTCACAGTGGGATCCTGGCTTTGGCTGCTGTGGAGGCAGCTGGGAACCTCAAGTGATATCCCAAATTCTCTCCAGCCCTTAGAAGAGCATTTTTGTTCCAATCTCTTGGAGGTTGTCTGCTATTTTCCCTTCACTGGAAGTCATGATAAACTCCACCTGATATAACAAGGGGGTGAATGCAGACTGCTCTGTGCCTGAGCACCTAAATAATTTATTTTCCTTGTTTTTAACAGCATTGGGAATTTGTGGGAAATTAATTTATAGAGAATTTTAAAAGTTTGATAGAAGGTTTATGTAGTGTATATTTGTATGTAAATTTTGAGATAAATATTTATTTAGAAATGTTATAGACTAGGATAGTTCATGTTGAGAAAGAAATGGATATAGAAATAAGTTTTAAAGGACAGTTTTGTAAATAAAATTAGATATTTTAGAAAAATAGATTTATGAAAGCTGTACTATAGTGAGATTGATGATGGGTAAATTTGGATAATTAGTTTTAAAGTATGTATAGTATAGTGTGGTTAAAGTTGATAGGTTAAGAATTATTTATAATAGATTGTAATTAGAAAATAGTTGGGTTTTGATTGTAATAGTATGAATTATAATATTTATATTGGGTTCTTTTTTTTATGTGAGATTGAAAATAAAATCAAATCTCTCAGTTGCCCCATCTCTTAAAAAAAAAAAAAAAATCCATAATCCAACAGGAATTCACACTTTGGTCAGAAGAGAAACTCTGATTAAAAGGTTATTAGTGAATTCTGACAGGTCGAACATGGCCAGTATAAAGATTTTTACTGCTTGCATGTATTGGTGCTGTTCTGGAATTCACTGAGCTTTTCATTCTCACAACTCATGTCAGGGCTGATGCAGCTCCTTGGGAAGGTTGTGTCTGGGAACTGCTGTATGGACACAGCATCCCAATTACTGCTCATATTTGTGGCAGTCACAGCATTTATGGCAGATCTCTACCATGGCCATGAACTACTGCTCAAAAAATCATCTCTGACTGGGACAGAAAAGGCAGGGGAAAGGAAAAAGCCCTAAAAATATTTTTTCTGGTTTTGTGTATAAATAATTCATGGTAAATTAATATTTAAATAATCAAGATGATTAAGAAATGTCTCTGTGTAGTTTTTTCTGAGTGGCACATCCTTACAGTAGCAGTGATTCCCTTTTTTATGGCTATGTTTGCAATTTACAGTAACTTGGAGACTCAGCTGTGTCCAGGGGCTGTACAGATAAACCAATAAATGATCATTTATCTCCAGTCAGGGGCTTGAGCTCTTACATACGTGCTGCATTTGTTGTTCCAGCACAGTCTGCCTCCCTCCTCAGCACTCCCTGTTGCAACTCAGAACCCAGACTGAAATGATTTCATGACTTCGAGACCTCATCTTCTGATTTAAAATATTTAATTATTTCACAAGTTATTGAAAGGGTAACACTGTTCACTTCTGCCTTATTTTTTTAAGGAACATGGCTAAAGGAGGAAAAAAAAAAGATAAAAATCCAGCTGCAGCAGCATGATTTCAGTCCAACAGAGTTTATAAAAACTGCTTGTGTTTGCAAGGAGCAGCTTGTAATAGACCTTGCTGGTTAACAGAACATTTCCTTCACATTTCAAGTTAAATGGAAAGCTTTCAAAATTCAATTATGGGCTTTTTCCTTAGGTTGGCTGGCAGTTAAAGAACCTAGTAAATGCACTGTGGGAAGACCCAAATGGAGTGATTTTAACCTTGAAAAAGCGTCCTCAGAATACCCTGGTTTCTGCTCCTGCCCTTCTGAAGAATGTGAGGTGGAAGCCTCTGGCACTGCAGGTAAGGTGGCTGCTGCAATGTCCTGGTAAATCCTTTATTCAAGAGAAAACACTGGAATTTTACCAGAGTGCTGGGATAAATAAGTGTGGCAATGATCCGATTGTTTTCTCCTGGTTTTGGTGACTCTGGGAGCCACAGGAATTCAGACAAGGAAAGAACATTTACAGAAAGTTTTATGAAGAACAAGGTTCAGTGGCTGCTCTGCCTGGCAGAGGCAGCTGTACCTCCCTGTTTCCATTATTTCACACACTGTCACCTTCTTGTTTGTTATCAAGTGTGTCAGAGCCATTAAATTCCAGGAGAGCTCTGCTCCTGTTGCACACTTCTCTTGCAGCTGGAGTTTTTGGTAGTAGGGATGATAGAACCTGGTAGTTTTTTGTGTTCTCATTCCTTGAAAACCTGCTCAAGCAAAAAAATAAAAGACCATTGTGAACACCACAGCTGCTTCTTCCTACAGCAGGAAAAATGGCTAAAGCACTAAACTCAAAATGTCATTTTGAAAGGAAAGGCTTGCCAGTAAGTCAGTAACTTTTGGTGGTTGTCTTTAATGCCATTTAACATCTTGTAAGAAGTTGATGCACTTCCATCATGTGGAAGCTTCTCAGAGCTGTTTTGTTTGGTTCACACAATACACAAATGTATTTCTGAATTATTTTGAAATTAATGAAACAAAACAAACTCTTCAAGCTTTTCCAGGCAGATTTCCTCCCTGCCTGGCATTTTCTAAATCTTTCATTTCTCAGGGTGCCTGAATCCTGCACAGTGGCTTCACTTAAGGAGTTGGTGTAATCCTTGCAGCCCAGGAATGCTGACAGTGGGATTTAGGGTCTCCTTTCTTTCTCTGTGCCTGCCCCTGGGGGAGAGGAATGGGAAAAATCCCAGAGGGGATTTTTCTGTCATCGTGCTGAAGGAATAACATTCTTTGCTCTGGCGAGATGCTCATGTACCTACTTGTGAACTTCAGATGGAGCTTCCAGGGGCAGCAAAATGGAAATTACAATTGCACAGGGCTTCCAGAGAGATCCTCTCTTTCTATTTGTACATTAAAGAATCAGAATTCCTGGGCAGCTCTGGATCTGGAGGCTGTGGCAGAGGGAACAGTGTGTGCTGTACACACTGCATGTATGGCACAGCATTTGCCATCAAAAATGCCAACTTTTGCTGTGGTAGCCAGAAAACTGAAAGTTCACCAAGCTGCTTTTGCGGACTTATCAGCAGTTCTGGTTTTGTGATGTCTCCTCTCCTGATGAGCCCCTGAGGAGCAAAGGGTTCTTGAAGTGTCTCTTTCCTAAGGTGTTTTATATTAGAGAATAGTGGGGTGAGGTATTTAAATAAAAATATAAATGCTTTGGAAAACAAAAACAGCCCTGCCAGTGTTACTTCTTAAGAGTAGATTCTGTTATGAGGCATGGAAAACCAATTTTAGATCTTTTATTCTTCCTGCCACAGAGACAAGCCCGAGTGTTAGGGCCTGGATCCGTTTCAGGACGCAGGTTTTGGGTTTGCCTGCTTCCCGCAGCTCTCACCTGGATCTGGTGTTATTTATTATTGTCAGTAATGACTTGGAAGCAGCCTGATTAAATTTCAAGATGCCACTGAAGCCTGTGCTTCCTGGACAGCTGACACAACAGCTTGTTGCTGCTAGAAGCAGTGAGCTCACTTCCCTCTCCTGTTGGCTCCTGCTCCTCGCCTTTCCTTGACTTTGGCACTTTGCAGACTCTAGGGCAGTGGAATTGGTAGGAGAATTTCTGGGTTTCTTTCTTTGTTTGTTGTTCTGGAGGTTTCTGCTGCTCATGGATTAAATTGGATCCCGTAGAACAGGCTTTGGGATAAGCAGAGAACACAGCACAGACAGGGAAAAGCAGGACAGGGAATGACCAGACAGCCACGAGCTGCAGGAAAATACCTCAGAAAAAGCAGATTGAGAGGGAAACAGCTCATCAAAAATCAGACTGCCACAAAAAAGGGATAACACACATGGGTGTGTTGTATTTCATGGAGTGTTCCAGTTCCAGATCTGTTGCCCTTATTCTTAAGATTTTCTAAAGCCTTCTGAGCTTACATTCTTGTAGAGAACTTCCTCACACAACTTTCTGTAAACAATCTATTGTTTTGCATTCCTCCATAGAAGCAGAGAAATTTGATGTACTGGTAGTTTGTCCAATGTCATTGGAGAGGTGGCACCTTCACCCTCCAATCCACTGTCACCTTTGGAAAAGTATAAATGCTGGAGTCAGAAAATAAACTTCCTCTTTTTCACTTTTGCAATAGCAGCAGCTCACATCATGCTTTCACGTGTCCTGTAGTGACACAGATCCATACGTGTTTCTCTGCTCCTGCTGTTTTCATGGTGCACCATATATATCTACTTATGTGTCCACACATGGAGCAATTTTTTCCATTCTGATTTAAAATGGAATGGAAATCATTCCATTTTCTGGAAATCAATTTTCTGCTGACAAAAAAAAATCCCCGAAAATCAACCAAAACAAAAGCAGTACATAATTAGGGAAGGCAAAAAGGAAATAGGATGTAAGAACTTGAAATCATATTTGTTACCTCAGGTTGGTGCACAGCAGGAAGTTTTAAATAAAAGTTGTGTTTTCTATTGTTGCTTAAGGCACTTAAAGAGTTTATTAATATTTTTTCTACAATAATTAAGTTTAAAATTATACCAGATAGGTAATTTATGAATTATTGATGATACAGAATCTGTAAGGCCTTATAAAGTGTATTACTTGGCCTTGTTGTAGTGTTCTTTTGCTTTAAAGGGTTTTCCTCGATGCTCAGTTAACAACAGCAGAGTTTTCATTTGCCAGTTCTGTGCTCCATTATCTTTCCGTGAGATTTGTGACACCATTTTCCCCTTTTGTTTCTGGCTGACTTTATGTGATATTAAAAGATTATTTCAATTTGTAGACTCCCTAATTGTATTCCCACTCAGGACAAAATGTTTTTCATTTGCAATGACAAATAGTGCTCTGCACACTACAACTTCATTCAAATAAAATACAACATATATTGTATTTTTTTCTTTTTATTTGGAGAACTTTTCAAATTGGAATAATCCTTCTTGTCATAAATAATTGATCCAGAACAATGACATCATTTATTATTTAGTTTAACAATAAGCATAGAGAACTAATATAATTTTGACCCCTTTGTAGACTAGCATTCTTATTTAAAAAATAGTATCTTTTGTTATTTAGGACTTCTTTTACTTTTTGAACCACATAAAAAGTATTTCAGTGTTTACCTCTAGAGGACAGAAAACATTTTATTTAGAAAAAGATTGGTGTTTATAGCTTTCATCCAAATTTTGAGTCGCTGGGTTTTCCTTCCACCTGTAGAAAACTGGCTGTATCTATCTAAGCATAACTTTTATAAATAAAAATATTTTCTATTTCTTGAGTGTCAACACAGACTGAACCTTGGTTGAAAAATATTCTTTGTTTATATCTTTATATTTGGTTGTCATCCTGCTAGTCCTTGCAGACCATGGACTTGAGCTGCTCTGTGACATCTGAATCAAACAATTGCGTTCAACGTCATGTGAAAGTTTAAGTTTAAAAAGTAAAAATCTTAAAGGATATTTATTTATTGCTTAGGTTAATTTATATTTCTTTGTTATTTACTCTAGAACATGCATGTGTATCACCATGGCTATAAAGCCAAAGGACAATGAATTCTGCTTTCTTTAAAAAATCAAGATGTTGTCCTTGCTAACAATAAATCTTCCACTGAAACCAACACAATAATTTCATTCAGTACAAGTATTCCAGAGCTCTGAAATTAACTTCTGTATTAATGGCATTTAATACAGTGTGTCCTTTCTCCTCAGGTAATTGATTTTCTGCATTGATTAAAGATCATATTTTGATTGAGTCTCAGATTTTCCCTTGAGGTGGCTTTTAAATTAATTTAATGGTCGTTTATCAGTTTCTTTCATAACTTTCTTGAAGCCTAGAGTTTCACTAGACACCTTTTTGGAAGGAACTTCAGAAATTAAAAAAAGAAGGCTAATCGAAAAAAAGAGGTCAAAATTCCTAAAATTATGCACACAGATTTTGTTGTTTCTTGTAGCACAGAAAACATTAATTTATTCTTCATGTGCCTTTTTGGTTTTTACAGCCTGTGATTCCAACCAGCCCCACAAGCAGCTCTACAACCCCAACGAGTACGATGGGCATGTCCTCAAAAATGGACAACTCTGCACTCCAGGATGTTTTCATTCTCTCCCCTATGTCAGGACTTTATGGCCCCAGGTATTTATTTCCTAAAGAATTTGAGGTTTTTGAAAAATAAAATTTTACACTTTGATTTCATTAGCTTAATAACACAAAACCAAAACCAACAGCCCCACTATGAAGCTGAATAATTAATAAAATTAAGAGCTAAAAATACATTAATCACCATATCATTGTTTTGAGTGACTTAACTTTCACTTAGATGTGCAAAATGTGGGTTTAGCCCTAAATCAAGAAAGTATTTAAAGTCTTTAATCAATTAGTTAGATTTACTTTTATGTGTCTACTTCTACCTTATTCTCGAGCATTTCTGCAAGGGAAACCCTTGTCTGCTCATATTGAAGCAAGTCCTTGTGTTCTCCTTCAGATCCTAGAAAACTCCTGAATGTTTATCTCACCATTAAAGTGGCACCTAATGATGGTTTTGTTGTTCTACATTTGTTGAATTGCCTCACCTATAAAGTGAGCATTTTAATGGCAAGACTTTTTATTTGTAGCATTTGGGAGAGGCAGTTGCACGCTGGAAGTTTCCCTTAAATGGTTCATTTCTCCATCATCTTCTGTTTTTAGGGATGAAATTGGAATAATGTCTTGTGATGACATCAGCAAATTTGGAAAGTCTGGGATGAAAGGCTCTGAGTCTCCAAACTATTTCCTGGAGCACGAGAGTGGGAAGTACTACACCCTGATTGAGGGGGAAGGCCACCCCGGGGGCTCTGAGTACGAGAGGAGCAGAGCCTCAGGCGTGAGGAGAAGGGAAAAAACCCCCACCCATGGTAGGCTGCATTTCCAAAACCTTCTTCTGAGTTACAAACTGTGCTCTTACCTCTCCAAGCCCCCCAAAATCTGTCATTCTTGTCAGACCTTGTTGGCTCTGAACAATAAACAGAAGTTTACATGGAGGAATAATTAGAAAAATCATAAACATTCCTGGTGAGGAGTAAGTTATTTATGCAATTATTTTGCAGTTCATACTGGAACATTGAATGATCATTAAATTCATATTATTTGAATAGCCAGCATCTTTATTTACTCAATTTCCCCTCCCAAACTCCTGGAGATTATTCCACTTGCAATGTTCTGGGCTATTAAACTTCAGTGCAGGGCCTGCCTTGTTGTGTGAAAGTGTCTGTAAGATGGAAGGCCCTCCAAAATTCAGCACTGCATTAAATGCATGAGGAGTATTTTACAATGCACTCATTAGTGCTGGAACTGTACTTCAAAATCTTAGGATGAGGATGCCTAAATATATATGAAATGCTATTAAACAATAATTAACTCTGGTTTTCTATAGAAATTCTGTGTGTGCATAAATCTCTGTTGAGTGTACAGGTGTACAATCACACATGCTTGTATACAGGTATATGGATCTGTATTTATGGATCTATTTAAGAGGTGTTGTTGAAAATTAACTGATAAATTTTTTTGCTTCTCTGTTTAAACTGAATTGCTTGGTGTTTAATGGGTTTGAGAAAAATACTGCTGAAATACAGCAGTGTATGGTCCGTGTATTTTCAGTTGCTTTATTTTCAAGGCAGTAGGACAGTTTTGTAAAGCTTACAGATTTAAGATAGATTTCTTTGGAAAACTGGAATTATGACTGATGTTGAAAATGGCATTATTTCTGAGAGTCAGAGAAAGAAAAGACCATAGCGTTCTCTGTGGGCAGCTGCTATCTTTTGACATCTATATAGATATTTATTTATATATGGCAAGCCATCCCTAGGTATTTTATTCACCTACTCGGAGGTCTTTTTTTCCTCTCATTTTGTTAAAAAGCCCTGACAACTCCCTAAGTTTTTGTCTTTGAAATTTAGGAAAGGGAAAACCTCTCAGAAGCTCGGAGCAGTAAAGGAAAATGTGTCTGTGAAGAACACAGGCACTAAAATCCTGCTGCAGTTCAGGGGAGAGAATCCCAAGAGTGGTTCTGGTGGAAGATCCAACAGCAGCTGAAAGGGAGCACAGTAGGGGAAAAAAAGAAAACTCTTACAGCACTGCAGTCCCTGATTCTGCTGCTGCTGAGTCTGGTGTGGAGTTTGCTACCAGGGATGTTCTTCAATGCAGTTTCTCTGCCTTCTGCTCTTAGTATTTATCTTGTGTTTATCAGTTACACACAACTTCCCTCCTGCTGTTGTAATTTGCTGATTGCAGCAGGATTTCTGGTAAAAATGGCAAGCAAAATGGACTTGATGGTGTGTGTACATGCACACAGAACCTTTTCAGGGTAGGAAATCTTAATAAATCTTTGTTATAGGCAGGCTATTTTTAGTAACTGCTTCAGTCATCTGCTTGATGCTTGAAAGAGCTGTGACGCTGGAGAACAGGATTCCATCTTGGGACCAGTAATGTTCACTCTTTATCTCCTTGGGAAGTGACATCATTTAAAAACAAAATTAGAATGAAAGATAAAGAGAAATCTTAACAGTGATTTGAATTGGAGCCAGATGGGTGTATTTGGCTTGCTTTCATCAATTCTTCCTGCATGGTGACTCAAAATATTGGGCTCTCTGCCTGATCCCAGGAGTACACAAGATTTTTTTTGTCTATGATGGACAATTTTTTTTGAAATCCAGAAGGAATTTGATTATAAAGTCTCTGAAATATGCCTTTCTCTCAAAAATGACTGCTAAACCAGATTTTTTTTTTAAATACAGATTTAATTAATCTGTTGATTAACAGATATGCAGATGAAGTTCTACTGTAGTGGAAGGTTTTGTACTTTTTGACTGAGGTGACATCAATCATCAAAGTGACAATGTGTCTTTCAGTAAAAAACCAGAATTTCTGGCAGCTCCAACAAACTGATGCTGGAACCACAGAGCCATGGGCAAAGAAATGAAACTAAAACTTCTGAAGCCTTTCATGGCCGAGCAGCCACTTTCATTCCTGCTTGGGTTGGCACAAACTACTGCTCCAAAATTCCAGCCCTGGACTTCCCAGGACTACAGCCATTACTAGAAATAAGTTTCCTGTGCAGCTGGTAGGTGGATGGATACTCAGGCAGGTGATGGGTATTGATAGGACATGCAAAATCCAGGAAGGTAAATAAAAAGTCCATTTTTTTCAATGTATTTTTGAGAATCAAGCTTTTTCTTTTTTAACAACATTGCAGTGAGTTTTTTGTTTTACTTAGTATTATACTCTGTTATTTTTCAGACTCTAAAATGCTCTGGTCTAAAGAGCTGTTGTGGCAATGCATATCAAAACCTCTTCCATTTATGTGTTAGAGGCAAAAACATCATAAAAATTTTTTTTTTCTTTCACTTTATTCTGGTATCCTTGTACACAACAATTTTTTGCTCCTCAGAAGAACAGCCGAGCTGCAATGTCAAAACAATTTATAGGTTAGTTTTCATTGGGAAAGGACTTGGAAGTGAAATAAGCAGTTTACAAAATCACTTGCTCATTTGCCTTGTGTGATTCCTATCCTGAATTTCTATTTTTGATGTGCTGTGGTATCTGTATTTGTGTATAAATCATCTCAGAGCTTCAGATCTTTCCTTTTTTTACAGAAAAAACTGCTCAGTTTGGTTATGATGATCTTCACTTGCTTTGTGCCTTCCTGTTTTCTATTTTTAGAATTTATAATATTGTTTCTCTATCTTTTTATATTAGTGATTTTTTTTAATTGAGTTTTTTTCTTAATTATATTGCTCTTCTAAGCACTAGGAGTCGAATCCTACATTTGTAGTTGAAGGCAGTCTCAGCTGTGAGGCAGACAATGAAATGTATTTTTCCATAGGATTATTTACCCACTAAATTTCATGGTGTGCACAAAAGTGTAATATGGGCAAATATCAGTACCCCAAATGTCACCCTGCTGATTTTCAGGAGATCTGGGGGTGCTCCTGGTTTGCTGCCATCCCTGTTCTGGTGCTCGGGTAGGGAATGGCTTGGGCACATCAGTGCCATGAAATGCCATGGGTGGAAACTCCAGGGGCTGAACCCTCTTTGCTGGCTGCTGTCCCCAAACTGTGCCCCAGGTTTTCCTCCTGAGCCAGTGGAAATTAAAGTTCCTTGAAATGAGATCTGTTGTCCCCAAACTGTGCCCCAGGTTTTCCTCCTGAGCCAGTGGAAATTAAAGTTCCTTGGAATGAGATCCCCTCATTTCTCACCAGTCCAGGGGAGTTTGTGTTTCCCTGACAGATCTCTGTTGTTGCCTCTCTATTAATTCTCTCTCTACTTTTCCTACAGCATTTTCATCCACTTGAAATATGTTTCTCTCTTTATTCCCAACACCTGTTTAATGAGTGAGGAAGTTCATACAGAGCAGTTTTCAAATAAATTTGTCATCTGCTTCACATTGACAAGGAATTTCACCAAAGCTGGTGGTGCTTCCCTTGAGGTCAGGGTGATGAAGAGGAGGCTCTGGGATGTTTCACTGACCCTGAAGGCCTCAGCTCTAATAATGGACTGCTCTGACACACCTGGTTGTGACACACCTGGAATTTATAGCCATCACTGACCCTACAGCCTCCGTTCCTGGCCTTCAAAAGTTACACTGGTTTTCCTTGCTTTGCTTGCAGGAGATTTGAGGCCAGTTTCGATGCCTACTGAGTACAGCTGGATAGGGGAGTCCAAAGAACAGAACATGTACAAGAGGGGGAGCAGAGGTGAGTATTTTTTTTTCTCTGCTGTTCTTTTCTCCAAGATGTTTTTTCTTTGTTGCTTAAGGAGCATCACAGGAAAAAAAAATCTCTCATTTTTTTAAAAGTGTCACAGAAGATATGAAACAGCCTGTTTAGTGTCTGTGCTTTTCTGTTTCTATTTCTGAGAATTAAAAATTTGTATTAGTAGGAGGAATTTAATTCTAGTATAAAGAAACATAAACATCAAGGGGAAAAGTACTTTGAAGGCTCAGATATGTGTTAAAAGCAATCTGTTCTAAATCTGCACAGCTCTAGAAAACAGTTGAGTGATGTTACAGATGTAAAGTAGCATCCTCTGAGAACATTTTGATCGGTATGAATTATAATTTGGAACAGGAATCAGCAACTATACTGTCAGTGTTCAGACCAGCAGTTCTAATCACATAAACTTCCATTAATCCCAGTGGGAATTATGAACTTTGCAAAAAACAAAAGTGACTTCATAGTTTATTTTTTCCCTTTATTTCCTCTGGCAAAAAGAAAAATGTAATTCAAAATAATATTCTTCAAATATACAGCCATATTTATTGTGACACCAACTGTTGAAGATTCTTGAATACTATTTTTTAGAATATTTTAGGCATGGTCTGGAAGCTGAGAGGAGTTCAACTTGACTCCAAAAAATGTGACAAAAATGAATGATATTCTTGAAGATCAATACAGGATTTTAAACTACATTTTTCAGTAAACCTCCATTCCAAGAGAAAATAAATTTCATTTAAAGCATAAGCCTTCTCTGATTTATTCCAAATCTGCTGATGTGTGTTTAGCTCATATTTCACTGTTGCCGACAGTAACAGACTTGTTGCCTGGCCAGCTCCCATTTTGAAACTGTGCCCAAGTATGCTGCACATCTCCTTAAAACCATTATTCCAGCTTGTCAAATTCCTTGAAATTACAATCCTGGTGTCTGGAATGGTCCCAGAGATGCTCCCTGCATGATACAACAGTACCATTTTCTGTGTCTGCTCCCTTTCACCATCCATGGCGGCAGTAAATGTGGAACGGAGCCCAGGGAGTGTTGCCCTGATTTTTAAAAGTGTTAAGTTTTCTTTTATAATTCTTTTGAAAGTTGTAAAGTTCTCATAAAACTTCTTTAGCCTTCTGATAATGTTTACATATTTTTACTGGAGTTCTCATGCACTGTTTATGTAAATAATTATTATTTTGCCTTCTTCTTTGTGGGAGGAGAGAATTGATGGACTGTTGGTTTGACCAGTGTGGTTGGAGAGGTGACAATTTCATCCTCCAATCCATTGTCACTTTTAGAATTCTAGATATTGCGAGGTCAGAAATAAAATTTGCTCTTTTTCTCTCTTGAACTCTCCAAGCTTCTGTGTACTCATTTATGTCCAATAGTGACAAGAGAGAGCCCTCACAATTCCCTGGACATTCACACGACTTTTCCCAGTTTAACAGGACCTGGCCAGGCAGAATGTTCTGTACTTGTCTCCTCTTCCTAATGTTTCTTTTTGCCTTCCTCCCTCTCCAACCACTGACTCTGAGAATTCGCTGCTGCGCTACCTGAGCGACGACAAGATCCTGGTGATCCAGGAGGAGCCGCTGGCGCAGAAGGACAGCAAGCGGGACACGGGCCGGAGGTCCAGGAAAAAGGGCAAAGGCCCAGGGAACGCCGGCTACCCCATCAGCCCCTCGGTGCTGACCTCCACCGGGAGCGCCAGGCTGGAGCCGGGCCAGCAGGACGTGCTCAGCTTCTCCCTGGCCGAGAACAACACGGTCCCGCTCTACCACGTGAGTGCCCAACCAACACCGCCCTGCACGAGCCCGGGGAGGGCACCGGCTGTTCTCCTGCAGGAGGGGTACAGGAAATCAATGTTCTCCTGCAGGAGGGGTACAGGCATTCCATGTTCTCCTGCAGGAGAGATACAGGAATTCAATGTTCTCCTGCAGGAGAGATACAGGAATTCAATGTTCTCCTGCAGGAGGGTACAGGCATTCCATGTTATCCTGTAGGAGGGATACAGGAATTCCATGTTCTCCTGCAGGATGGATACAGGCACCGGGTGTTCTCCTGCAGGAGGGGTACAGGCATTCAAAGTTCTCCTACAGGAGGGATACAGGCATTCCATGTTCTCCTGCAGGAGGGATACAGGAATTCCATGTTCTCCTGCAGGATGGATACAGGCACCGGGTGTTCTCCTGTAGGAGGGGTACAGGTATTTAGATGTTCTTCTGTAGGATTGAACCAGGCATTCAAGTGTTCTTCTGTAGGAGTGATCCAGGTATTTAAGTGTTCTCCTGTAGGATTGAACCAGGAATTCAAATGTTCTCCTGCAGGATGGATCCAGGAATTCAGATGTTCTTCTGTAGGAGTGATCCAGGTATTTAAATGTTCTCCTGTAGGATTGAACCAGGCATTCAGATATTCTCCTGTAGGATTGAGCCAGGCCTTCCAATGTTATCCTGCAGGACTGAGCCAGGCATTCAATGTTCTCCTGTAGGACTGAGCCAGGCATTCAAGTGTTCTCCTGTAGGAGTGATCCAGGCATTCAAGTATTCTCCTGCAGGATGGATCCAGGAATTCAGATATTCTCCTGCAGGACTGATCCAGGCATTCAGATGTTCTTCTCTTAGGACTGATGCAGGCATAAAGGCTCAGTCTTCATGTTTTTATTTCACAGACTGTATTTCACAGTCTGAGAAACGCTGCTCAGTCATGACAATTTTCTCATAAGAGTCACTTTTTCAATGTCAGTATCACGACAGCTTTCCCATAAAAGCCAGGACAGAACAGCAAAACACAAGGCAAGAATCATTTGCTGTCAGATGCTTTAATAAAATCTTGCTCTTAATTACTCAGTCTCACTGAGTTTAGTTTAATTAGCCTGTATTATCTCTGAAGGTTCATAACGATCCTGCACTCAGCCTCTGATAATGATTTATTATACATTAATTTATAAGTTTTTGTATTTTCACTTTGATTACTGTGTCTTGTAAAAACAGATGAGTTTAATGGAGTTACTGTTTATTTAAATTTATTTATTTAAATTGTGGATTTAAATCTCTCTGACAGAGATTATCAATATTACAAAGTCAAAGCAAAGGATTTCAAACCTGGAGAGAAAATCAGCAGGCAGTTTATCAGGATGAATGAGAAGATTATTATACAGCCCTGCAACAAACCCCAACAATATTTCATAAGTTGGTAGATGAATCAGCTGGTTTCAGTCAATTTTTGGAATTCTGTTGATGATCTGTTGGCTCACCAGAGTTCTGAAGAGCAAATAGGTCCTTTTGGGTAAGATGCAAATTCCACCCTTGATTTCAGGACTGAAGTTGTATTTTCTTGCATGATTTCCACACCATCGTGCAATTAATTGATGTGACAGATTAGCAGTATGATACTGGATGATATAAAGTAAATATTTAAAATTACTCAAATGACATAAAATATCAACTCTAAAGGGTCTGAAGGAAAAGCAGGAAACTGGAAAACAGGAAGAGCCAACCTTGAGAGGTTGTTCCACCCTAAAAGTGAGTGCAGTCCCTATTCACAAACTCTGTTCCATGTGCAGTGATTACAGAGGAGGGCACAGGTAAAATGATTCTTCATGGAGTGACAGAGCAGTATTAATTCTTGTATCACCATCAATTTTTGGAGCAGCATTAAAAGAGACCTTTGCAGTCCTTCAGGAGATAATCACAGGAATCAGAATATCTGAGGCATTTTGTCAACTGCCTTATAAATATACAAGAGGAACTGAGTCGACAAATACACAGAGTTGCTGACACAGATTCTGTGGGTTCTTGCAGCACAGAATCATTCACATTAACGTCTTTCCACTTGGAATACTGAAAGAATTCTGAAAAGCCAAGCAAAACAATGGGCATATTTATCTTGAAAGAGAGCAACCCAGAAGAAAAATGTGAAATATCAAAGAACATTTCATGGCAGCTTGATAGCAAAAAGGAAAAGTAGCAGAGAGTTGTTGTGTTCTTAGATATAAATTTAAGTTTTAAGTAGGTCAGCTCATTTCCTTAATATCTAAAGGTGTTACCAGGATTTTCATAAGCATTTTGATATATAAACCTTTTTTGGATAATGAGAACAAATCATCTTAAAACAGCTTTTGCTACATTTTTTCTTTAAAAAGTTGACAAAACTGCTTTAGCTTTTCTTCTTATATTTGCTCTGTGTTTTTCAATGGAAGGCTAAAGTGCAGAACTGGTAGAATCACATTTCCATGAAATCCTCTCCTCCTAACACATGCCCGGTACAATTTCTGGATATAGATCAAAATTCCAGGCCAGATAAATGCTTTGGGAAATGAAGAGGATAAATAGGATTTTCATCATCTTTAGTGAAGGGAAGGTGATAATGTTTTGTAATCAAACAAGGATGGCTTGATGGAAGGAGGAATTGAGCATCACTTAGCCATTGCTTAATTTTCTAAGCACTTACATAAATATGTAGCAAAAAAAATCCCAAAAGGCACTTACTTAACAGTAGTTTAAATTACCAGACGTAAGAAGTTTTGCAAAATTGATAATTGCAGAGATTCACCACTAGATTAATGCTTTGGAAGGAATGTTGATTTGGAACCTAAAATTAAACAATTAGCCTGATTTCATAAGTTGCTGGGAGGATGCAGAGTTCCTATATAAAATGGATATTTAGGTAATGCAATATTGGCAGCATGCCCAGGATATAAAATGATGCATGAAGCCATGTTGCAGTAAAATATTCCTATCAAGAAACACTGCCCCCTTCCAGGATGTATTTATAACTCTAATTTAATTGATATGCAATGTCACAGAACCTAAGCAAGAGTCAATTACAATTAGCAAGGCTGTTATAAATAATTAATAATTAATAGAGTATCTCTTGGAACATGACTTTCTATGTTTACTAATGCTTCACTTCTGAAGTGACATCATTTACCAGGTTGAACCTAAATATGGGCTTATAAGGATAGAGTTAAAACCTAAAGATGCTTTTATTTTGTATTACCAGATCTCATTCTGCAGAAAATTATCTTATCACACAGGACTCCAGCTCTGTAGATCAGATGTACCTGGGAAATTTTTCATTTTGCATTTCTGACCATAAAATGCAAAAAATATTGGAAAATCTTCAGGATTTTACAAAAAGTTACAGAAAACTGTACCGATCCTGCTGCCCAGTTCCATTTTGCTCTGTGGCAACCAGTTTCCATCTAAAAAGAGAATATTGAAGTTCTCATTCCAGATCCAGTCTGGAAATCCCCATGGTGTTCAACTCTGTGGTTTTATTGCCTCAGACTTGCACGACTTTCTGAAGCTCTGAAATTCAATTTGCTGGTTACCACATTAAATTCTCCAATTGGATAATGATCTCTCATCGGGTTTTACTTGGTGATAAATGTTCTGGGCCTATTATCTACAGAATAATTGGATATTTTCCTTTGTAGTATCATATATTAAAAAACTGGAGACTAGATTGGATTTTTTTTTTTTTTTGGTGAATTAGAATTCAATGTGTTGAAAAGACTTAATTTTTAATGAGTTTTAAGATCAATTCTTTCATTTCAATCTTCCCTTCACAGTCAAACAGAAATAATGGTATTCACTGGGAGTGCCAGACTAGGAGTCACTTTTTATTTTAAAGATCATTTGAAGCACGCTGGTGTTTTAGGGTTAGTCACTGTCACACAGCACTTGCTGAACTTGCTTTTTATTCCCTTCTTGCTGATCCCAGGAAGTTGGTTCCTCATCCCTGTGGCACAGGGTGATGGAAATGCTCTTTAACTGTTCCTGGAGCTGCAGAGGCAGCTTGACAAACAATATAAAGTTTAATGGTACTTGCTGGGAATTAAAACCTGTGCAAAACCAATGTAGGTCTGGGTGTTGTGTAATGGGTGCACGCTGGGATGTGCCAGATGTTCCAGATGCTTTTTTGGGATGACAGGCAGTCTGAGTGCTGCTCTGATAAGTAGAATAATTAAGATAGTCTGGGAGAATCACACATATTCAGCTGCACTGACTGAAGGAGGAGCCTTTTATTGCCAATTTTGCAGGAAATGTGCTCGTGTTTTATTTATTCCTTCCTGCTCTTGCAGAAAGAAACAAAACTGAGCATTACTTTCTTTGGGGTTTTATTTCCTTTCTGAATAGCTGAATAAATTCTATCTTTGCTTTTTATTTAAGTGTCTGTAATATGGAAAACCTTCATTTCCTACCTGCAGTTATGCTGGGAAGTCACTCTGAGGATGATTGTGTGGGTTCTGGGTGCTCAGAGAAGCCAATATAAGTATTTCTGACTTTTCTAGCTTCAAAATGAGTCTGCCCAGTTGTACTGATTGTAAAATAATATTCTTTTTCATTGGGACTGTGCATATGAAGGCTTGAGTTGACAAGTGTCTCCCTCATACTTGAAGAGTATCCTTGAATAGCAATGTCCAATAATTTATTTCTTTAGTTCTGTTCAGACCTGACTCTCTAAACTCCTCTTTAATCTATAACTGCTCAAAGGGGAAAAAGGTATTCTAAAAAGGTGTTTTACAGTATAAGGGAAAATAAAGGGAAATAAAATGTTGAGAAGGGTTATTTTTAACAATGATATCATCAGTCTTTGAGTTTCCACATTCATTCAGTAATCAAGAAAGTCATAACTGACCTGGATCCAGAAAAAAAAAATAAACCAGTGCTATCCCAGAATTCAGGTTGTCCTTGATTTCTGGAAATCCAGCCCCTTGCAGAGGCTCAGGAGAGGGGCTGGGATTTTGTCTGGAACAGCCAGGTTAGGATGTGTCTGCAAATTCAGCCCCAGACAGGCTGCTCATTCCTGCTGCTTCCCAAAGTTCAGGCTGGCCTGGAGTTCCTCTATTTGTACTGATATCAGGACACTTTGCACAAAGCAAATACGAGGCTGCCTTTATCCAAACATATGCAGTGTTTTCAGAAGTAATTCTGCTCTATTAGAGCATATTTAAATGATGATATTCTGCATCTTCAAACAAACCACCACCAATGCAAGTCAGCAAATGAAGCATTCATTAACCTGCTGTGACTTCATGGGTAAATTGCCATTTGTAAAACATTCTGGGGTCCTCTGACTCCAGAGAACCACAACACAACTAAGTTGTAGTGCATTGTACTATTTTAGCAAATGAATTTATGCCTTGTTTTTATTGTTTTGCCAGGCTACCAAAAAAAACCCAGTTTAGATACACATATATATAGTCTAAAGCCAAATTTAACAGCTGTTTGTTAATAAATATTAGCTACAACTGATATTATTGCTATGATAATTGCAATATTTATCTTCCAGAAGATGCACCAAATAGAAATAGAAATCTCTCCCTTATCAAACAAATATCTCCTGCTGCTTAAGGGATCAATGTGTAGGAATCCAGTTGAAACCTTCTGGGGACTCTGAATTTTCTCTCTCCTCAGTGGCTCAGCCTTGCTCTGTGTCCTGTCCCCCTTCCTTCCCCAACAGGAGAACAAGGAGGGGGTTTTGGAGGACAGGAACATTTCATGGCACAAAGGCAGGATTTTGGGGTTGGAGGACAGAAACATTTCATGGCAGAAAGGCAGGATTTTGGGTTTGGAGGACAAAAACATTTCATGGCACAAAGGCAGGATTTTGGGTTTGGAGGACAGGAACATTTCATGGCACAAAGGCAGGATTTTGGGATTGGAGGACAGGAGCATTTCATGGCAGAAAGGCAGGATTTTGGGTTTGGAGGACAGGAGCATTTCATGGCAGAAAGGTCAGCCCCGAACAGGGCAGGGCCAGCTGTTCCCATGGAAATGGGGAAACTGAGGAAGGGGAAGGAATTGCCTGTTTTTCCTGAGCCCCCCTGCTCCCCCCTTGTGCTGGCAGTGCTCATCATCACCCATCATTACAAACTCCAGTGGCTCCCCTCCCTCTGCCCCCAGCTCATTTCCTCA
The DNA here is from genome assembly GCF_048771995.1 of Taeniopygia guttata. Taxonomy (NCBI): domain Eukaryota; kingdom Metazoa; phylum Chordata; class Aves; order Passeriformes; family Estrildidae; genus Taeniopygia; species Taeniopygia guttata. Next base: position 4,120,122 of record NC_133029.1, on the reverse strand, counting down.
CCTGCCCTCTTGTTTTCCCTCAGCACAAATTTGAGTACCTCCAACTGTACATGAATGTAGATTACACTGGGTGATTTCCTGTCTCTGTTATCTCCCCCCTCAGCAGGGGTGACTGGAATGAAAACCTCAAAGGCCATTTTTATTTTTAGCTCAGCATGATCATTTTGAAAGCAGATTCAGTGGGTGAAAGCATCAGCTCTCTGAGGTAGAAAGATAAGTAAAGCCCCTCTTAACAAGGCCACTGTTTGATTGTTTTTCAACAACTGTGATATAGAGAAATCTTCAGGATAATAAATATATGAGTTAAAGCAGCAGGAGAAGAAATAATTTATTTTTTTTTAATTTTATTAATAATAATTCAGTATCTGAGTATAGAAGAGTGGAAGAACAGTACGATAAGGAAGCTTTTGAATCTTTGCATCTGAATAAATGATAGATGTAGATGGAATAAATATCTTGAATTTGACCACTGAGATAAGTAAAACACATGAAACTATTCTAATCTCATTACCAACACTATTCCTGTCTCTTTCTTCAGGAAACAAGTAAATAATGAGTGTTGAGTATTTTCACACGATCTCTGCAGCTCAGGGTTCTGTTCTTGGTGGTTTAGCTGATTTATTTACTTAGGAGAAGAAATTCTGATTCAAATGAACTATTTTTTTTAATAAGTTATTTATAGAAGTTTCATGAAAATGGGACTTTCTACAGGATTTCTTCTGGGAGAGGAGCCTCAGATGTGCTTGTGGCACCACAGAGGCCTTTGGGTCCTTTCATCTCCACTCGTGCAAGCAGCAGCAGCTCCATGGGGATCCCTGAGCTCCAGAAATGTGGAGCTGACTAAAGAAGGCAGATAGGTGCCAGTGACCTGGATTTCACAGAATTTGTGCTTTATAGTCTCTGACAGCACGACAAGACTTGTGTCTCCTGAGCCTCCCACATGTCTGCTACTCATGAAAGTGGCCTTGTAGTAAGATGAAGTAAAGTTTTAGTTTGGGAACTAGGAAAAGGCAATTTTTTATTTTATTTTTTTTCAAATGTCACAAAGTGGTAAGAACTGCTCAAAAAAAGAATTATACATAAGGTTGCTGAAAATGCAGGTAGGAGCCTTCCACATTGTCATTGTCAGCATTGAATCTGCATGTAATTACAATTACACAGGGAAATTAAATTTATCTATAGGTAGACATTTATAGAAATGCCATGTGGGTGTTTCCATGTATGGTATATCACAAATCCTTTTTAAAGGTTGGCATTTCAAGCTGGCAACAAGATTGTTCTCCCAAGAGAGCTTCTCTGGGGAGAAAATCAGTCAATAAGAGATGACAAATATGTGACAAAGGTCTGTAGTAATCCTGAGTGTCCACACTTAATTACTGATAATAATCTCTATGTTAGTGATGAGTTGATCAGGAGATGATATTTTTCTTCTAATAAATTAATTATTAATAAAAACATTAAAAGGTATAATTATGTTTTTTATGTTCCCAGTACTAATATCAACAATTTTCTCTCCCTCTGTATTTATATAGATGTTCTTCTTTGCTCTTTTCTAAATTACAGCAACTAATAATCAGTTACAATAATCTATGAGTTGTTCAATGGTTAAATCATATATTTCTTTTTCACACTGTTATAGAGACTTTTTACATTTCCCTGCTACAGATTATGCTTCAGTTAATGAGATTACATTATTCAATATCTTTGGAAATTAATGCTCGGTAATGCAGAAAAATTTGTAGTGTTGAAAGACTGACCTCTAGAAAAATGTGTTTTATTATCAGAAGTAAATTTCTCTCCAGTAAGTCTTTTTTCAGCCTAATATATGCAACTTCACATCACACTTCTGAAATCTATCTGATGAAAAGAAATCTGTAAGCCACACTCCAAGGTGATCACGTGTGACAGAAGTGGGGTTTGTGCATTTTCTTGGAAGGAAATAAATAACTGACTTTTTATAGCAGTGAAAATTTGTAATTCAGGTGCTGGAAAGAGCAGCCAGAGCAGGGTGAGGGAGGTTTAGTTCAGCTGTGTCAGGGAAGAGAGCGTGGGATGGGTCCCATTTGGGGAGAGGGAATAAATCCTGATTTGGAAACATTTTACTTTTACTTTGGGAGCATTTTTGGAAAAGGAAATTAAGAAATAGAAGAGGAAGCACTGCCTGAATTAGTAGTCCCACTTTTAGTTGCTATAATTAGAAGCCTTAGAAGTCAGAGGGATAAGGGAAGGAAAGCTTTGAGCCTTCTGGTAGGAATAAATTCTGTTTTTGTAGCAGTAGCACGGGTAGTGCTGCTGTCAAAGTTCTTTTGCTCGCTTGGCCACACAATATTTTCCTGGGCTGTCCCCAGTATTTCCAGGGATGCTCAGACTGGTTTATTTCTATTTAGCAGTGCATTTCCAGCACCAAAACAACATCTCTCAAGCAGCTATTTTGCTTTAGCTGTGTGCTCTTAACCCTTCCAATCTGCTTTGAGAAAATGTGAGTATTTCTACAGGGTACTTTCAAATTTTTTTAAGTTCTCTAGGCTGCATTTCAGCATTCTTGGAGGAGAATTGAGGCATTTATGGCTCTCAGGAAAGGCTGTTAGGGCTTTTTGTACTCAGTCACTCAGTGGGGAGCTCCTGCCCTTGCCTGGTTTCAACAAGGAATGTCAGAGAACTCCTGCTTTTAGTGTAAGGGCACATTTCATTATTTTTCATCAGATAAGATTTGAGTGGGATCATCTCTGCAGCTCACATTTGCTGGAATATTTCAGCTGAAGCACACTAAAAGCTGATAACTGGGTCTGTACTGGGCTCCCCAGGGGCAAGGGGGACTTCTGGAGGGAGGAGGTGACAAAATGTGTTTGTCCCCTGCACCATCTAAAGCTGCCTCAGAAACCCTGCTGCAAAAATGCACCCAGCAAACTTCCTGTGCCTTCCCTTCTGTGCTCTGAGCTCATCTGTGGCTCTGTATTCTCTGTGCCCAAACATCTGTTGCAAGTAGTGGCATTAAAACACAAACACTGAACTTAATAGAATTATCAGTTTCCTATTCGGTTATCCAGAAAGTCAAAGATTTTGCAGATTTCTGCATTTATAAACAAATATATGTGAATTTTGCAACTATTTGGGTGTGGGGTTTTTGTAATTTCATTTTTTTGTAAATTTCAATATTTAGCTGTGAGAAAAATCCTCCATCACAAACTGGTGTTAATGTAAATTAAACTATCTGAGGATTTTATTTTTTACCCTGAATCAGTGCTGCTTGCTCCATGAAAACAGGTTCATTTCCAAACCTCAGAGGAATAAATAACCAGTCTGGTAAATCAAGTTATTCAAAGCTGTGTAAGAATGATGTCAAAGAAAGTTTGTCCTTCTGAAATTCTGTATTTTACATTGCAATATTTGCTCTTTGCATTTAAACTCCCCTTCAAATATTAACACTTTTGCAAACATTCAAGCAAATTTTAGCTCCCTTATTTTCAAGAGCTTTGATCACAATTACAGAGCATCTGAAGTTAGTTTTTAAGTGCCAATGCAAGTTGGTTTAAGCATGATCTTCATTTTAAAATAACTCTTAGCTGAAAATTGAAATAAATGTTCCATTTCCTTTGCTTTAGAGTCACTGTGGTTTACCTCTGACACTCGTTTCACTGTGCTCAGTGCACCAAGGAAGTCTGGTTTTTAGTTGTGCTTAATGCTCTTTATTTTTCTTCTGCAGAGAGCAGGGGATACAGTCAGTGGAGATACTGAAAGGTAATTACTTCTGTTATTCTATATTTAAATATATACACATTTTTATTTGTGGATTAAACTCCATTCTTTACTTTTAGAAAATTTGTTGCAATATTTGAGGAATAAATTTTCAGGGTTTAGCGATATCAGTGCTGATATCATTTAGCAACCGTTCATTTGCCGACATCAAACATAAATAAAAATTCCAAAGGTTTAAAAAATTCTTCACATAAAAGTTTATAGAATATTTTTTAGAGGGGAAAAAACTGTTATGTTGCCCAATCTACTTTTTTACTTTTGAATTTCAGTATTTCAGACTCACTCTGAGGATGAAAAATGTAATGTGTGTCCAGCACAATTTTCATAACCAGCAGGCAGAATGTTTCAAGGAATATCTACCTCTATTTCAGTCTATACAAAATTACTGCTTGTATTTGTGGTTTGTAATAGATAGGTTTTAAGAATGGGGTCTTCAGTTTGGTCTTTAGGTCTGAATTGAATCAATTTATTCTAATGAAGAAAGCAGTGATTTTTTCTTTCATTTCCTTGCTGTTTATCTGATGAAGTATCTTCATATTCATATTGCATCCAGAAATCACAGTTAAAGAATGTTTGAAGCAACAGCTACTTTGTACCATCATATTTTCTAATTCAGTTTAGTTGTAATCTATGATAATTATTCTTTTTATGTTTTTTCATCCTGTACATGGCCTAAACCAATTTAAGAAGCTGAATAATTAATTAGATTTAGAGTGCTTTGACCAATCTAAAGGATTTACAGCTGCTGATGATTCCCTTCAGGGCTATAAACATCCCTGAATTGATGCTAAAAGTCTGAGGTGTAGCACTATCAGCTGTTGACCACTTCATGCTTGATTTTCCAGGGCTGACAGCATTTTTGCCTCTTTATGTGTGTTTTAAACATCACAATGCAGTTGAAAGGCAGGTGTAGTGGTGATTTGCTGCTGTTTCCCTGGTGCTGTGCATGGTTAAAATGGCATTTAACCAAATGGAGCAGCACTGCTAGCAGAGATTAAAGTGAGGTACAGATGAAATTCCACCTCATCTGACAACAGACAGTCCTATCCCTCCAGTGCCAGCAGTTCATCACCTCAGCTAAGTGTGGGGGTTTGCTTTTACAGGAGATTAAACATATTAATATTTTAATATTAATATTTTGTTCCACCTCACAGCATCCCTCCTGTCCAGAGCTACCTGGGGAGAGTTGTTCTTGTTCTCTTTTGAAGTAACAACTTCATTTCAAATTTTGCCTTTGCCTCTTACACCTGAGTGTTCAAAATCTACTGTTTTCTGTAAATCTGACTGGTTTCATTGAGTTTCCCAGCCCCATTAAAGGTTCTCCTCTCCTGTTCTTCTCTCCCACTTGTTTCTCCTCATTTTCAGCCTGGCTGTGCCCTCCCTCGCCTCCTTCCTGCCTGACTTTTCAAACCCCACGCCCTTCCCAGAAACAGCCACGTGTTTCACCATTTCATTTCCTTCTCCACACCTACATTTTGGTGCAACCACAAAAGAAGAGATGCAGAGGATTTTGGTTTTTTGATTTTTTTTTTCTTCTGAGCAATTTTGTTCTTCCCAGAGCAAAGGGCTCCTGATTTTTCCCAGCAGGTTGCACATGCCCAGTTTGGCAGGGAGGTTGCAATCCAGATGGAGCATCCCTGGTGGACAGGACAGGGCATCTGCCAAGAGATACTTTCCAGGGACATATGACTTGATGAAATTTTGGCAAACTTTCATAGCAAAAGGCTATGCTTTTATATTCTTTTATAGAAGAATCCTTCTTCCACACATTTTAGATTTCAGGCCCAAAACATGACCATACCCTATCTTTTCAATAAGTTTGGAAAATATTTCAAGAGGCAGAATTATATCACCTTCCTAATAACCTTATTTAAAGTGTTTTAAACAGCTTAAACCAAAATAAAACCCAATTTTCAGATATTTAGCTCCTAGAGATAGGCTTTGGGGACCAGGAGACAAACTGTGTTGATAGATTGACATATTTAGGTGAAATATCATTATCTTCACGAACTGAAAGAGGGGAAATTTAGTTTGGATAAACAGAAATTCTTCCCTTTGAGGGTGGGGAGGCCCTGGCAAAGGGTGCTCAGAGAAGCTACACCCTGGGTCAGGAGTTTTCACACTTTTATAAGTTTTGGTCCATTTCCATATTTGGGTTCATTGTCCCATTCTAGCTCCAGGTGATGCAGTCCCATCCTCCCACTTTGCACTCCTTAATTCACTGTTTGCACTTTTGGGGCTGGAGCTGCAGCGGTGTCCTTGGTTCTGGGGCTGGAAAAGGATTGTTCTGTGTGCCTGAGCTGGTTCTGGGGCTGGAAAAGGATTGTTCTGTGTGCCTGAGCTGGTTCTGGGGCTGGAAAAGGATTGTTCTGTGTGCCTGAGCTGGTTCTGGGCTGGAAAAGGATTGTTCTGTGTGCCTGAGCTGTGAGGAGAACTGCTGGCACTTTATATGGAGTTCAGAGTTATTCACCAACACAGCACAGAATCTGAAAAATATAAAAGCTCAAACTGAAGGCATCAATTTAGGCAGGGGCAGCCTGCAGCTGGAGGTGGAATCCCTGGATATGTGGGTGCACTGAGTTTTAGGAAGGCAAGCTGGGCTGCCTGTCCCTGAGCTGGTTTGTTCCCTGTTTGCCAGGAGCTTTGCCCTGTTGGGGGTTGTTTCACAGACAAGGATGAGGTAACAGGCGCCCAGTGAGGAATCTGCTGAGCTTTCCTGGAGACAAACACCTGACTCTGCCTAGCAGGGCTCTCCCTGGTCTTTGATCTTCACTTCACTTCACTTCAGGAGAATTTTCCCCAGTAATAGGAAGCCTCAACAGCTGTGGGTTCTGGCCAGGGCTGTGTCACATAGCTGTGACATCCCTGTGGGCACCTGGGTGCAAATCTCTGCTTCCCTCAGCAGCCAGACCTGCAAGGGGAGAGAGGCAGAAAAACTGCATCACTCACACGGGGCACAGCTGCTGCTTGGATGAACATTTTGCTGGATATTTGCTTTGTTTTCATGTGAAAATACTGCTCAAGTTCTTTCTCATAACACATTTTGTCTTTGCAAATAATGCTTAAAATTATTTTAATCACAGTCACGGCGGTGTGCTTTGGAAATTACTTTTTTTTACTTGTGGTTAATGCTGGAGAGATAAGAAGAGATAAACATTTTAAAAATAACTTTCAGTCTTGACATTTTGCTGTCAATGTTGCGTGTTCAGATGCACCTGTACTGCAGAGATTTACAGGTGCACCTGATTTGCTTGAAGCATCAACAGCCCAGAGCAGAGACCTGAGCCAGGGATTTCAAACCTCACTACAAAATACTCAATAATTAATCTGCAGTGAGAATTTACTTGTTGCAATAGGAATATATTATATAAGAGATGGAAGTTCTAGTAACCTAAATGTAAATCATGGATCCAGATGAGGTAATTAAAAATGCATTCCTGTGACCAGGTAGGTAAATCCAAAATCCAAAGTCCAAGTTCTGAAAAATGGATAAAAAGGACAAATCTGACCCTGATTCAGTGTCCTATTTCCATCATGGCCAATACTGTTTGCACTGGATGAGGAAAGGCCTCTGGTGCTGCTGCCCTGCTTTGTTCTCCAGTCTTTACAGAACTCACATATATCAGAGATGGTATTTTGCATTTTAATGTGTCAATTCTTGGTATCTGTGGCATCCTGTAGCAAAATCTTATAGAACTTTGTGCTGCAGGATGCTGCAGTTATATTTAGAAATTCACAGTGTCCGTAAGCACTATGTAATCAGTTTGGGTTTTTTTTCCTGTGGTTATTTGACATCTTTCTTCTGTTTGTCCTAGATATGCAAGTTCTGCCATTGACCATCCAGGAAACATATCCATGAGGAAGGTAATGATTTATAAATATACTTGAAATAAGCAAAAAACTCCTCAAGTGTTCAATTCATTGCTATATTTTTAAAAGATACCTTAGATATCCCAAATCTTGACATTTGCCTACGTTATGAAAGAAGCTGAAAACAAAAATTGAGGAATAATTTCCATGTTAAGGAAACTGGGTGCTGCATCCACAGTGGTCAGTGTTTCTGCAATACTTTTAGTTAAGGTTAGGAACTTAGGAATTCAGTTAATTTTAGGAATCTTGGTGTGTGTTCTCAAGTATGTGATGGTTTGGGGAGGAGCATCACACACCACGTTGGGCTGCAAGGCACTTCTGGAGGGAGGCTTACCCTGAAGGTAAAGAAAAGTTTGAAAACTCTTAGAATATTAAATAGTACCAATACTATGAAAAGCAGATTGGGGATTAAGATTTTCAAATATTTTTGTGGTACCAGCTTTGAGTGCTCCATTTTCAGTGGAGAATAGCTGTAAAAAAAAAAGGATTTTTTTTATTTCATACAAAGGACAAACAACAGAAGCTTCATTTGTAGCATGTCAGTTCTTCATTCTGACTTGGCACTTTTTACACTGATTAGGCTGGACAGGGCTTGCACACCCTGGGACAGTGGAAGGTGTCCCTGCCCGTGGCAGAGGGAATGGGATGAGCTTTAAGGTCCCTCCCAACCCAAACCCTTCTGTGGCTGGGATGACTCAGTTCTAAACAGTTTTCCCTAAGAGCTCCCAAGGTTAAAACCAGCGGAGCAACAAGGAACCAGTTTTGCTTTTCATTTAATGTTTCTGTGCCCATTTAGTGTTTCTGTAGCACTTTTCCTACCCCCTGATTACACTGAGATCTCCTTAATTTATCTTCAGTAGCATCCATTCAATTCTAGCACTTTTTTTCCTTTCATTTTACACTGGGCTTTGGGTGGGGGTGGCAGGGTGTGCACTCCCTGCTGTGGCCTCGTGGTGTGGTTTGGAGATAAGAATTGAAATGCTGACAGCCCCATCGAGCTCTCCATCATCTGTCTGTCTCCCATAGCAACTCTGAGTCATTTGGAGTTGTGGGCTCTGTTTCCTCACAGTGTTTGCCACCAAGTTAATTATATTATAGTGGTTCTTTTATCTCTCAGAATGTGGAATTTGAATTTTTACGTTAGCAGTGCTAATTAGCTACTGATTCCCAAGGTATTGCAAGCCTTTCACTTTCTCTAGTTTCCTTGGTTTGAATACATTCTATGTGTGCATAAACAAAATGGGAAGAATAATTAGCTAAGTGTTTTAGAAGAAGGATATTTTTTATTTCAAAATTCACCTCTCTCTTGATTTGTTGTGCTGTTTCTTTCATTATTTTTAAAACTTTCATATTAAATGATGAATATCAGTTTCTGGTGAGTATCTCCTCTAGATATTTCATTTAATTCTTTAAATTTGCCCATATTTGATTATAGGGTTTTATTCTATCCCTACATTTCTCTAGCCTAAACTGGGGGGAAATTTAGTGATGTCTTTTTCAGGAACACACCTGCTTTGCCCTAATGCATTTCTCTGGCAAGAGGAACATTGAGCGGATTGTTCCAGCCCCAGCCACCACAGAACTCCAGCAGACACACCAGGACAGATCAATAGTGCTGCTGTGATTTGCAGCACATCCACAAACCCCCAGAGCTGCTGGGCACATTTGATACCTTCTCTCAGAGTTTTGCTGTTCCATTTTCTGGATTTTGCCACATTTCCTCCAGCACAGGAGCATTAATCTTTGTCCTTTCCTGAGCAGAGAGGTACATTTGCAGAGGTGAAGTTAAACAAGGGAGATGTGCTGAGTTAGTGGACGCTGCACCCTCGCTCACTGAGCTTCCCCTGCCAGAATTGTCCCATTTGGTGGGACATTCCTGTCCTGGGGCTGGCTGGGAGAGCAGGTGAGGTCAGGAGCTGCTGGTCCCTGCAGTCCCCTCAAAGCCTTCCCCCTGTGAAGGGCTAAATCAGGGTTGTGGATGTCCAAACCCGCTCCTCCCTCTGCTGCTGTCATTTAAAATAAACCTGTTTCTCTCTGGAGCTGGAGTCTTGTTTTCACCTGATTATTTTCTAGGTACTTGAGCAGTTGTTCATTGGAGGAAAATTCTTACCAGCTTTTGAGTACTATCCCTGGTTTTAGGTTTAAATAAAGAGATTCTTTTAGGATTTTGTTGTTTGGTTGTTTTTTTGTCTGTTTGTTTATTTTTTGGTTTTTTCAGAATCTGTAGCAATTTTCTAAAGCTGCCACAAAAGAAAAAGAGTTTTATTTTTTTTTCAGCAGAGACTTATTCTGTCAACCACCAACCTAAAAATTTTTTTTTTATGGTGAGAAGAGTGTGACTTCGACACGTCATTAATCACATGATTTTTTGTATAATGTTTGTGGTGGATATTTCTTTTTGAATGCCTATTTTTTGTAATTATTTCCTTGATGCAACAAACTTCAAATACCAGTCAGTTTATCAGCTCATTCATGGGAGTTTATATCTTTAGTTTTGAAACTACTGCACGGCTATTCATGCAAAGAATCCCCGATGCTTTAATTGTAATTAATATTTTTAAAGCGATTTTAATTTGCAGATTTAGCAGAGTGTTGTTTTCTTTATGATGTTGAGGAAAGTTGTAAGAGAAAAATGACAGAAGGGAGATTCTGTGATCACTGATGCTGTGATAACCCTGGAGAGGGGAGTGCATGAAAGCTCTTACATGTTACTGCTGTTACTTGCACTGGTGTCTCATAATTTATTTATTTTTTTCCTTACAGTCATTCCATTACGCTTCCCTCAGGGTAAAAAGCAGAAAATGGTCAAAAGGTAACTTCTTTCAGTTAACATTTTGAAACTAGAAAATGAGGGTCCTTCTCTGATAATAAGTGATCTGTAACAAAAGTTCAACTTGATTAAATATTTCTAAATTTGATGGTAAGCAACAGAGGAAAATACCAAATTAAAATACCAAAAGAAATATTTTATAGGTACAATATTGCTTGGGTGGGTGGAAAAATTTCTTCTTCTTTCGGAAGAAGGCAAGGAGCATCTATGAGCAAATTGATGAGAATTTACCTGTGGAACACTGCAGAGCAAAGGGTGGTATCTTATATTCTCTATATTTCTTCCCTGTTTCCCAGCTGTAGGACAAATATAATTCTCATAGCATCATAAACTTGATTTTTCACAGAAAAAAAAAGTCTGGTATGTTAAGGAAATTTCCTACAGAGCTTTTTATCAGGAAAATATACCATATTTATTTTAAAAAAATCCCTGGTTTTATTAATATATACACAGCAATCTAAGCCTTTCGGATAGGATTCCTTGAAATAACACCAAGAAAAAGATAAACAACCCTATTCCTGGTGCTGTGCCTTTAACAGGATGCTGTAAAGTTAAAATATTGTTGCTCACTTCAAGATAAAAATAATGTAAGCATGTACACAGTTATGGAAGTGAACAATGTTTCCTTTTTATTGTTTATAAAAATTGTGTTTAAAAATTCCCATTATTTGACAGGGCTTCTGCTGCTAAAGGGAAGATATATAGAAAAAAGTAGCATTTGCATCTGTGCACAGATTGTATCATATTCTGAGTTCCTGACTGAGGCTAAATAAATACATTTTTACTTTGGAATGGTGCTGTCCATCTTCATCAGCAAAAAAATGCAGCCCTTAGAGGAACGATCCCTCCAGAGATTAAATAAAGCATTGCACAAACCAGGCCCTTTGCATTTTGTGTTCACAGGCAGACCAAAATCACAGGGCACTGCTGAATTTGGAAATGGCTCGTTCTGAGTCTGGAGAGGGTTTGGCTGGGAGGGAAATTTTTGAATTAAAATTGAATATTTTGCCCTCTGACCCCGTGGTGTTCCCAGGGAATTCCCTCTCCAGCGTGAGCAGGAGGCGCATCTCCTGCAAGGACCTGGGCCACGGCGACTGCGAGGGCTGGCTCTGGAAGAAAAAGGATGCCAAAGGTTATTTCACCCAGAAATGGAAAAAGTACTGGTTCATTCTGAAGGATTCCTCCTTATACTGGTACACAAACCAGAATGTAAGTACAAGCCATGCTTGGAAAAAGTCAAAATGAAACTTTTAGCTTTATAGTTCTTTTTAAGTGTATTTTTACTGCGTGCTCGGATGAACTGGGCATGAATGATGGGCCACGTTAACTGCCAGGTATGGGACACTGTCTGGAAATATTTCAACTGAAATTCTTTTTTAAAATCTCCAAGTCCATGTTCAAGCTTAATAAAATAACAGATGTTCATGGCAGTCTTTAAGAAATTAGTATGTCTGTAGTTAATCCTTTTCCACAGATTTATTTGGACTAACACAGTGTTCACACTCAGCTCTCCCCAGTTTCACTTGGGGGGAGGGATGTGTAAAGTGTAACCATTTGTGTTAGTTAAGCATTCTGTGAAGCAGATGTGAAAATCTGAATTTGTAAATCTCTTTATCCAGAAGTTATTTTTGTATCGATGTTCCTCTTGCTTTTTGCTGAATTAGTCTGGAGTTTGCAGTTTCTCATGTGTAAAATGCTGTTCTTGGTGAAATTTTCCTGAAAACCAATGGGTCTGTGCTGGTGCAATCTGCATAAATGTAGGGAAATAACAGAGGGGAGAAGTCCAGAATGGTTCAGTGCTGCTCCTCCATTCATGTGCAGCAGCCCCAGCGCTTGAACTCAGCTCTGCAGCCTGCTTTGGTCACTGATCTTTTACTCCACTCTCCCATTTTCTTCCAGAGGATGAGTTTAGCAGCAAAATTCCCCTCAGTTTTTTGGCTTTTGTAGCCCAGGAGGCTGTTCAGGTTTTGTGGGGTTTGACATTTCCCGTGCCAGGTGGGGGCACGGGCTGTGTCCCCCTGGCTCTCAGGCTGTGCCCCAAACCAAGCCAGAATTCACTTTGCCATTGCTAGCACCTTTCAGAAACCTGCCTGGTGTTAAAATGTCTCCCTGCGTCTCCTGCTGAATTGCTTCAAAAGAAGCAAAAAATGGCGGGATAAATTTCCTGGTGATTTCCCCCCATTTAACCAAAGGTTGGCCTCGCCAAGGAAGCTCCTCAGGGACACACGTGGTGTGACAACTGTGACTTTCAAGAGAGACAAACAGCTGTAAAATACTGATTTATGGGGAAGAATCCGAGAGCTCTGCTCTGTTTAGGTGCTGTGTTTGGGCCTGAAAAGTTTTCTGTGATCTTCAGCAAAAGGGGAATTGGGATGGCTGTGCCTCCTTTGAGAAATTATCACTTTAGTTACCTCACAGAGGTTATTTACATTGTGTGATGGATTGAATCCGTTTCATAGAAAAAACAGTATGTTCAAAATGCATTCAGTACTTCCTTGGAGTAGTTGTTCTTTGTATAAACCCCAAACAGCTGCTGCTCATTTCTCTCTTCTTTAATTCTATATTCATTTTCAACATCTTTTTTTTCTCATTCAATAGGATGAAAAAGCAGAAGGATTCATTAGTTTACCTGAATTCAGGATAGACAGAGCAATTGAATGCAGACGAAAACAGTGAGTAATGTATCAATTATGTTTGTAAAGGATTGCTCTTGGAAGTTTGCAATACATGGTACTGAACACTTTCAAAGACCAGAGAAGGAAGTTACTGAGAAAAAACTTTGAAAAACTGTAAATATAACATCATAGATCCACCTAAGCTTTAGAATTTCTCTTTATTATAAAAGATGCAATGTAATGTAAATTCCATTTACTGGATTAAAATGAATTGAATAACTCTTTAGCCAGCTTGCCAGATAGTCCAATTACAGCTTCAGCTAAATAAGTAAATCAAAAAGCAATGAATACTTTAGTAAAGAGATAAAACTTTCTTTTATCATTCAGTAGGGCAGTATTTTCCCACAGGAAATAGCATAACAAATACCATAGCAGGGAATGGTGAAAATAATCTTAATTTTCTCTTTTATGGGGGAAGCTTTTCATACCCAATATTGTGTTGCTCTCAGCTGCTAAAATATTTAGGTTCCATATACAAAATGAACTCTGCGTTATTGCTTATGTGCATATTGCTACTGCTAAATTCCACTAAAAAGCACATTATAAGCTTTGCACAATTAAGGAATATTTAATAACAGACACCCATTGGAAACTGCTTCCAAACAGTGTTGGGATTGCAATCAACAGGTTGAAGAGAACAATTGCAATGCTTTGAGAGCAGCACTTTGCTGGTATCTCCTGAATTATTTGCATGTCTTCTGTATGCGTTCCTACTTTTAACTAAGCTTCCTGGATTTTCCCTCTGCTTTTCCAATGACTGAATGCAGTTTTGGTCTGAGGAAACAAGTCCTATAACGATGAGCACAATAACATAGAAATATTGAAGATATGAATTACAATAGAGACTGCTCATCAGAAAATCAAACCTCTTCAGTTGCCTGTTCTTGTCTGGAGATATTATTACTGTGTCAGAGAAGTACAAGACAGTGCAATTTACACTTCTATTTCTCCTTTCAGCTGAGGGTATCACTATAGAAATTAAACATGAACTGAGCACTATAAATACCTCAGAGCAATGAGTAGATATTAATAATGATATTGAACAAAAATACAGGAAAAATAATATCCTTTTGTTAGGAATATAAAGCACTTAACAGATTTCAGTGAATTAACCAAGATCAAACAGAAGGTCATTGTGCACAGACAGAAATAGCTTCCAGAGCTTTCCTCAAAGCATGAGAGCACAATCCCTCAGAACTCAGCTTAGAGGAGGATTTCTGCAGGGTATATGCACAGGGAAAAGTCTGATTAACTGAAACTTTGCACACGACTGAAAGCTGAGAACCTTCAGGCTTTGAATCCTTTCAAAAAGAGGCAGGTCCAGAGGTAAAAGTATAATGAAGATGTTCTTGGTATATTCCCTTTTTCCCTGAGCTGAATTTCCATTTGATTTCCTCCTTCATGGACTACCATTTATATATTTCTCCCATCACAAGAACTGCACCTTACCTTAGCCACTGTTTTACCTGGAAGTGAGCGCAGTGCAATTCAGAATATTCAGAATATTCAGAATATTCAGAATATTCATCACGTGGGAGTGGGGCCCTGGCTGTGTCCAGCCAGCTGCAGCCCACAGCCCCTGTGAGCACACCTGGAAAATATTTACCTGTCCTCTTCTGGGCTGTCCTGCAAGGCCAGGACTGAGCATCATTCCATTGCCTGATCCCAGGGAAAAGCCAAAACCACAGTGTCACTTTTCCTTCAGTTCTCCCCAGTGCAGAACTAAGAAAGTTTTGGACCTCAGTTTGGATTTCCCCTCAGATCTCTGTTATTTTCAGAGCTATTGATGTGAAACTTTCCAACCCTTTTGAAAGGGAAGGATTTGAAGACTTACTGGGATAATTAATGGATTTCTCTTCCCCACTGTTCTGAGGGAGGGGAGCTCTGCTCCCCAGCCTGGCTGCTCCTGATGTCCATGGCCCACAGTGATGGAATAGCCCTAAGAAAGCTTTCACAAGAATACAGATAATTGAATGCATCAGTCGGTATGGTTTGATGATTTGCCTCAGTAATGCATTTAATGAAGGTACCCTGATTATTTCAGGAGCCATGGCATTATCTCAGGCTCCTGCAGCTCTCCAGGCTATACTGGACGTGCAAATGACCTTGTCCCTGTGAAAGGAGGTGTTTTCATTGCCACTGAAAAACTTTCCACTGCTTTTAGGCACCACCTGCATCCTCCTGATTAAAAGTGATCACAGTGTATGAGAAATTATAGTTATTTGAGTTAGTATGCTGTGGCATGACATGAATATTGTGTTATTTTCAAAGATACTGATAATTAGAATGCCCCATGATGATGCTGATCCCCAACTATAAAGATTAATTGAGCCACAGGTATAATTAATCCTTATCAACTGGTGCCTTGCCTGAACCTTCAACGATTTCCACCTAGTGAAAATTTTCATTGCCTAGTTAATGGAAATTTGGGTCTTAAATTTATCAAGGATATGCCACAATGTTGGCACTTCATATTGAAAGTGTGCAGTCAGAGCTCTATACAAATGTCATTGTAGTACAGGCAGACATGAAGGTACAGCTTAAATGCTGCTAGTTTCATAATTTTATCATTTCTGAAAAGAACTTGACAGTCTTTGCAGACAGCAAAGCCTCCTTGAGCACCAGTGGCCCCCACAGGGAGGAAACTCTGAGCTGTGTTAACTGGAGTGCAGCCAGTGGATGGAGGGATTATTCTTTAAACTGGCACTCACTACCCCACATCTTGATTATTGCAGCCAGTCTGAGGCCCTCCAAACCAAGCCAAATGTAAATATATAGATATAATTCCTCTAAATTATTCATATTTATACAACTCAAATTGTTTCCCTGGAGACTGCAGTAACTAATGCCAGAAATGTATCTAAACACTTCCCTAATAATAATCTTAGTGACACTGCTGGGAGAGGAAGATGGATTTATTGTTGTGTTTTGCAGTCCTGACACAGAACTGCAATACATTTAAATCACAAGTTTGCACAGAACTGGGATCTCCATTTCATAGCAATGAAGGTCTCTTTTCTGCAGTCTGCAGATATGTAACAGTGAATACATTATTGCAGCTTTAATGTTCACTATCTCAGGAAATTATCACAATATCAGGCAGAAAGATCTCAAGGAACATTCATACTGTAACCAATTAGAGCTGTTTGCAGGGGAACTCCTTTGCAGAAGCAGCCAGACCTGCAGCATTTAACTGATTTACCCTGACAAAATTCCTGCTCTCTCTGCATTTTATGACACGTTCACAAGTTCTGTAACAGCTGAGCCAGGAGCCTGCAGACAGTGCCTGGCCTGTTGCATACTCCTGATTTCACCTCTCTGTGCCTGAACTGAGGCAGGGCTCTGTGAGAATGTAAAATATCCTCATAATCACAGGCTCACAGCCCTGTGTGGGTTGGAAGGGACCTTAAAGATCATCCCATTTCACCCCTACCATGGGCAGGGACGCCTTCCACTAAAAAAATGATCCACTAATCATAGATTTTATCACATTACAGGAGAACAGGGAAGCCAAATTAAACTCTGTTTATCACACTAACTTCCACCCATTAACATTGACTTGAAACCCTAATATTGGCATTTGAATGCCTGTATGTATTTAAATTTCCTGTCTAGGAAAATAATCCTATTTACAAGCAGAAACTCCATCATGTGATAGTGTCTCAGGATTAGCCAGGAGGATTAGGATCTTTAGATCCAGCACCTAATCCTCTCCAATCCAAGCCAATCCCACTGGGAGATGGTTGGGCAAGTGGAGCAGGAGAAGGTGCAGATGCTGCAGGGAGTTCAGACCAACAGTAGAACTATGCAAGAGTGTTTGTTTAGTCATGATTTTCTATTTTAGGCATGAAAAATGCGGTAGTGTAAGGAATTTCTGTTGAAGGTACAGTATTTGCTAATCTCTGTGTAATGAAAGATGTGCCATGTACTGCTGTAATTCACAAACACACAAAGCTGTTCCACCTTTCTTACCCACAGCTGTTTCCACAGAACCAGTTGGAGTTGCTGGTACTCAGCTGGCATAGGGGGATTAAAAAGTTCCACATCAAAAGCAGAAGACTAAGAATGATAAGAATTCTTGACACTAAAACCATATCATACCAATCAGTTAAAAGAAAGCATGAAGTTGCTCAGAGCATACTTAAAACTGCATTTATATAATGAGCAAAAGAGAGATAATTAACAAGCCTGTGCCATCTAGTGGGCACCAGGAAATCCCTGTGTGGGATTTCTCAGTCACTCACTTTTCTTATTTACAAAGTACCAGTAGCTAGGGCAGTGAGGCTTTGCAGTGGAAATTTTCACTGTCCAGATGCCAAAACAAAACTTAAATACCTCTACAGTCTTCTTTTATGGAATTTAATATTTAATGATAACCCTCTGTGCAAAGATAACCTTACCCTTTATATCCCCAATCTCATGAAAAAAGAAACTGCACAGAAATACAACTCTGCTGTAGGGCTTTTGTCAGGAAAGCTGTTGCTGGATGCATTTGTATTAATTATATATATTAAAAACTCACTGTGCCCAGGTGAAGCTTCTTCAGCTTTCATCTTGTCTTTGAAAACTGCAATAAGTCATAGTAATTATTAAAACACTCATTTGCATTTAAGCTATTAATAGTGGAAACGTTGCATCACAGGTTCTTCATAATTCCACGTGTAATGATTCCTAATCTAATTCTTACATCTGGTAATTACCATATAAATGTCAGTGTTTTAACATAAATGTTATGAATGATAGTGTGGCATTTTTTTAGCATTTGCCAGCTAAGCAAATTAATAGTCTTTAATGCTGGGACCTTCTGGTTTCCTTGATAGCAAAACTCCTTTTCATTATACCCACACAAAAAAAATTTAAAAACTGTGATTATTGTTCTTAGCAGTTTTCAACTGCTCAGCTGAGGGAGATCTCAGGGATTAGAGCACATAAAAGCATTAATAAAAAGCATTTATGTGAACTATAATCACCCATGACATCTGATTATTATCCATTATTCCAGTGATTTCTAGTTCCACTTGGCAGCCCTCTGCATTTCTTTTTGTAGAACATGAAACAGTCATCAAATACGTGAGAAGAGGTGGGGGATCAAACATTTATTCCTTTAGCTGATCTTTGGAACACAACTTAGATGTACTTGAATATACTCAATAAGACTTTCAAATTCACCCAAGAATTATTTAGATGTAGAACATCAGTGGTTATCAAAAGGATTTATATTTTTAAGTCATTCAAGTGCTTTTGAAATATTTGCAAAATATGAGGCTCACAAATGTAGATGAAATCAGATCGGGGGGAGTCCATCTATAAATTTAGGCAGCAAAATTCAGACTGAAGATGAAAAATACCTCTGAAACCTGTAACATGCTGAAGAATCATAGAGCAGGACGGACTGGTGTATTTGTAGACAAGATGTTTGAAAGAAAATGTGGTTTTTATTCTTTGTGCTCTTTTTTGTAGTGCCTTCAAAGCATGTCACCCCAAAATAAAGAGCTTCTACTTCGCAACCGACTGCCTTGAAGAGATGAACAGGTGAGTTGTGTGTCCGCTTTGTTGTGGGATGTTCTTTATCCTGCTGCTTCAATATTTCATCTCACATAGGAAAATCCTCCTGAAGCCTGATGGGATGCTGGCTCATGGTGTTCTCAGGAATTAGTTTTCCATTAATTTCAATAAATACATCACATTCTGTGGCTCGCTTTGCTAACATTTCCTGCCATGACACGTCTCAGTTCTGCAAAGGAAAGTTACTTGTGCTGGTCTCTATGTTCATTAGAATTTTTTCTTTTGTTGATGAGCTAAGGTTCATCACCCTTGCGATGTTTTGTAGGTAAAGGCTGGAAATCTTAGTGGGATCAGTGTTTCTGGTATATTAAACAATGTACCCACACCAAAGCTCGTATAGACTACACTCAGGTAGTGGGATATGTCTGTGTATATATATATATTTTTTTTTTTTCCCTCCAATGCCAAGAACAACCAACAACACAGAAAATAGGCAGTGATTAATTTTATTCACCACATCACTGTCCCAACACAGAGCAGAAGCAAGGAAAATTCCATTTTTGGTGTTGTAGTGAGTTTTAAATGTCCTTGGATGTGCTGGGAGGACATTCCAAACTTCTGACTGGACAAGGCAGTGGACAACCTGATCCAGCATTAAAGCTGACCCTGCTGTGGCTGGGTGTGGGAACAGGCACCTCCTGGGAGCTCCTCCAGCCCAAATTACTCTGTGCTTCTCCTTTGTGATTCAGTGGTGAGGACAGAGAATGTGAAGGTGGGACAGGGCCTTAGATGCCAACAGGCAGAGTCAGATGTGCTCCCTCCTCCTGTTACCTCAGAAATTCGTTTATTCCCAGCTGAGGTGGAAAGCACAAGGACACCTGGGACAAGGTCACCGTGCTGGGAAGTCTTAAATCTTTCCTGGCACAGATAACTGAAACTTTGAGATGTTCTTACTTACAATTCTTAATGTTTGCCAGCTTGGAAAGACAGATAAAGATGGGGTTTTTCCTTTGGAATATTAAAGCCTAAAACCAGTGTTGAATTGAACATTTCTATTCTGTGGCTTACACAGCTCTTGGTATGCTGGGGTGAAAATGTGGAGGGAGGCCTGTTCATCCTGCAGCGAGGAGGGTGATGAGTCTCAGTTACCAGGAGTGGAATACTTTCAGGGTGTAAGTTTGCTGAAAAAGATTTGGTCAAGGTTGTCAATGTTCCGTTGCTCAGTTCTGTGGTGTGGTTCAGATTTGTTTGCACAAAACTGAAGTGAGGATTTTTGCTGGTTTAACTCTGCCTGGTCTCCCTTAATTTCAGCTGCTGGGGTAGCTCTCGTTTGTTGAAGTGACATTGATCCTATCTATAAATGATACATAAAATGTTCTGGCTCAAGGAAAACCAGGAAGTCTTGACACACGTTCAATGAGCTGCTTTTACAACATCCATTGATTTTTCCATGGGGAGCCCAGGAAGCTGCAGTGAGGCCTTGGAGCACAGAAGCAGCTGGGAAGGTGCCAGCGTGTACTTCCATACCATGCCATCCTAAACATCGTAGACTTTGGCATTTACAAGAGCTTTTTCCCTGATTTTTTGAGAAGAAAGCAAAGGGTGAGCTTCTACTTGAAGTATTTAGTGCAGTGGTTTCCCTTCAGCAATTCTGTCCCTGCAGAGCAATTGGAATTCCCTCCCCACCCCAGTGATGGATAACTCTGCTACCTCTGTAACATCCCTGGGCACCCCTGCAGCTCTCACAATTCCTTCTCCCAGAGATCCTGGGTGAAATTTGAAATGAGGAAGCAAGATTCATAGATGAAAAAATGTGTTTAAAATACTGATTCCACAAATCTCTCGCTTCCCAGCGAATTGCTAGTCCCATAATGTGAGGAAACAGAGCAAATATTTTACGTGGTATCTCTCACTCCTATTTTCAGCACAGAATTTAACTGGATTTTCCCTGCTGATGGAAGGGGGGATCCCTCATGCTGAGAAGTGAAGGAGTCCTGGCATGGAGAGGAGTATTCCTCATTCACTATAAGGGGAATTTTATCCTCTCTTCAACCACTTCTATTTTAACAGCTCTTTTTAGAGTTTCTCACCCCAGATTAATTGTTTATTAATTTTTTTCCACTCTGGAATATTTTACTGTGCCTTTAACCCCACATTGCTGAAGGAAGAGTTGGACCCCAGTGGGTAGGGCTGGATTATTCTGAGGCACTCAGCTGTGGCTGAGTTTTGCCTGCTGTGTTACTCGGGTTTGCAAAATTCATGCTCGTGCTGTTTTGTCAGGTCTTACACGAGCAGAGCCGTGTTCTTAGAAATGAATTAATAATGAACTTGAGCTCATCTCTAGCTTGCTACTCCAAGCTTGTTAAAGGCCTTATTTCCCAGAAGTGCTTCATCTCCTACCACACCACACATAACCTGTTTATGACTTTAATTAGCATTGAATTTAATATTCGGTTGTTTTACAATATCTATGTTATTTAAAACTTACAAGCCATTGAAATGCAGTGCAGTGCATTTGCAATCTCATCATGGATTCCAAATATTAAATTTTTAAAAGTTTCTATTTTAGGCTGAATAATTTGATCACTCTTGATTTGAATAACTGGGTTAACTTTGCAATTTTAATAACTCCCATAAATCTTTGTCATTCATTCAAGGAATATAACAAATAGTTGCTTCTGAAACAGAATGATGATTGATTTTTGTAGGGGTCACTCCTATATTTTCCAAGTCCTGAAAGGTTATAGCACAATATTTCACTTAAAAAATAACAGTTTGAAAATTGATGTATTCTGAATTAAATTTCTATTGATTATAAGCAAATTTTAAGGTGTCTCCTATCTACTTATACTTATGGAGTATAACCAAGTAAATTATTCAAGACTTTCCCTAAGTCATCCTGTTTATTACTAGAGTTAATTCAGTTTTCTCCCTTAAATTTCAGGCATGTTGGTCTCTTTGACAGGTCTTGGCAAAATCAGATGGTGAGCCGGGATTAACATATCTTTTCCAGTTTCAATGCACTTAGTTTTCACTTTACATAAAGTAGCATCCAAGTAAAGCTCTTGGCAACTAGAAATTTCAGCCCTGATTCCCCATTAGACATTTTCCCCCTTGAACTGGACAAGTGAGCAGGAGATTGTCAGATCTGTCTGGCCTAATTCACCAGCTCTTTATCAAATAGAGCTGAGCAGGTTGTTACAGAGCTCTTACTCTCAGCCCCTTACCTGCTGAAAAGCCAGGAGATAATTCTGCAGAACATGAAAGGTACTTTTCAAACAGAAATCCCTGGAATGGAGCTTCCCAATAGTGTTGTAAATAATCATAAAGAGCAGGTTTGCCTTTCTTCCTTTTATGTTCCCATAAACTTGTTTCAAATCTGTGCCTGAGGCCACGCCAGCCCTCTAATTTATTGTTCTCACACAAAAGCTCCTAAGTGCAGCACAAGTAAAACAATTTTCTGATCAGAATGAGCTGCAGGCCCCAAGGGCTGGGTGAAACCACGATGTTCATGGGAGTGCACAGGGTGACATGGAGCTGCTGTGCCCTGTCTGGGCAAAACACTGCACCAGGAATTCCTAGCACTGAGCTGGAATATCCCAAACCTCCTTTTCTGGGCAAGTCACCTGGCTCCTCCTTTTTACAATTTATGAACTATTTACTCTAGACTTGTGAAGTTCCATTTCCCCCCTCACTCCATCCCAGCCCCAGTGGCTGATGGAGTTTGCAGTGCCCAATTGTGATTTATCCAACACCACCCAAATCAGCACTGGGGGAGTTCATCCCTTGTGCAGGAGGAGGATCTGCACTGGCTTTCTGCACCAGCTTCAATTACAAAATTAACTTCATCAAATTCTGCTGTGAATAGTAGCAGTGTGAATTGCTGGAGTTCTTCTGGGAGCCAAGCAGCTCAGCTGCACCTCACAGAGCAGATTTAGTGATTCCAGCCCTGCCCCTCTGAGGTGAAGGTGGTGTCACAGTCCCTGTTGTGACCTTATGCTGGAGATGCTGAGTTAACTCTGCCAAATCTAAAATATTTAGTAATAGAAATAAGAAATAATTGAAATAAGTAATAGAAATAAGAAATTTCATCATAATGAATTAGCCAGGCATTTAACAGCATTATTTGGCCTACTTGAGCTGAGTTTTTAAAAACTATGTAGAAGCAGAATTACACAATTTCACAAGTAAATCATTGCATTTCTTTAAAAAAATCACCTCTAACTCCCAAAACCCCACCCATAGTTTATGCCATGCTAAGCTCAGTTCTCTTGCTTGTAAACAAAGCTTTCTTTCTCCAGAGCTTTCCTTTGGGCCAATCGTTTGGTGATAGCTGGAGCAAAAGTTTGAGTAAGTGAGTAAAGAGAAGTTCCAGTTGAGTGAGTTTTTGTGACTGTTTTGGTGATTTCTTTATTATTGGTTCTGGATCAAATAGCCTATCAGTTATTGTGTGCTTTTATTCTCTGTGATACATGACTGTGTTTGTACAGTAAAATGCTGGTAGCAGAAAGGTAATTTATTTGCTACAAAGCAGTTAATTTCTTTTTTCTATTACCCACTGGGGAAAACAAAAAAACCCCAAACAAACAAAAAACCACCCACACCAAACCAGACTTTGGAGAACAGAGGCATAATTGTGCATTTGTTTGACAGAGGAAAGTTAAAAAAAATAAAAAAATAAAAAATTTTAAAAAAATCCGATTAAGAGCATAAAGCAGATGCACATGCACAGAGGGCACAGATTGGTTCACTTCTCAATTCTTAAGTTGTCTCAGGGTTTTTTCCTATTTTTTCAGCCTGACAAATCTAAGAAGACAATGCATGAAACAAGATCAACACTCATGTCAAATTATCAAATCAGAGAGTGCTCAGAGTTTATCCCATGAATGATTTTGCTTAACAAATCCCAGCAAGTGTGACAAATCAAAGAGCAGAGGCAGAGCTGCTGGGGGCTGATACATGGGCAGAGATGAGCTCACAGGAAGGATCTGCTCAGGGTCACATTTCACCAGGAGATGCTTTGGAGCTCCTTTTGTGCAGAGAAAACTCAAGGCATCATTTCAGCCACCCCTATTAGAGCACCTTTTATTCTCTTAAATGAATGTATTACCTGCATAATCATAGAAAATAGAGAAAATAATGTACCTTAGGAAGTCAAATGGGAAAAGCATTGATTTTGCAGGTGTTCAGTAAGAAAGACTGGTCAGAGAAGTCCACATAACAAGTACAAAATCAATTTTTAAATCTAATTGTGTATTGCAAAGAATTTTACTGTGAATTCTGGAACCTGATTATCCCAGTGACGTAAAAAAATACAATACAAAGCTTTTGATCAGAAATTAAATGTAAACTGCACTCAATAAATTTTATGTGTAAAGTAAATGGTTCAAGGAACCTCTAATATACTTAAACATAACTTGATTTAAATGAAATTTAACTTCCACTTAGTTCTAATTTTGCCTTTTAACCAAATAATCTCAAATGTAAACACAATCTCAAAAATGAAGAAAGAAATATTTATGCACTGAAACATTTCTAACACAAAGCTGAGCTGGTGTACAAGGGCAAGAATTAATGACGAAAAGATACAAGGAAGATAGAAAATATATTTATTTATTCTTTCTGTTAATGTGTCAGGAATTCATAGACTTCATTTTTAAAGGAATATTTAACAGAGAGAAATAGTGAAAGTAGTTGGACTTTTTCTTGAATTTGCACCTTTTCAGGACATATATTTTTTTACATATTCATTTGAATTAAATATCTTTTTCTAAACCCAGCCACCTGGTATGTGCAATAAGTGAGGATATTAGCAAATCAAACTTTTCTGAGCCACAGAAATTCTTTTCTTTCCCCCTTCTCCATGGGTTTATGGAACAGTTCTAACTATAACCTAAAAATTGTAACTTTTCACCCCTTTTTTATAGGAAGTCAAAAAAGGTTATCCTCTTCCCTTGGTTTTCATTCTCCTACAGTACACAAAATAGTTCTCTCCAATTTATAACAATTGTCCAAGCTGTTTTATTTTTTATTTGTGCTTTTTCACTCTGGACTTGTAGAAAGGAGCAGCCAAGGGGTGAGTGTGATGCCATTGTGGAAACTTGCGTCGCCTTCACTCCCAGAACCTCCCACTGACCTTGGGCTGGCTCAGCAGAGTAAACTACAACAGCCAGGAGACAGAAATTTGTTAATTTGTACATTGAGCAGTGGGATATTCTTGTTTTCAATACAGTGTTAGGGGAGCAAAGCAATATGTTTGGCCCCCTTTAACATTTCCCAGTGTTTGTGTCAGCAGGTGAATGTGCTCCTGGTTCCTGATAATTCAGGGTGTTTTAGGATCATTCACTCTTCAGTCTCTGGCTGTGACAGCTCCTCACTGTCCTGCTCCTTCACTCAGCACAGCCCCAGCCTGGGGCAGAATCAGACTCTCAGAAGAGGCCCTGGGCTGTAATCCCTGGGTAATAACCAGAATTATCTCAGTAAATCTAACTTAAATACTGCCAGGCAGCTCTATTTTATCTCAAAATAATGACAACAGTGCCTGTTTGTAACCAACAGAATTAATTACAACCAAGCCTGATTTATTTAGAATTTAATTGGGACAAAGTACAAAACTTGTGCATTTTGATGACTTTACTCGAGGCTCATCTTTCCTTTCTTTGCTGACTGGAGTACAGGCAATAAAAAACAACCCACTTCTTGGTTCCCTGTAGGTTGTTACAACGTGCCTTGGTAAGTGATTATGTCTTTTGGGGATTTGTACAACCCTGGAGGTAAAATGTTCTGGCAGAGGATCTGTGGGACATTTACTGCTGTTCTGTGTCATCACAATTTCCACACAGAATGCAAACCCCATCCACTGCTGGGTGGCCTAGACTCAGTGAAACATGCTGGTTAAATTGTTTAATTACCAACAGGAAAGAGTTGTTGAAGTTATCCAGGTAAAAAGACAGGATCTGGGGGGGAGGGAGCCCAGCCCGGGTCGATGTACGGGGATGTGCACCTGAGATCCCAAAGGTGCCCTGCCAGGGCAGCCCAGGGCTCCTTGTGACCACGGGGAAGTCCCTGAGCTGGTGGGGCACAGCTCCAGGACCCCAGTCAGCATTCCAGCCCTGGGGCTGTGCTGGCAGCTGCAGCACACAGACCCTCCATGGGATGTGCATCCTCCAACCCTCGGGAGTCCAGCTCCAACAGGAGCTCCCGTGCCAGCTGGAACCCAACCTTTGCCCACAGGGCACCTGGGACAGAGCTCAGAACCAACTGCCTGCCTTTCCAAGCTCTCCATAAAGAGCTTTTTATAACCTTGAAAAACCTGCAGTTTTGTGAAAAATGAAAGTGGGTTGCTCATCAAGGAAATTCATCAAGTTTATGCAGGGTTCCTTTTGAACTGAGTTTGCATTTCCTTGGGAAAAAAAAATTAACTGAAAGAAAATGAGCTGTAATCTCACCACTTGTATATCTCCTGATTAACCTCAGAAACATTCACTCATGCTTTTCTTAAAAACACAAAACCTAAAATGGAGATTCTAGTTCTTTTATCTGAAGAGATTTTGTCATGATAAGCCACTGAATGTCATCAGCTAACCCTTTATGTTGGCTTGACCAAGAGCTGACTCTGAACTGTGGTAAATGAGGTAAGAAAGTCCTTGTAAGTCTTGCTGGGGATGATCTTGGCCTTTGGAAGAGAAAAGGCTGAGCAGCCTTAGAGAAGGAAGATTAACTTCAGCTAATTCCAGATTTGGCCATGAGGGCCACATGCATAAAGCTGATATTCTGGGTATCCTCAGAGCATCCCTGGCTCTGGAAGGTTAATCCTAACATTTCATCTGGTGTCTGTATTTGCTTCCAAGATCTGACACCCTCAAATTAACAATAATTAACAATGAGCAACAAAAGAAATTTTGCAAGAAATTTAAGACAATATAAATTTCCATGCACTGACCACACAAATGGCTGAGTCTGTTTTAACTTGGAAAATGGAAATGAATCCTAATTTATCATTGGTGCTTAAGCAGAACCTCAGTTGAAGGCATTGAGCCATCCTGCTTAATTGCCAAAGGCATATGGCAAAGTATGACTAAAACTATTTTGCTCCAGTGCTAATGAGTTCAGAATTTCAGGAACAACTGATGAAAAACTGGTGAATACAAATGCTTGATAACGAGCAGGGAATGATGTCACTGCCATTCCTGCAACAAAGGATCTGCCCTGCAAGGGAAGCAAATGCCAGGCGATGCAGGCACCATGTGCTGAGGGAAATGATGCTGCAGAGCACTGTGCAAAAGCTCTTCTGTAAATCTGTTAATCCATTTTAAATGTACTTCCCTCATGATAAAGATGAGTTATTGATGTGTTGATGCAAACAACGGCTGTAAGCAGTGCTAAGCTTGGGAAAACTAATCATCATTTCCATTTTCATCTCCAATTTGCTCACTTCTGGCTTAATACTGAGAGGCAAAGCAATATGATTGTGCAGTTCTTTACTTTCATAGTTTTGCAAGTAAATTAAACCCTGTAAGAAGTAAGTGTTGTTGTCCCCTTTGGCTCCATGGCAGGCTCTGTGCAGCCAGGCAGTGAGTCAGTGCTGTATCAATATTGGAGCTGGAGATCATTGCTGGGAGCCTCTGCAGAGCTGCTGGGAGCAGGGATCAATACGTGCTGAACTGTGTGCTATTTTTAGTGGAGAGTTCACTCTTCCTTCATTTTCTGCCTCCTTGCTGTGCCTCCCATCTCCCACACACCACTTTCCTGGACAATAACAGTCACATATGTCCTTAAAAGCTTTTTTTTTCTCCTCTAGTACAAGTGGGAAAGAATGAAACTGAACAGTTTTCTTGTTTTAATCTGCAAAACAACTCGTCTTTTTGATATTGCATGTACTGTCCACTAATATCTGACTTGAGGCCTGTGAAAGATGTTTTTGTCATTATAATATTCATTAGCCAAGATGATAATTATTAACAAATTTGATGTTACAAATGTTCGAAAAGGAAAAAAGAGCTGCTTCTAGATAAACTCTCACATCAATTTTCTGGGAAATTAATTAGATAATTAAGAATTTAGTCACCGAGGAAGGGAATGCTTCAAAACATCCCAGGCACTACAGATGTCACTATTAGGGCTTTTTTTCTTCGGTTATATCTGCTTGTTGATGAAAATAAGATAATTCTTGATTTTCCATTTGCTGAACATTAAGAAGTGACTTTTCTCTCCATGTGTTCATTTCCTTTTTTCCCTAGTTTTTCAATTATATATTGTATAAACATCCAGTAATCTTACATAAACAAAACTCAAAAGGTATTTTCCCCAAGATGAACTATAGTATTTCCCTAAGGAAGTAAAGAATCTTATTTTCTATCAAACGAAATAATTTGAGGACAAAAGAAAGAAACCAGCACATCCAATGCAAAATGCAAATATTGAAGCATTTCCAGTTTACCGAGACTTAAAAAACCCAAAAATCTGTATTAAACAAATTAAGGGAAAATAATGTTGATATCAAAGCTCAACAACACTAAGTGTTTGTATCATCAGCATTGTGAATAACCAAACTGCCATAGGCTGTTTTAGCTTTTTGAGGATACAAGTTTAATACAACTCATTTCCCAACACAGGTTTTCAGACAATAATTATCATAATTCTATTTTATTTTCTAGTATTTCGGCAATTCAGGCAAGTTCTTGAAATAAATATAAGTAGCAATCAGAATAAATGTGATAAATCCTTTGCTCACAGTTATCAACCAACCAGCACATCAGCCTTTTTGTTTAAGCATTGTGTCTGACTTTTCCAGATGTTAAGGATGTGGATGCCTTCAGATTTACATGAGATGTTCCTTTTAAATACCTCTCTTCCTCATTTTTATTGTTCTGTTAGATGGATGAATCGTTTGGGTCTCGCAGCAATTGGTTACACACCTGATGACAAGGATATTCACCCAGATGAAGGTAATGCTTCAGTGATCATAATTAGGAGAAGAGAGCAGGCAGTACAAATCTGTTCAGTATTTCAATAAAGCTGGCGAGGTCATAACTGACTTCTTTATCAACATATGCCCATATCTTTCCAAATACCAATTTTGATAAGAATACATTTCCTCAGAGAACTACATTTATTGGTTCCACTACCAAAAAAAATAAAATCCTAAGCAGTAATTTTAAGAAATATTTAAAATTAGTGATAAAGAGACTGCAGGGTTCAAGGTGAGGTGTGATCTCCCAGATCCCAGCCCTCAGGGATGTTCATCAGGGCAGACTTGGGGCAGCGTGTGCCTCAGCAATATTTGTTTTCACCTCCTGAGCTCAGGTGCCAGCCTTGTCCTTTCCCCATCACCCACAGTGGAACTCGTTATGCCCAATTAAATTAAGTGTTCAGGTTTGGCTCTACTTCAGCATCTGCAATGAGGTTTCTGTGTGAAAGTCTGTGAGCAGAAGTTGGTTTTTATGTGCAGTGGGAGTCGGCTGCCCAAGCTGCCTTCTGCATCATTCCCTAAAGCATTCAGAGCTTCCTGCACTCCCTGTTTGAGGTGTCAGACCTTCCCACAGCCCATTCCTGAGCGGCTGCTGAGCCCTGCAGGTGGCTGGGGAACTTTACCTTGCCATGGAAGGATGTTGCTAAAATGTGAGATCTGCTTGCTTGTGGAAAAGCACCCGAGTGAGACCTGGAATGCTTTGTCAGCAGATTACTGGAGCGAGAGCGACCAGGACGACATGGACGGCTCCCTGACGCTGAAGCAGGAGGGCTCCTCCACGCTGTGTGACACCTACCACCGCACCCCCTCAGTGAGTCACAGCTCTGCTCGTGGCCAAGGCCACCAAAACCATCTCTGGGCCTTGACTTGCACTTCCCTTGTCCCGTAAAGGCGGCGTCACAAAGCCGAATGTGATTGTAAAAATGAAATTACTGCTGCTCCTCATGAGCCAAAACCTGCATTTTTCCATAGCAAATCAATTAGAAAGGGGGGAGAGGTAAATGTCTCCTGACACAGATCTGTCACCGACTGGAAATATGATATTTTTTTGTAGGACTGGTAAAACTACATATCATAACAGGAACAGAATATTCAAATTTTGCCTTCTCTGCAGAATATGAGAAGAATATGATGGATATGATAGTTTGTATTAATTGAGACTGTTTTTCAATTATGAATATTGGATACTGGATGCTAGAGATTAAGATCAGCTCACATTCACCCAGTAATGTTTTAGTTCCTTTTTGAAGAACAAATCTTTCTAGGAAAAATTGTGTACAATGCCATGGTAATGACAGTATTGCAAATAGAATATTTCCATTAGAGAAAACACAGGCGATTATGATAATTATTCTATGATTCCAAGCACAGATAGGACTGTTCTCTATTTTTCTTTCAGATTTTTCTTCAGCGTCAATGACATGACATGGTCCTCACACAGCCAGAACCAAAGAAAGAGTGACTGAGACAACAGCATCACATGGGTGACGTTCAGACTGATTTTCACCCATGTGATGCTGTTTTATCAACTGGGATACAGGTTAAGCCTCTCCCTTTCTGTTTTTCCACATTTTTGCCTTTCTCTTTATTTTGAATTAAATTTATACACAGACCCAGAAAATTCATTCAAACAGTTTCACAAGTTCAACAGTCCCCCAGCCAAAAATCTTCCTGGGTGCTGAAGTTTTTGTTGTTTGGGTTTGATTTTTGGTTTTTTTTCTGTTTGGCCCCTAAAAAAAAAGAAAGGAAATCTGATTATGGTTTCTTTTGGAGACTTCCACTGTCCTCAGCTGGACTGATTGTAAGCTGGATGGGTCTTCAGGAAACCTGCACCAGTGTTACACTTTTCTTTCCATCAGGAGTTGTTTGTGGGCAGAGAATGTGCAAAACAAGAATAGGGAGTGGTTAAAAGAGCACTTTTGTATAAAAGTTGTCACTGCTAATTCTCTTCTGTTTACAGTGGTTTATGTTATGACAAATCAAACCCATGAGTCCATCTGATTACTAGATATCATAGACTGTTTTACACTACAGTCATTTCCTTGGGTCTGTTCAAAACATCATCTCATGGGCAGATGTTTTTGTATCTTTCCAGGTGAATTCTTCAAGCCCATTCCCCGAAGCCAAACAAGGTCGACACTTTTCCAGTGAATCAACGTATTCCCACTCTTCTGCCGAGGACTCGCGGCAGGACGCGGCGGGCAGCACACACTCCTCGGGGTGCAGACCTCCCTACCGAGAACGGCGCTCGTGGCAGGACCTGATAGAGACTCCCCTAACCAGCTCAGGGCTCCATTTCCTCCAGACCGTCCCTCCGGAGGCGGAGTACGCGAGCGGCCGGCCCGGAATGTCACCGGACAGACGGAGACAAGCCACGCTGCCCGTCCAGAGGCGCCACAATTTTGAGCAGGATGGGCCTTTTCCTCTGGTGGAATGTCCAAGAGGACACAGCTCCCACGGGTGGCCCCAGAAACCACGCAGCCAAAGCCTTCCCCGAAACAGAGACGTCCGCGGGAAGGGACGCGTGAAATCCATTGAAGGGACCGACGACAGTCTGGATGAGAAGGTTCCTATCAGAAGGCACAATAGTTTCTGTGCAGAAGGTAAGCTCTGGGAGATGTTCTGATCCACTTTACTGCCATCAAAATCCAGAGCAGTATTGCCACTGTTCTCAGCAAGGGTTTTGTGGTTGAACTGCTGGATGTTGGCCAACACAAGAGTTTGTACTTAAAATGCCAGGATGTAGTGCTAAAAATTGAGCTTTGGGATGATGATCTTATCTCACCAAAACTAACGCTGCAGAACTGAGTAATAGGTTAAGATAGTACTGAAGCTGCAGTATTGCTGATTTTAGAGACTTCATCTGAATGATCAGGTTTGTTGTTAGGTTTCTTTCCTTTTTTTCAGAAAACATAAAAGAAATTGAAGAAATCACAGATGGTCTGCAAGAGCTCTACAGAACTCTGGAAGAAGCCAGTCTGTCAGCTTTCGGAGAGCAGCGTCCCTCCACCAAGCAGGAGTTCCGCAAGTCCTTTGTGAAGCGCTGTAACGACCCAGTGATCAACGAAAAGCTGCACCACATCCGAGTCCTCAAGAGCACTTTAAAAGTAAGGCTTTATCCCTGATTTTGTGTGCAAGGAATATAAACTAGGAAAAGTCTAATCGTGCATCACAGAATGCTGGTGGGTTGAAGGGACCTTAAAGCCCATCCAGCCCCACTCCCTGCCATGGCACGGACACCTTCCACTAGCCCAGGTTGCTCCAAGCCCTGTCCAACCTGGCCTTGGACACTTCCAGGGATCCAGGGGCAGCCAGAGCTTTTCTGGGCACCCTTTGCCAGGGCTTCCCCACCCTCACAGCCAGGAATTCCTTCCCAATGTCCCAGCTAACCCTGCCCTCTGGCAGTGTGAAGCCATTTATCCTTGTCCTTAATATCACTGTATGTCCTTAATCTCTTTGCATTTCTATTGTTAATGCTTTTTTTTGGTAGCTTTAAAATGAAGTTTCAAAGAAACTAAAAATCCTTCAAAGCAAATATGTTCCATCTTAAGGAAAAAAAGAGATTATTTGGCATTCTGTGTGGGCAAGTTGTAGCGTGTGGCACAGACTGAGCTGTCAAACAGTTTATGCAGTAATAGTTCCTGAATTTAGGTAAATATTAAAGTTACCAGAGTAGTTTTCCTGGCACTTGTCATTAAAGAAGACATAAAGTGCTGAAATACAGAATTTCATTTTGTCTTGTCCTCTATCTTTCTGGAATTTACCAGGCAAAGGAAGGGGACCTCACAATAATCAACAGCCTTCTGGATGATCCCAACTTAACATCCAAGAAGTTCAAAGACTGGAAATTAAAGAACTATGAGTTTTTCCTGGACATTTGTGAGTACAGTGCTGCTGGGAAGCCTCAAAATGGAGCCTCTGAACTGGCCAGCTCAGCCCCAATGCTGACACACACACACTCCTTCATCGAGACTCACGTGTGACAGGAGCCTCAGCCTGGGTCACTGCTGGGTGCCTGACAGATGCAGTCACACAAACCCCGGTGAATTCCTTGCTAAAGGTACTCAGCAGTGCTGTAAATACTTGGGTAAGAGAATAGTGCCACAGGATGCCTACTACATTGCATGATAAAACAATAATATTCTTTATGAATTTTTCGTTTGCTATTATCAACCAATGTCCGTATCAAGCTCTGCATTAGGAAGAAGCGGTGCAGAAGTGTAACTGAAAATAAATACCAGTACATTTAAAGTACTGTACTAAAACTCAGCTTACAGTATGAGCTCCTGCAATCATTTTATATATTTAGATATATATAAATACATATCTATGTATATAAAATGTAACATGGTAGTTGACATTTCCTTTTAAAATTCCCTAAAGTTCACATTTTCACACATTTTTTCTTGAGAAAAAAAAATGAAGACATGAATACATTGGCTACTCTTCGAGATGAACATTTATTTTTGCAACATTTCCAGTTAGTGACCATCTTTGCAAATAAAAGGACAGAGTTATCAAAATGTAAACTCAATCCCTATAGTGTGCCTTAAAATGTACACTGTACATCTAAGAAATAGATCCCAGTCTGGCCCTATGGGCACTCTGTACATGCCATTTAAATACTGTGTTTGAAACGTGCTGTGCCTGCCTTTAAACGAAGGAACACGAGCAAGCAGGTTTGGCACAGAGGTAAGACACAAGTAGAACAATATTGGTTGTTCACTAATGCTGCAACTTAAACTGGTTTTAATAGGATTTCAAGTATTTCATGGTGAAAGAAAAGAAATCTGCACTGAGTAAGGTACATACTGCAGGTTTTCATCGTTTCTTCACTGTGAATTTAAGTGACACATGACTGTGAGTCACAAAATTAAAAAAAAGCATGAGAAGGAAGCTTAAAAAAAAACCTCTTGAACTAATCAATTACATCCTGTGATACACTGACATCTATAGCTGAGTTAATAATTCAAAATTATGTAATGTCTGGCAATAATTTTTAACTTCTAGCAGTATATTTGCAAGTGGGTGAAGTTATTCAAAACATCATTTGAAAACCAATCGGTATTGATTGGTTTGGGAAGACACACAAGTCACACAGTGTATTTCACTTCCTTGCCTGGGAGAGAATAGTTTGTTAGAATCAGATTTTGGGGAAAATACCTGTATTCTTGGGGGGAAAAAAAGATTGCTCTGAATGCTACTGAACATAGATTTCAAAGCCATTCACAGTCTGCTTTGGCTCTGCTTGCTAGAATAGTTCTAAAAGGTAGAATGAAGGGGATGTGAATACAGCTGATGTCATTTCACTGAAACAAATTCACTGATCATTTTTTCACAAGATAAACCTAATTGTCTCTCATCCATCAAGGACTGTAAAATTCATGCAGTTCAGTATAACAGAGGAAAAATGTCATCTCAGTGAGGTCCTAGTATCCAGGAACAGATTTCATTCTTCCCAAAGCCAGTCCAGGTGAAGGTGTACTGGGTGTTTAGTTCTGTCTCCACAGAACAGCTGAGGGGGGTTGACCTTGGCTGGACAGGGAGAAAATATGTCATGGGAAAGCTCCTGGCTTGAGACAAAGACAGATTATCATAGGCAAAACAAACCTGACTTGGGGAAAATTCATTTATTATCAATTTAAAATACAACTGCATAGTGAGAAGCAAAATTAAAAACACGTTTCCCTTGCCTCCTCCCTTCTTTGCAGTCTTAATTTTATTCCTTCATTTCCAGCAAGCAACAGAGTAAATTATAGGATCCATTTAGAAATTGTCATATTATACATGCAGGCAGTGATGGATGGTCACAAAAATAGTTACATAGATTGAACTATCTAAATTCCTAAAGAAATGTAAATATGCCTATTGTTTCAAACCCAAAAGATGGTTTGTGCTTTCAGAATGAAAAGATCTATATTATTTCCAAATAGCTTTCCAAAAGGATTTCAAATGCCACTGCTTCATCATTCAAGACATAACTGAGTATATTCAGTGAAGTCACAAGAAAACAGAGAATACTACTTAGAGATACGGCTGAAAATGAGAAACAAAATTGGGAAGATAGATTTCTCAGAAATTATACAAGTAATAGGGAAAACAGATCATCTCTGTTTTAAGTTTAAATACAATTTCTGTAATATTAATAGATAGTAGAGAATTCGTACTTTTTCTCAGCTTATCTTTAAAAATCTTTCAATGTCATAAGATCATCCTTTCTGAAGTTCTTGGGACTGTGAGTCTGCATTCTTCTCTTGCAGAGCAGCTCTCAGTAAATGTGATTTGCACTGAATAGGCCAAATAAATTGTCCAGGAAATTCATGAGATTCATGAGATGAGATACACAGGAGAAATTCCCTCTAATGGGCTTAAGATTAACTGGGAGAAAAGTCTGAACCATTTGTCTGGCATTGCTTGTGCCTTAGAGCAAGCAAAATCTAATTGCTAAATTAAGCAATACAAAGACTTTATTCTTTCACAAATGTCAGCTGGCATTTGGAAGTCATTGCACAAGAACTTATAATTCTCCCGGCACATTTACTCAACCCCACCCTGCAGCCCTTCCCTCCCAGCCACGGTTTCTTCCTTCTGGATCTTGGTACCACTCTAAATGGACTGCAGAGAGGAACGTGCACAGTCACCACAGCACAATTATTTGGATTTTCACCACCTTTGAACTCAATGAAATGCAAAGTGCAATACACATACTATATTTAAAAATTCATGCACCAAATCCTGCTTATGTATTAAAATACATCCAATTCTCCTGGACCAACAGGTACTTAAACACGAAGTACAAAGCAGCTGGAATTGTTGTGGTCATTTTGATGACATATTTTTAAATAAGAAAAGAAAAAGGCTTGGCTGTTGAATTCGTCAAGGGAAACAGATAGCACCTGTACAATAAATTTATTAATTTACCAGTTTTCCTGCCCAAATTCTCAGGTAAAACTTGGGTTTTAACACATACAACAACATGGAAATGTTGTTTGGATGTGCTTTATTTAACTGGATCTTATTAAAGTTAGCATCTTCATTCAGAATTTCTTCAGGTAAAATGTCTCAGCCCATACACTTTCTCTGACACTCCACAAGCTGAGTCTTTTTGTTACTGGCTATTTTTCACTACAACTGATTTAATGCTCCCCCTGAGCTACTGATTCCCCTCCTTTTTTAATACTGTTCTGTATTCAGTGACATGTCAGATCTTTGCAAGTGTCTTAATAGTTCTCTCGGCATCACTTCCTGAGAGAACCAAGACATTTTTCTTGGCTTCATTACTTTAAGTGAAAACTACCCTGAGCTTGCTCTAATTGACATGAACAAAAATCAAAGGAGGAGGAGGAGGAGGTTTTTATCAGCACACTCAGCTCTGGCTGCTGCCTTTTGAGCAGGGAATGTGGTGCTCCACTGGCTTTTTCCAAGGAAAAAGAAATGAGTGTTGCAGAGAATTGTACGTGGCAGTTAAGTCTTCTCTCACCCCTCTCAGCAGTTACAGAATGCTTGTTCTCCAAGGTTCTGTGAAGGAGTTACTTTACAGTGGCTCTGGGAAAGGCTCAGCCTCCTCAAAAAAGGTCCAATTCTGCTGCTGACCTTTAGATTTCACTTTAAATGTTAATAGGACCTCTGGGAGAAAAATGAAGAATCTGGTAGAAATTGTTTAACTCAACACAAATCTGAGGAGAGCAAAGAAAATTCTTATCTTTGTCTCTAGTAATGCAAATCAGGCCAAGATTATCACAGATGTTATTTGCCATATTCTTTCCTCACGTGGTCTTACCGTCTTCCAAAGTGATAAAAGCATTCTTTCTGCCAAAAATAGCAGTATTTATGACCAAGGTGATAAAGCTGGGGGCTGTTGATCCTTGAGGAGAGACAGCTCTGCCAGCAGAGCTATTTTGTGAAAATTCACCAACAGTTTGTACAGACCCTTCATGCAGTGGGGAACAAAGTCCTTCAAAGATGGTTTGTGTGAAATAATCCTTGGCTAAGGCTCGATGCAGCACAACAAACCCAGCCCCTCTGCAATGCCTGTCAGCTGCCCCTGAACTAGAAGATACCACAGGCAATTCAATTAGAGTTTAAATACTCTCAGTAAAGCAAGTCTTGTGTCTCTCCAGAGGTTCTGACCCTCTCCAGATCCAGTCCTAGGGAGGTTCCTTAAGGAAGAGAGCACAGGCCTGTCTGTATTGCTGGGCCTCAGCTTGAGCCCCACTCAGGGCACACCTGGGTTCCCCACATTTAATGGTACAGAAATAAGTGTGGGCTGGGTCTCATAAAGGATTTTATTCTCTCCTCAGTTTACACAGTAGGGAAATGGTGCTTTATGGCAGCCAGAAGGGCACAGGTTTGCCATGGCAGGTTTTCCATGGCAGGTTTTCCATGCACCACATCCCTTAGGCCACAGCACATCACCTTCCCTGCTGCCAAATGATGTTTATTTACCACTAGGACAAAAGATAGGTAATAACAGGAAAGACTGGAGAAGCAATATTAGCTATTCATTTATATTCAGTATTAAAAAGCTCTTTTTCTTCCAGAATGTTTCCCTCACTAAAGCTGAGGCTCAGGGTAGGTTTCCCAGGCAGGATGCTGTGGGGAAAGGTCCTCATCTCCTCTCTCAGATGGATTCACACCGTGTGGCTGAGGTTCTTGATGGGTGTTAAGTGGGCACAGAACTGAAAATCCCATCCGAAAATCACATCTGAGCCGTATCAGCTGATGTATGGAAATTTCATGGCTATTTAAACCAAAACTAGTAAGTTGTATTTCCTTAGTTGATGTTTATAGTTATTTTCTTTGCTCCCATTACACACAAATGAAATGTGATGTTTCTGATCAGCTCCACTCTCTAACATGTGGCAGGGAACTCTCCACTCTGGATATAACTAATAGAAAAAGAAACATTTTTTAAAGGTTATTTTCTATATTTTACGGGTTATGCCACTCTTGCACATCCAGAAGAAGGTTTATAAATAATATTGTTTAAGTTTTTATCAGGTTTGAAAACAGGTGTTATACTACTGGGACCTCCTCTTAATAAAAATATTTAAATAATTCAGACAGAAACTGCCTTCAGGAAAAGAACCATATTTACTCTTTATGCAGGCTAGGCAGATATGTCTTTATTTTTATCAAGAACATACATGTGTTAGAAGTGACAGTTGGGGACTTTAAGCATTAATGCCACTGCATGAGCAGTATTTGAAAGAAAGCAATGTTGTAAAAATGATCAAATACGTCGACAACCTGCTCTTTGACCAGCTAAGCCCTGTAGCTTCTGTCCTCACATTTCTAGAATATTGTTCATCCTCAGGCCTTGGTGAGGGTATCAATACAGATCTTTTTACTAACAGTAAATGTGTCTGAATGCTGCAGATTAACTAAGGATGTCACATAATACATATTAACTATTGCATTTTTTCACTAGCAACCACAAAACAAATATGTCTTAACAAACTGTGTTTGCTGGCCAAATTACCAGTAAGACCCTGTTACCAGTTAAGACTTCTGTTTTACTGAGAAACAAGGATTTCAGCTTAAAAATCTGGTGAGAAAACAGGTTAGGATATAAGAGAAATGCACTAGTATTAATAAACGTTTTACATTTGACACATACTGTATTACAAAGACAATATCCTTGTAAGACCATTAATTGCTGGGCCATAGGTGACTTCCATCTAGGTTACTAAATAGCTAATAAACCTTGTACAGAGCCTTTTTTAGATACCGCTTACATGTATGGAAATGTATGACACCCTTGTACTATGGCTTGCACTTTACTTGCATTGAACTGTGAAGTAGGCTGTAGTAATGTCTTTGTATATTCAGGGGTTGAAATACCAAAGCACTGGAGTATCGTACTGCTGGTGTTCAACCTGTCCAACGTGCTGACAACGTGTATTTTGCAAACCCCACCAACTTCAAATCTTCGGCAAATAACGCTATGGGGTCTCCATGGTCTTTGTTTCTTTGTAAATATAAACATTCTTACTGTTTCTGTAGCAATAGGAGGTTATAAACCAAACTTTCACTAGGACTGTTTTCAATAACAAAAATAAAAATAAAAATAAAAATCTATAGCGCCTTGTAAAAAAATCATGGAGACTCCATGACCTGTGGGCATTTTTGTTTACAAGCAGTATGTATATATGTATTAGAGGCAGAACTGTTATTTATCACAAAGTTATATTGTGGATGATTCTTTCTTAAATAAATATATGTTTTCTGTCATTAAGGAAAAATAAGTATTTTAGAGCCATCTTGAGAAGTTTGAAGTGTCAAGCTTCAAATACGAGTAATCTTCCATGTTTCAGCCTTGTTTTTCTAATCAGCTGGGAGATGAACTGAGAGGCAATGGAAAACCACCTGTCCATGCCAGGGAAAATGCTGGAGCTGTACGTTTTTGAGCATTCTGCAACTTTTCTATAATGCCCATCGTGCTTAATGCTTTGACGAGCAGATGCTCCATCGGTACCGCAGTAAATCCCTCAGCTCATGGATGCTACAGAGAGAAAACCAATGGTTCTAGACTAATACAGGTCAAACGAGGTTTCAACCCCTGGATAACACAGTATTTCTTCAGTTTCACAGCAGTATTTTTAATTTTATACTTGTCTATGTTGAGAGATAATCCAATAGTTTCTATAGGCGATGAACATTAGGTTTCTTTTTTCCCTCTTTCCAGATGAGTTCTGTGTGAATTACTGTAACCGGCTGCGTTTTCTATCACAGATTAATAACTTGTTAACTTTTTGTGTGTCTACAATGAAAATTTATGAATGGAAAACTTCACTGTGTGTTGCTCACTGGGCATATACCTCATGGTACATTGCACAGACGTGTAAGTTGTAAGTTGCACTGCAACATTAAAAAAAGGAACATATTGCTCTTTTTTCAAAGATATTAACTTATTTAAGAGATATAGTCTGTACATTATTTAAAAAAAGAAACAAAAACAAAGCCAAACATTTATTCTTCCTAAATTCAAACAAAGCTTTTGTTTGGGGGGGGCGGGGGGGGGGGGGAAGTTGTGAACTTCAGTTGTAAATTTGGACTTCAATAAACGAATTATCTGCACTTAGATTGTGTGTTTATGGGGGATTTTGTGTGTTCTGAAGGTGATCCTGGCTGAGTGCAATGCGGGATGGACGGGAGAGCCCGGCTGAGGGCAATGCCGCCCGATCTGGTGGGGTGGGATCCCCGCCCCGGCTGAGGGGGTCCCCGCCCCGGCTGAGGGGGTCCCGGCCCTCCTTAGGGCGATGGCGGCTGAGAGGGATCTCCGCCCGATTAAGGGCGATCTCTGCTGAGGGCTATCCCGCCCCGGGTGAGGGGGATCCGTCCCTGCCCGCTTTAGGGATCTCGCCGCGGTTGTGAGGGATTCCTGCCGGCTTTAGGGCGATCTCTGCGGAGGGCTATCCCGCCCGAGTGAGGGGAATCCATCCCTGCCCGCTTTGAGGCCATGCCGGCTGAGGGCGATGCCCTCCCTGGCTGAGGGGGACCAGCCCTGCTCGCTTCGAAACGATGCTCTCCCTGGCTGAGGGGGACCATCCCTGCCCGCCCCGGGGCGATGCTCTCCCCGGCTGTGGGGAATCCGCCCTGCCCGCCCCGGGGTGACGGCGGCTCCGGGCGATCCCGGCCTGAGCGCGGTCCCGCCCCGGCCCCTCGGCCCCGCCCGGCGCGGCCCTTCCCGCGCGCCGTAGGCGGCGCCGTCCAACATGGCGGCCAAGGTGAGTGTCCGCCGCCCTCAGGCCGCGCTGCCCCGGCCCCGCGGCTCCGCTCCCCTCAGGCTCCGCTCCCGCTCCTCCGCCGCCCCTCAGGCTCCGCTCCCGCTCCTCCGCCGCTCGGGACAGCCGGGCAGGCTCCGTGTGGCTCCTCGGGAGCGCCCGGCCCGCCCGCAGCTCCCCCGGTGCTGGCGGGAAGGAGCCCCGGTGCCGCGGAGCCGGGGTCTGGAGCAGCGGGGCAGGGAGAGGTCTCTGTGGTGGTGCGGGACGTGGCGGGGAAAGAGCTGGTTCGAGGGTGGTTAAATTGTACAGCGGGGAATAAAAGCGGTGTTGCTCTT
Organism: Taeniopygia guttata; assembly: GCF_048771995.1. Lineage (NCBI taxonomy): Eukaryota > Metazoa > Chordata > Aves > Passeriformes > Estrildidae > Taeniopygia > Taeniopygia guttata. The sequence goes on along the minus strand of NC_133029.1, from coordinate 4,079,455 downwards.
CTGGTTTTTCTCCATGTACTCGCAGCCCCCGAAACACCTTCAGCTCGAGGAATATCAAGATGATAGTTTGGTAGTAACATGATAAAGTGCTAGTGGTGCTGTACATCACTAAAACAAGGCTGTTAAAATCATGCTGTTACGAGCTAACAGGGTCACAAGTATCTAAAATATAACTAGTTGTAGGAATAATACAGTGTCTTTAAACAGAAAAGCATGCATGTAAAGATCTAAGCTTTCTCACAAATATTTAGACAGGTTTTCCAGTGTTGGCAGTCAAATTGATGAATAGGTTGCTCTCACATGAATCTTCATATTTACTTTTTTTAAGCATTTAAAATGTGTATATATCTGGAAAGGAAAGGATGGTGCCAATGAGAATAGACAGAAATTAAAAGAAAGCATTTTGCTTTCATTTGTTAAGGCAAAAGAAACTCTTTGGCTTTGCTGTCTGGCTGGGTGATCCTGAAGTGGTTTGGTTGGCTCAGTAAATAAATCTGAATGATTCAGTACTTTTAGTGAAGTGACATAATTTTACGTGTGTTGTTTACTATTTACTATGAAATATTTATTAATAAGAGTTTTATTCTTAAGATTTCACTCTCTGGGTCACTCAGCAGACCAAGATTAAAACCAAATGCATGACATATCAGTGAGTTGAGGTGAAGTGCAAGGATCTGTTGCATTTGTGGGGGGGGTTTTGGTGGTTGTCATCAGAGATTTATAAAGACATACCTGAATTAGGATACGGCATTTGGCCTATGAGCTTTTAGCGTTTATTCTTTAATTAATATTTTTTCATAGAAAATATGATATGAGGTAGCTGCTAAATTTGAATCTCATTTTAACCTGGCTAGTTGAGTCTCATTTTGTAATACAGAAGTTGTATGTTTTTTTAAATAAATCCCTGCATCAGATTTTTGGATATACTCCATTCCTTTGATCCGTTTTGAGGCAGTTCCTGCCTTCAGGGCAAGTTTCCTGCTCCAATTCTTGAAGCAAGCACACAGAATTTGCAGTTTCAGTGGGAAACAATGACTTGGAGATTAGCATAAATTAACTATATGCCTTTATTATGGTTTAGTTTGCATTCTGCATCTTTTGAGTAGAAGATAGTGAATTCTTTGTAGTGATGTAGTTTTTTAACTTTTTTTTTTTTAATAGAATCTGTATTTTTGATCGTTGGTAAGATTCCTTGACTTTGAAGCAGAGTGTTTGAAATGCAAATACTTAAAGCCAAAATTATCCAGGTACATTTGACAGTTTTGTTATTATATTTTGATTTGTCTTACTCCAGTTCTACTATTAAGAGGCATAGCTGTAACAGTTTTCTGCTAGAAAGCATATAATTCATTTCTTCAGCAAATAATTGCTGTTCAGGCTTCTCAGCGAAAACATTGCCATGTCTGTTTGTCTTTGTGTGTTTTTTATTTCTCGGGAAGAACCTGCAGGTTGTCAGTGTAGGTCAGGAACTTGGCAGTGGTGTTACAGGGAATGTTTTAACACTGGCCATTGACCTTTCCTTCTGGTGGTGTTTAGCTCTGTGTCTGTGCAGAATTCATCTCCAGGACTGGCACATGGCTTTTGCACCTGCAGCAATTTCCTGGATTCTTCAAATCAAAGATTTTTATTTATTTGTAAGTCAGTTATCAGCTGATGTTCTGGAGTCATTCTGCTGGCTGAACATGCAATCCCAGGGTGTTTTACAGCTCCAGCCTTTTGCAGGTGTTTTTCTCTGTGCTTCTTTCCTAGTGTTTGATATAACAATATGATCCAGCCATTTTTAATTCTCTGTAACTTCTGTAGAAGTTTTCATAGCTGAAATACTTTTTGGTTTCTTTAGCTGAACAATGTATGATTTTTATTGTTTGATACATAATGCCTGATAAGGCACTTTTAATCAAATAATTTCAATAAATTAGTACTAGAAGCAGCTTAGCTAATTGAGGTCTTTTTAGTGCACCTCGTGATTAGATAAGGAACAGCTCCATGCAGTGAAGCCTCTTTAGTGCAGTCAAGGTGATGTTGCTTTTTCTTTTGCTCTGGTTCTTTGTGATTTCAGTAGAAAAGAGTGAAACCCTCTTGGGACAACTGCTAGAGTAAATGTTAGCCAGTACAGATATTTCCTTGGATCTTTAAACGTTTATATGTTTGTCTGCAGGCACCCAGAAGTAAAGCAATTACTGTCAGCCAGCAGCTGGACCACTTTGATCATTCCCTGTATAGCTTTCTCTTTTACATTGAGAACAGAATCCATTGTGACTTTAAAATATAATTATTTTTTTTTTTAAGTGAACAATACAACTTTCTCATGCTCTATCATTTTTAAATTCAGTTTTTCTTCTAGAGTCTACTGAAAATTGGTGTCTTGTCCTGGTAGCTGTATGGAAATAAGCAATCTGATTTGTGATAGGTTTAAAATAGTTCTTTCATAAATAATTCTCAAAAATTGAGTTCCTGCATGCTGAGTAAATTACATCTGAATTTACCCTAACAGGTGATGGAAGCATCAGCGTGGCTTTGAACACAGAATTCTTCCTGGTATTTGAGACACAAAACTGTTGTCAGGGATCTTTAACCTTTTCTTTACCATTATAATTTCAGAAAATCTTTGTGTAAGTCAGAAGACATTTCTAGAAGGTATAATATTTAAAAAAGGTTTTAAAAGTGACTTGTTTAATCCCATATTTGATCAGTCTTAAGGGAAATTTTAATTTCAGCATTAGGACTCCCTTTTTTTGTCTCTCTGTCCCAGGTGGCAAAGCTGGCAGCTGTTTCTTCTGGGCTGCCATTTGTATGTATTACTGTATATGCAGCAACAGAAAAGGAATCAAAAAGTCAGCTGGTGAAACCAGATAAGGTATGACTCTTCCTCTTTCTTGGTCTTCAAAATAATACTAGAAAAACCTGCAGTATAGCAGCTCTGTCCATTGAATCACATTACCCAGTAACTAAAATACATAGCAAAGTAATATGTAATAATAAATAATAATAAATAAATGGCCCAAATAAAACACAAAGTGTTATGATACTAAATTAGTGAAGTTTTATCTCATTTGCATTATTACAGTATTTCAAAAATGCAGTCAGAAAAGGTGAAAATAGAATAGTTACTGATGAGTCCATTTCTAATGTGCAATTTCTAGTAATACACACATCCACCTTCTAATTATTCTTGCACATGCATTTGCTTCATACTGAGTAATTCTACTTCTTAGAACCAATATAATTGTTTCAGTTTTCACTTCCAAAGAGTGAAGTCCCACTTGGGTAGAGTCAGTTTGGAACTCTGAAAGCTCACAGTTCCCCACAGAGGCTTTGTGTGCTGCACTGGGAATGCTGAGGCTTTGCAGGTTGGAAACCCCCCGTGAAAAGCAGCAGCTGATGGGAGCAGAGCCGTGGCCCTGCTGCTCAGCTGTGCTCTGTTTGCAGCTCCCCATTTACAGCGCACCCCCCCTGAGCTCCAGGTACATCGAGGAGCAGCCGGGGCTCCTGCAGCAGCAGCTCACGGCCCTGCGGAGGACGACCGGCCGCTATTTCGGGTGGTGCCAGGTAAGGGATGCACCGAATGTTCCCTGCAGGTCACTCAGCACTACAGCCAACCACTGAAAAAACAGCTTACTTCCCCCTGGAGGGATTTTTGGCAGTTCCTTGTCCTAGCATAAGATAAATTCGGATGGAAAAATGAGCCCTCCTCCTACAGCAGGAGTTATGTTGGTAAATTCTTGCTGGGAGAACTTGAGGCTGTTTTGGAGTCTGAAGTTCCAGGTGCAGTCCATGGAGAAGGAGCTGCTTCCAAAGGGCAGTACCTGACAAAAAAGACAAACAGAATGCATCCCAGGTATCTGTTGCAGCAGGCTGTTCCTCACGAGTCATCAGAAACACCTCAGCTCTGTTACTGCTTGTTCCAGGTGGAGAGGGAACTGTGGTGCCTGTTATGCTTCAGTACCTGCTGGGAAGCAGCAGCTTCACCCTGGCTGTTGGCCAGAGGATATTTTCTGCTTATGTTTTACTTTTGCAAAAAAATGTAGACCCTAAGAGTTGAAAAAAAAAATCTAAATATCTTCAAAATGTGTTTTGTGTAAATTGTGATTCCACTGTTCTGGAAAAGCATTGTCAGTGACTGCATGACTGAAATAGTCTTGTTACAAAGCTGTACCAAACTTTTTAATGTCATTAATGATTGTACGAGTTCCTGCCGCTGAGCAGCAGTGACCTCTGGTGGCACAAATTCGGTTTTGCTCTTTCAGTTTTCCTGGGAAGAGATGATTGTATTTTATAATTGAATTTTCCTATACAGTTGGCATCCAGATGTTTTCCTGCTCTAGAGTTCCTGAGAGGTCCGTTTTGAAAGGGAACTTACATTAGAGAGATTTTTTTTTTTAATTAATGTAAGTGTTAAAAATATAAGTATTTGTTTGTCACAAAGAGGGTAGATTTCTCCATAGTCATTGGATTGGAATTTTTAAAGTTACACAGTAATTCTTTGTCTCATTGTGCTGAGATATGTATGAACAGCTACTTTTGTAGAGATTTTACTTTCTGGTTTTGTTTTTTTCTTTCCTTGTAGAGTGTCTATGTCTTTATTAAAAATGGAATAATGGATTCAATTCAATTTGGAAAAGGTAGGCAAGTCACATATCTGTCTCATTTCATGTATATAAACTCTCAGTAAAATTAAAGTTTTCACCTTTATTTCTTAAGTGGGAAATAAAATAAAATTACTGATACTGAATTGCCCTGCTTCTTTTTTGTCTTTTTTTTCCATTTCTTAGATGCTTATGTTTACCTGAACAACCCCCCGCCGGAATTTCTTCCCAAAGCCGCTGTAATTACAGTGTCAGGCCTGGCTGGTGCAGTGCTGGCAAGAAAAGGTAGGGTTGCCTTGTTTTCATTACTGGCTGTGAGGCATGGAGCTTGTAACAGTTCTGGTGGTCAGAATGCTCTCCTGAAATATTGGCAAAAGCCTGTGAGATTTAAATAAACCCTTCCTGGTAAATGAAGGGACATTGTTGATTGCTGTTACGAGCTGGCTGAGAGCTCACAGAGCAGGACTAGACAAACTGATGATACAATTCTTCTCATTCTTCATAATATTGGAAACCCTAGGTTGGGATTATTTATCTTTCAGAATATCAATCTCTCCTGCATTTAATTGCTACAACTACTTGGTTTGCATTTCATTTTTGTCTAATTATTCAAAATATTTGGCTTTGTACAGGTTCTAGATTTAAGAAAATTGCTTATCCATTGGGACTTACTACTGTAGGATATTCTATTTGTTACCCAGCTCAGTCAGTGGTCATTGCTAAGGTAAGTTTCTGGTTTTATCTGTGATCATTTCCAACATAGTGGGACAAGTTTGGATTCTTTAACTTGGTGCTCCATCTATTGTGCCAACATTGCCAGCACACTGCTGATCAGAGTTTGATTTCATTTGGAGTAGGTGGATTTAGCATGGAAATGTTTCCTGTGGATCCCTAATACAAGTTTAAAAATTATGTACAATTTGCTTGATGTAAGGGAAATACGCAGTAGATCTTGGAAAGTAGATGCCTTAGGATGGAGTCAAGCATGAGAATGTAAATATGATTAATTTCATTTGAATAGTCTATCTTTGTATTTTAAAAACTGTTGTTAAATTATGTTTTTCTGAAAAATAGGTAACAGGGAAAAAGTTACTTGGTGCGAGTCATCAGACCTATGAGGCTGTGAGGTCACTGTGGGCAGACAAGGAAACTGTCACCAAGGTAGGATTGGGAAGTAATGAGAACTCACGCACTGAGAGGGGCTTAGAAAGTTGTGGTCTTTTCTGCTGATGCTGTCCAAGGTTTACTGATGGTGTTCAGCAAGGCACAAACCCCAGTCTGATCTTTTTGTCCCTTCAGTATTTAGTTGTTTTTACACCTTTCATGCCAGTAGATACTGAGATCCTCTCTGTAGTCCCACAGTGCATGCAGGGTGCACAAGAGAATGAGTTTCTCTTTAGAGCTCCTTTATTATCTTGGCATAAAGGATCCATTTGATTCACACTTTGGTCTTAAGCAGCCCCTGAATTTAGACTAAAGACACTCAGGATTACAGTAGGTATGACTGACTTACTGCTCTACAACCCTTGCAGGAAGTCTGGTTTATTTACCTTGTGCTATTAATTGTCGGTGGCTGATTTATTTCTTCTTGTCCTGTCCTCATGGCAGCCACAGTGAATAAATTATCAGTAACCTCTTTATATTGACCTACTACTTATGGAAGAGTTAGCAGGGTTTTTGACCTTCTCTTCCCTACTATAACCTTCTCTTACAGAGCCGGTTTTCTCACTCTGATATGATTCTTGTTCTCCTCAGAATTTCCTCTAGTTTCTCTGCTTTTTCTGTTTTTAGGAGATTTTGTGTGTGGTTTTTAAGTGAGGCAGTCAGAATAGGACATATTAAACAGCTGAAGCCTTGCCAGCAGAGAGTAGAGGGCAATATGAACCTTCTGTAAATTACATATGGAATTTGGATCGGTAATCCCAGAACCAAATGTAGGCTTTATCCAACCCAGAAGGGTTTTTTCCCTCAAGGGGAAATTTATAAAACCTTGACAAAGGAGCACTTCCCAAGTAAAACTGCAGATTTGCACAGTAGTTTTTCATTGCTCTTTTCAAACATATTTTCTATTTCTTAGTTATCAATGTGTAGAAATATTTTGCTTTAAATTTATAGTGCTCATTGACATGCAGTCCTCACCCTTTATTTCTTCTGAGAAGCACAAATGGAATTCTGAGTTTTGAAAATGAGATTCAGATAACTGTCATTAAACTGATAGCAAAACAAGAATTGATGTGGTACAGACACTTTTATTAACTTCATTTTTTTTCCCCTGAGTGAAGCCTCTTCCCGAGACATATCATTTCTCATTACTAGGGTGTAACCGTGATTTATCTTTCCATCTCCTGCTAACTAGGGTAGTAAGTGTTCTGTAAACACTCAGGGCTATTTCAGTCTTGTGTGAGGCTAAAGGCTCCTCACCTGGAAATGAACTTGTGTAGTTCTTGGAGGGTCTCATGTAAAACCACAGCTTCAGTCCTAAGTAAATATTCATGACAATTTCCATTCTACATGAATTTATTCTATCTGATCTGTGGGGTTTCATGAATTTTACTTTTTCCAGCTGTGCCCCTTGTGTGCAGCTGACTAGTTGAATATCACTGTATGATGTCATATCTGAAAAGAATTTCACCAAAGATAAGCTCCCAGACTTTAGAGCTTTATTTTGCAATAATGCATTAAGCATATACCCATGTGATTTCTTTTATTAATATTTGGTTCACAGCTGCAGCAAGAGTCAAAACCAATTATGCAAGAAGATAAGAAAAATAAGGGAATTTCTACTACCAAACCTGAGTCTGCTGTTGAGTCAAGATCACTTAACAGAACAGAATCTGTTCCAGTAGAGCGTCGGAGTAATGAAGATCCAGTGCCTTCATCAGGTGAATTAAACATTTCAAGTGTAATCTCAGGGCAACTTGCAAATCCAATTAGTTGACTAAATTTTGCACTTATTCTTGCTCTAAACTGGAGCAGGCTGTCAGTGCACATTATTCTTTAGAGCATATTTTACATGCTGTCATTTAATACATATTTCAGAGCCTCAGGGAGGTGATGATTTTCTCACTGTGGACCCTGTCATAATAACAGAATTATATATTTGCTGTTCTCTCTCAATAATGTCAGAGAACCAATATTAATGTAAACAAAATAAGGAATAATCCAAATGCAAGTCACACAAAAAGCTTTTAATTATAAAATTGAAGTCTCAAATGGATTTCATTACTTTTAGCCTCTGCTAACAATGCAGAGATGATCCATAGTGGAATGAAAGGGTGTATAATTGAGAAATGAAGCACTGGATTTTATTTTGTTGGGTTTTCTGCAGTGGTTCCTTGTGCATCTTAAGTGGTTGAGCTAATCAACTAGATCACATAACAGCCTGTTTAACAGATAAGAATTTGGTAGTCCAATTTTTAAGAGAAAACAGTGGAATTACCTATTAAAGGAGAACTAAATTTGTTTGAAAATATTGTTACCTTTTGTGAGGGCAACTTCTAAATTTTATTTGTGACAAGGAAATCACTTGGAAGGAAGAAATTGTGACCAGAGATTTTTTTTTTTGGTGGAAAGCAAGCAGAATGTACTTGGATTCGTGTTTTAATATTTTTTCCTTTATTTTCACTGTAGTATCCATTCACATCTTTGCTTTGCACATGATTTTTTTTTTCTGATTTAGTTTGTGGAATGCTTTGATCTGTTTTTACACTTGCTCCAGGCCAAACTGTCTTTATTGGGTTTGTGTTTATAGATCTGTCATTGCTTTCATAGGTGGAATTAGTTCATGTCCTTAATACAGCCAAAAATATCCATGCCCTAAATGAATCTGTGTTGCCAGAGATGTTTATTTTCTCAGTCCAAGTGGGGCAAAACTTTCAGGAGAACGTAACACCCTTTGTGGATCAAGTGATGTAGTTAGAAAAGAAGCAGATCAGGAGCAGGAGCCACAGCCCCAGAAAAGCTGCCTTTATATTCCCCTAGATCCTCTGGAATTGCAGTATCATTAAATATGTCACCTGTACACTGTCCTTCAGTGAGTGGGAGGGTTCAGTGTTTGTGGTTTTTGGAAGTTCAGAAGTGAAGCTAGGTGAGAGTACTTGTCTTCATTTGGAATTCTTGCCATCTGGCAGGGTTGGTTGTGGGATCCAGCTCTGCTCCTAGACAAGACACACTGGGGAACTTTTTCCATGCCTCAAACTTTCCTTTTCATGTGTTGGGCAAAGCATCACAATTTCTTCTCTCACTCTGCTGGGTTAGGCAGTGGAGTTGGAGAGTGGGGAGAGGTCCTGCTCTCCATCCACTGCTGCCCAGCATTCCAACATGCCCTCATTGTCCTCTGTCAGTGCCTAACACACTCGGAACTGGAACAGACAGATTTTGATTTTTTCTGAGTGTTTGGTAATACAGAAATTCTCAAAATGTATCACTAAGCTTTATTTCCTTACACCTCAAGGATATGCATACTTTTTAACCATATTTTTTCGCTGTCTCTAACAGGAGCAGTGAAGACATCAAAATTTAAGCCTGATCCAAAACTTACGGACCATGGTCAGTCCAGCCCAGAAGATGTGGACATGTACAGCACCAGGAGCTAAGCCAAGTCTGCTTTACAGAATGCAAAATGTTACTGATAAGGGGGAGGGAAGAAGGGAAGGAATAATCTTTACAATACATACTCTGTGAGGTATAATTTCATCAGATACTTTATCTCTAATTTGTATTATTGACTTAAATGATTCTGTTTAGTGCTTATTTTGCTCCTGACTCCCTAAAAGCAGTGGGAATTCACTCAGTGTCATTAGTGAGACACTGAGAAAACAAGATTTGTCAGTGTCTTCTCCCAATGGGGCTTCTCTGTGCCAAACTTGCTAATAAATGTCACTTCACAAAGGATATTTGAAAATGCAAACATATCTCTGCTTTGGCTCAGATGTTTGTTGATCTGAATGAAGAATGTGAGGGATGGGGTTTGCAGAGGCTTCTTTGTCTTTTATCTTTCAGCTCTGGAATGAAGTGCAAGTTCCTGCTGGTCTGAGTATCCTTAAAGTCTCCATGGTTTTATCATTTGAACAGCATTGGCTCTAAAGCTTTTGTAAAAGAGCCACTTTTTTATTACAAAATAATTTGGTACTGTTTGCCTCTTTCACAAAGGTGAATGGAAACAACTCCTTGTCCTGCACACCTCTGTCTGCTGTGGTCAAATGTCTCTGAAGTTGGGCAAAAACACACAGCTGATTTCTAAACATCCCTTCTTAACTATGCATCAGCTTTCACCTACTTCTGATACTTGGAGGAACTGTGTTTGAATTGCTTAATCCATGAAACTGATCCTGAATTTACATAAAATCCATTTGAAGTATTTGGGAAGTTGGAAATCTGTAGTTTCAAGGTTTAAACTGCTGACAGTAAAACTGCAGAAGTAGCAGGCAGCCAACTTTTTTTGTCCCACAGGTTTGTATGCAATATCTCATTGAGTTTGGTAGGATTTCTGTGAAATTCTGTTTTTCATAAGAATGATATTAAAAGTTAAGTTTCCTAGGATGAACCTTTCAAACACTGCTTTTATCATGGTGTATATCCCTGTACTTCTGTTCATCCCCCATTTCTCTTCATTCTGTTACCTTTTAATTAAGGAAAATACAGGCTTTGCTGTGAAATTGAGGGGGAAGCAGGAGAAACCACATGAACAGATAGTGTAGATGGAAGGCTGAAGCCTGAAATGCTGCTTTTCTCAGCACTGGGGTGTGATGTGATATTTACTCTTGCTCTCCAGAAGAAGAAATTTCACAGCCTGATTTCTTTTCCTAGGCTGCTGATGCAAAGGCAAATGACCAGTAAAATGGAGGCAGAATTCCTGGTGTCCCTGTGGCATCAGCAAAGTTGTGAGGAGGTGCTGCAGGATGGCATGTGCAGAAGGCACAAATGGTGAATGAGCAAAAGAATAAAAGCTTTTAGGATGTATCAGAAACAAATTGAGACTTTAAAATCCAAATTTCAGGTGAAGTGTTGGTCTTTGTTACACAGAGTGCAGTGCAAGGTGAAGTCAGAAAATGTGAAGTTTAAAAGAAGAATTCTATTAGTTAAACTTGCCTGAGACAGCTGACAGGATTTAATGTCTTTTCTTCCTTTCATCATCTCTTAAAGGCCCAGGCAACTGTCAGAATTCAGGCAGCAATCAGAGGATATTAAATCAATCTTCAGAGAGCTCCTGGACATGACACATTTAGTGTTTCATCATAGAGAGAGGAGTAGAAAAATTAGATGGCTGGGCTTCATATACCATTTCCAGGGAAACAGATGAAGACATAAGTGGAAATTGTGAAGAAATGATCATTTTCAAGTTCATGACTGGGTGCCAGAAATTGTATTATCTGTCTCCCTTTGATAACATTCTGGATAAAAACATGAAGGAAAAGCCATCTACTCCTAAATTGTTAAATTCCAACTTTGAGTGTTGTCCTACCACAGCAAGTCAACAGGAAAGGTAAGATGATGGAGAATTGCTTGGATTTTGCAGGAGTTTACTGTGGTGAGATTTTTCAGGCCATAATGAAAATCTCTGCCCAGGAATTGGTCTCATGGGAGCAGGGAGAGGAGCTGCAGGATTGCTGTTCTGGAACCAGCACTTCCCAGGAGAGCAGCCTTGGGACACTGCCTCTTCCCTGGTGCCAGAAGCTGCTCTGGGACTGCCCAGGTGCTCAGGGCATTTCCACTCAGACCTGGTGATGCAGGTGGGTGTCTGCTCTGCAGATGTCCCTTGGCTCTTTGCTTGGGCAGGCAGGAGTCAGGAGTTCCATGCCAGTTGTGAAAACAGGTACAGCTAAAGACAACTCTTCCCTAACTGCAGCCAAAGAAAGTGGGAGAAAAGTATGGAAGGTTTTGTATTCTGGCTGGGTGTGTTCTCTGCTTTCAGTTTGGACATCTGACCCTCCAGGGGTTATTTAATACTTTACAGCTGACTACAAGCCACATGTCTGTATTAGTAATTTCTAGTAAAGGTGCTATGCATTTGCTTTAGAAAAGCAAATTGAGGTCTACGTGATGCCATGCTTGTGAGTCTTGGGTAACCATGTGCCTGATTTGGGCTCTTGAAGATTTCAGACCCAACAGACAAATCCGTTACACTGAAAAGTTAACATAAAACATGGGAAATGTTTTATCGTGAGATATGATTTTATTAATTTATAGTGAAGCACTTTGAAATGCCTCTCAAATGTATCCTTAAGAGTCACTTAAGTTTATTTCACAATGCAATAATACAGTAACGTCATAAAAGTAATAATGTATATTGTAATTTTGATATGTTATATATTTGTGAAAAAATCAATGTCTTAAAGAATGGGTCACATGGTATTTTATAATACAGAAATAGCTTTAATGCATGGGGGTTTTATTTATGGTTGATTGTGTTCAATATACAGTGATTTGGAGCTTGTTGGTATTAATTTTTTATTTACATGAAACTGATTGTGATACTTTATTTTGTCATATTGCTGCAAAGCACCTGGAAATAAAGGGTGATAAGATACTTTTTAAAAACTAAGTTTAATTTTTGTCTGTTGTTTTCATCTGTAGGAAAATTGTCAATTCCTTTCAAGTACTTTTTGAGAGTTCATTTGTAATGACTAAGTCACACTTGTTTATTAATGTTGGGGGAAAAATGTCACCCCTGAAGTACTGAAACACTCCTGGAAGAAATCCCTGAAGCAGCAGGAACGACCAGTGCTCAGTGGCCTAAATTTTGAGCTGTGCTTCCATTTTCTTCTCTTGGATTTTGTTTTTCTAAAGAATGGTGTAGTTCAGGACTTGGAAAAAACTAAAGTTTTTATCCATGCTGGAGGAGTGACACAGTTCAAGGAGGAAGCAGGTGGTAAATGTGTGTGTCTCAGTGTGACTGTGCCAGTCTTCCAGATAAAGTAATTTGCCAAGCAAGGGTCATAAATTATGTAATCCATGGTGTAACCTAAAGAGTGAATTACTCGGAAGGAGGAGAATTGTGTGAATGAGTAATGGGACTGTTTTAATGGCACATTGTCCCTGTGATTCTTGAACAGCTTGGGAAATACTGGAAAGGTATTGAAATGCAGCAATGTTACCTTGTAGTGGAAGTTTGGAGTATTTTAGTGAAATGCTGAAAACGTATTTTTAATGCAAAAGAAAGTGGAGTCCCACAAAGCCAGTACTTTTTAAAGAAGGACAATCGGTAGGCACTGGAGTGTGTGTGGCTTTTATTTTAAAGTGCAGGATTCCCAGAAGCCAAACTGTGCTGATGGCAAGCTGCAGCCAAGAAAGGCTGTGACTGAAGCCATCCTAGAAGTCAGTGTGTCTTTCTTCCTGCCCCTGATGTGCTTTTGTGTGGGCCAGAGGCAGAGAACAACCCCGGTGAAACCCTGGGTTCACTGTGGGCAGAGGCAAACACCCTGTTCAAGGTGCAGTTACTCCTTTGTCCTTGTGTTTGCAGACATAGGAGATGGATTTTGCTGCAACAGCTGAAAGAAATTCCATTGCTGTGACCAGGGAATAGGTGTAAACTGAGCCTGTCGTGGTTTCAAGCCTTGGTAATCTTTTCTGGGCTCTTTTTGTAGCAGTCCTGACACCAGTGTTTGGGGAATCCATAGCTTGAGCTCGGTTTGTGTCACTCTCAGGACCCCTGCAATGCTGCAGGAGGAGAGACTGGTCTCCACAGCCATCTTGAACCAGCTCTGAAATGAGTTAAGATTAAAGATTATGAGCAGTTCCATCTTCCACCATTCATTTTGGTCAGTAACTTTGATTTACTTCTGTGTCTCTCTTTGAAGAAATTAAATGAGCCTGGATGTTATAGAATGCATTACTTGGCTCTTGATTGTGCTGAGTTCCAGAAACTCAGACAATAAGAGGAGGAAATGGGTGTGCTGTGCAGTACAAAGCTCTCAGCTGTTCAGGGCTGCTGGCACTGGGTTTATTTGCTGTTACTCAAGTGGGCACTGAAAACAGAAACCTCAGCCTCTGCAGCCCTTCCTGAGGCCAGGTCCAAACCCTCTGCAGCCAATAAATGCCAATGATGTGGCAAAGTCAAGGGTCTGGGGTTTGTTTTGCTACATTAAAACATCTCACCCAAGGGAAAAACTGCCCATTGCATTTCTGCATCCTTGAACCAAATCTGACAGCCCAGGGAAAGGTGTTTGTTCATCAGCCAACGTGAGGCTCCCACTGAGCAGCTGAGAGCTGGAGCCAGATGGGAATTCCCTGTCAGCAGGAGAATGGAGCATCTGCAGGAACTGCTTCTTCACACTTCTGCCTTACATCTGAAGAAGAATCATGCAATTTCTTTCACTGAGGTAAATACTAATTTCTTTGTTGTGGTCTGTTGTAATTTTCTGGCAGGACTGAGAATCTCTTATCTACTGCTGTAATATTAAGTGCTGTTGGGCTTTAGCCAAAGCTGTATTCTTTCAAGAATTTGCTAGGCATTGATTTTTAGAGATCATTATTTATGCTTTGAAAAGCAAAGGTTAAAGTTTACCTTTTGCTGTTAATGTAACTGTGCTTGGCATGTTAGCATAAGCTGCCAGCTCCTGTCAAATTAGGAAATCCACATTGGTATTTTATCAGTTATGGATTAGTTTTGAAAGCCCTGTGCTAGGAACAATGCTTGTGCTAACTTCAGCTTCAATGCAGTTAAACACAAACTTTGGGTGTAACCTGGGTGGTGTTTGGGGTGACCACAGTGTCAGTTTCTTCTTGTGCTGTGAATGTTGAGAATTTTTAAGGACTCCTAAGTAATAAAGAAGAAAGATGACAGGGTGTGTGCTAAGGTGTGAGTTTCTTTCCTCACTCATCCTTGCCACATGGGTATTTTCTATTCTTTTCTCAGAAAAATGAAAAATTAATCGACAAAACTTATGGTAGATACATGCAATTACAGGATTCCATCCTTCACATCATGTCCATCTTCAAGACCATGGCTTTGTCTTTAAAAACAATGCCTGTTCCAGGACATTGTCTGAAAATGCAGTCCAAGTTTGTTATCTGTAAAAGGTAACATAAACCTAAAAGGAGAAGAGAGAAAGGCTCCTGACAGATACCTTAGTGTGTTGAAATTTAGATTGTTAAATGAATACCTCACATCGGATTTCAAAAATTCAGAAATAGGAAGATTAATGAGATATTTTTATGAAACTACCTAGTTTCATAAAGGAAAATATGCTGAGTATGTTATCAGAAAGCTGTATCAGTTTTAAGTTAATTAGTAATTCTTGATAGAGAAGGATGCTGTAAAAAAAGCTCAAAATCCACAATCCACAGCAGCAGAAAGGGAAGTTTATTCTGCTGCTGGCAAAGTCTGGAAGAAAAGGCTCAGGATGTCCTTTCTGAAAGTCCTGCTGTGTGTCCTGGTCCTGGGCAGCCCCTTGCTGGGCGAAGCTTCACAACGTAAGAGCTGCAGGAATTCTGCTTTGTGGCTTCTCAGAGCAGGGAGGTGGCCATGTGCACTCCTCTGGGGAGCTGTGGGGCACTGCAGTGCCTTGGGGGGGACTGCTGCTTGGGAATTCTCCTTAGGCTTTAGGCTGGGTTTATTTGAAATAACAGCAAAACAAAGCAAATGTGAAAACCTTGGTGAGAGAGCTGCTGTCCTGTGTTTGGTATCACAGGGAAGAGGTTACAGCCATGTGAATTAATTACATCTGAAACTCAGTATCCTGATGGGTTGGGATCCTTTTGAGTCAGTCTCTGAATTTCAGAAAGGTGTTTTTAAATTAGTTAAATGGTTTGGTTCTTTTTCAGTGGAGAAAAAAACACTTTGTATATGGGTTAAAAAAATAATATACTTGTTTTATAGCAAGTATTCTTAGACTTTTTTTTGCTACTAACAGGGAGAAAATCATCAACAATTAAGAGCATGACAACCAGAATGCACTGGTAGAAAAGTTATTTTAAGTGAGTAGTGAAGTAATGGAATTGTTTCTGGTTCTGTTAGACCATTATTGGCCTGCAATTGTTTTATGGGAAGATTTCCCACATATTTTATTTATACATTTATTTATTTTAACCTAGTAGCTACCAGTTACTTGTAACTGGGTATCCCTAAGTCAATAGTGGTAAACCAGCAGCAGTTATTATTTTTCTAATAAGAGTTTTTGTTTATCTGAGGAATTTTTTAATGCTACTCTAAACTTTTATTTGCAAAAACAAGTTACCACTTGAAGGCTAACTTGGCATTTATGCAGACCCCAGTATTTTGAAGAGCTCAGCAGCGAGTTCCTTTATCCCATGGAATATTAGAGCGTTAATAGCAAAGTGCACACACTCCCTCTCTCCCAGCAGAATCACTACTGGTGATTTTCTGCTGCCTCAGGATTTTGTATCATTGCTAAAAGATTTGTAATTGTGTTACTGACCAGAGGGGTAGCTAAAAACATTGCTTATCCCCCAAATGAACCATGCCAAATACTACTTGGAATTCTTCATTTTTCTGTACTTTATAGCCATAACATACAACCAGGTTTTCTTGGAAAATGTTCCAGTGCTGATGCGTCCTGAGAGGAGAGCATGCAGCATGTGTAAATGGATTGGTACAAGCCTTGGTCACTGTAATCATTTAGATTTATCTCTGATAAGCAGCAAATGTTGGATTAGATGGTGTTGCACAGTGGAAAGGAAGGAGGCTTCCATCTCTTTTTGCACTGCAGGCTGCTCCCAGCACCGTTCTCTGGCTAATAATGCACCAGTCAGGAGTTTGTTCTGGTGGGACGTCTCTGACAGGGACAGTGCCATTAAAGCTGCTCCAGCAGCTGCCTGCTGGGCTCGGAAGGGTCTGCTCAGAGATCTTGGCCAGTTCTGACTCTGGCTTCATTCCAAACGTGGCTCCTCGCCCTGGGAAGAGTTGTGCACAATTAGATTTGGCTCTGGTGGCGCTTTGGGGGCTTTTCTGTGTGTTCAGGTTGGTGCCTGGCACTGAGTCCGAGTGCTGAGCGGGAGAGAACAGGTAGCAAAGGATGTAGGGTGGAAGTGCCAAACATGCTGATGTTTGATGATGATTCAGGCTGCTGAGGGAGTTATTTTTAGCCAGCCAAATACCTGTGAAATACTGTAAACACTCAGATTCTGGAACATAATTTACAGCCCAGTGTTTACATAGCAAAAGAGATAGAGGAGAACCAACATTAATGCAAACCAGATTCTTTTGTAGGCTAAGCCAAGGAATAATCCCATTGCAAAACACACAAAAAGGTTCTAATTTGGATTGTAACTGGAAGGTTGGAATCTCTAATGAGTCTCTTGACTTTTAGTCTTTGTCAACAAGCCAGAGATGATATATCGTGGAATTGAGACACAACCACACTTTAAATTATGAGATTAAAAACCATAACAACACAAGCCATACAATTTCCTGGAAGATGGGTTCAGGGTAAAGTAATTTAAGCAGGTGCATTTTCATTTCTCAAATAGCTTCAAAATTTTCAAGGGACAAGTCACTGGAAAGTAAGATTTAGTATAATCTACAGAGTACATATGAAGCATGAATTTTTGGTGTAATTAGCAACACAGCCCACTGACAGTATGTTACTGTATAATTGCATTAAATACTTATTCTGTTTTAATTCACAGCCAACTGCAGTGGAGTTGTGGACTTTGAGGCCTGTCTGGGTAGTACAGATGAATTCTGTCCTGAAAATATTCCTTGTCAGTGTAAAGATGGAGAACCTTTTTGCAGGTAGTATGTGGGCTTGGTTTGTTTGTTTAAGTATACACCATGTAAATGTCAAATATATTCTAAATTACGAATTAAATTTAGATCCTCCAAAGTGATCAATGAAAATAAATGTTGATCTTCATTCACAATCTGCATAAGCTTATAGCTCTGATAAAAAGCATCAAATCTGGGATTTGGGCATAGTGTTTTCTTTTTAAATATATGTGTGGGCCGTGTCATTCCTAATGTAATCCTCAATTTTTACAGGCTCCCTGTTCTATCAACTATTTTACTTTAAAACTGAATTAGCTGTGTAATTGCAAGTTCATTTTTTTCTCAGGCTGATCACATTTTCTTTTGAGTTAAAAAAAATTAGGCATCTTAATGTTCTATTTTCCATTACGTAGTGGGGTTTTTTTCCTTTTAAAAGGAAATGTGAGGTTTCACTCCCACTCAGCATCTTTGCCATGCTGACAGCAGACAAAGAGACCTTTGACCTGAGCCAGGCCATGATTTGGGGACTGCACCCTGTTCCCAACAAAGCTTCTTATCTTGGACTCCTGAAATGCCAACTCGGACTTGGTTACTCAGAGCCTGGCAAAGTGCTTTTGCATCAAATCTGGAAACAGATGGGTGCAACTAAGATAAAAAACACCTTTAAACATAAAGGAAAAATACTGACTCTCTTGGCCCCTGCAGTGTTGAATAATAAATAATTATATATCAAAATACTATGCTTTTTTTGTATTGCTTGCTTTTGAATTAAAATGCTGTTGCTAAAAGTGAATGTTTTTATTTGCAGATGTGATTACTACAGAACAGGCTGGAAGGAGTACTGGTACATGGGCCCCAAATGTAACCACCTTTGGAACACTCTCGATTTCATTTTAGTGGCTACTCTTCCTGCAGTGGCACTGGTTGTCATAGTGGTTGTAATATTTTCTGCTGTCTACTGCTTGAAAATTGAAAAAGCTGGGTAAGTGCACTTAGAAGGAGTTTTGTACTCAGAATGGATATACAGCAAAAGGAGTCTGATATTCTGGTTAATTTTTAACCTCTGGATGTTTAAAAGCACAAGGTTGCCATACTGCCAAAATACTATTTATACAATTTAAAACTAACTCAAAGCATCTTACCTGAGCACTCAGCACTTACTCAGCATTTTACCGCCTCTCTCTCAGTCATTGTTTTTCTTTAGGACTCACCAGGCAAGCTTTAAAGATTGATAAGTACATTTACTACTTAAATCCAACACTAGCAAATGCATGTTTCTGATTTATTTGCTCTTAGGGATTTTTTTCCACAGGTCTAAAAAAGAAGTAAGACTGATAACCATTGACAAGAGTCTTGGTGTTTAAACACGATTCCTCCCACTCTTGGGTTTCAGATATTGGCAATTTGAGCTGCTTTTTGCTTTCAACACTTTTTCCCAGTGATGCCTCTCCCAAGTACACAGACAATATGGGTTTTTTCTTCTGTCACTGAGCCCCAGAAGTGTGTCACTGGCACTTGCTCTGACATAGAAAAGCTGTAATAATACCCAGCTCTTGTACAGCCATCGCCACAGGACATCTAAAGCTCTGACATGGCTGTTGAACCAATCTGCAGCACCAAAAACATCTGTCAAGACCCTCACCATTGCTAACGCTCTGAATTCCCATTGTTCCCCCAGGAAGCAGCCAAAGCCTCCATACAGTGGAGCACAGCAGAACCCTGCATTCAGCAGTGACACAGCTGCCAGCCCGGGGCACGGGCACTGCCAGCCAGCCGGGGTAAGAGGTGGCACAGGGGGCACAGCACAGCCCCCAGGCATCGGGATTCAGCACAATGAAACGGGAATAGCAAAGAAAAAAAAACCGGAATTTGAGCTTAAAGTCTCCTAGCATCTGATTTCCAAGATCAGCTGAATGTATGTGAGAAAGTGAAACTTGCATCGAGGATTAAGTGAAACTAATTTTGCGCAGGAGAAATGGATGCTCAAACAACTATTTCCATTTTTTGGCCAGCTTTAAAAAGAGAATGTGCTCTGCTGTGCCAGTTTTCTCCATATGCAAGGTGTAGTAGAGATCGTGGCTTGAACTAGTGGGTGTCAAGAGAAAAGATGGATAAATGCCATTTAAAATCAATATAAAGAATCACCAAAAGGGAATATTTTTGTGTGTGTGTATGTTCATTTCCTCATTTGGTACTTCAAGGGATTTTTTTACATATTAAGGAACACACAGTGTATGAGAAGGAGACATTGAATGCTGTCTGAGAGAAGGGAGAAAATAATCTAGTCTGCTACATTATTTTCTGCTAAATCCATCTGTAGAGTATCAATAGCTTGGCAATGCAGCAGATCTGAGCCTGCCTTTACCAGGAGATGGTGCTGTTCAATTTTTAATTAATTCAGAATTTAGTCCTGTTGATGCTGTTGTTCCCAAGGTGTGAATCAGACCCAATCCTGCAGTTTGGTGGGGAAGAAAACCCTTTGTAAAAGAAATCTTTTTGGGTCGGGGCTGCAGGAATTAGGGTTTTCTCAGACCCCAGACTGAGTTGTAGCCTAGACATTGTATTTTGTAAGTGAAAAACTGGTTTATACCTTCTAACATTCTGTACCTGGAGAGCTGGTTATTCTAATTTGTTGTCATTTTGCTCTGTGTAACCACCTGATCCCTTACACACAGGATGCCTGGCTTGGACAAATTCCAAAAGCTGTACTGAAAAGAGAAGATTTTAATGATGCCTCAATCCCAAATCAAAGGCAGAATTACAGGTATACTGCTATTTTTTGTCTTTGTATTTTTGTTCATTCTCACTTTATACCTGGTTTGGAGACTCAGAATGACTTTGCAGCTTTGCCAGTGGCACAGCAAGCAACAAAGGTCCAGTAATGGCAAAGCTTTTGACTGGATTATTCACATACAAATCCTAAAATACTGCTTTATCCAGAGGCTTCTCTGGTTTTCCTCTAATCCCAGAGGCATTGATTTCATTACTGTTTAGAATCACAGTTCCCTGCTTGTGCTTCCTCACTTGAATCCCCCTCAGCACCAACTGCTGCAGCTCTTACTGCAACTTCTGCAGAGAACTTGTTTGCCAGGGTGCAGCTCAGTGAGAGCACAACAGTCTCCTCACACATAGCAGGGTTCTGCTGCAGAGGCAGGCTGGAGCTTGCTGATGTTTTAGTCCCTCAAGGAGGGCTGGTTTTTTCAATATAAATGTTGAAAAGGTTGAAGGTATGGCTATGGTGGGTTTAAGCCATTTTGAAAATAATTGTAGGAATACAGAAAATTAGGTGGTGAGGCATTGTTTGTTGTGAAAAAAAAAAAAGCTTAAAGAGAAAGCTGCTTCTATAAATTCAGTCTTCTCTGTTTGCAGGATGAGGGTTTGACAGTAAAATTAACTTAAAAGACCTTTTAGAAATTACTGCCTCAGTGCCATGCATGCAGTAGTGAGCTTTAATATTTTTATATATCAGTTTAAACTAATCCTTTGTGCTATTTTCAGTATATTATAAGGTTTTAATAACGTTTTTCTCTTCTGCATAGTCCCATGTATGCTCAGCCTCTAAGGGCAGCAGATCCAGCATCAGATTATTTCCCTCAGTCCCGAGCCCAGGGGGATGAGTTTGACTATCCCAGGGAGGGTTTGCCTTACCCAGTTTATCCAGAGGCGAGACAGTACCAGGTACGTATCAATCACATCCCTCTGCATATTAATTACATGTCCTGCATATTAATTACATACCCTGCATATTAATTACACACTCTGCATATTAATTGCATATTCTGCATATTAATTATATCATCCATCCTGGTGCTGAATACAAATCATCACTAAATTGATAGTGTTTGTCACTAAGTAAAGATGTGAGCTAACAGAAAGCCTACAGCCACCTTTCACTGTGCAGGTGTTTTCTTCAGGAATGTTACAGACCCTGCTGAAATGTTTTTAAATATTTCCAAAGCTGTTGCAGTTTGTGTGCACACAGTGGTAATGCTTCCAGTTATTTGCATGAAAATCATCTTCCAAAGCTCTTGGTGAGTGAACACTCAGAAGCAGCACATACTAAGAAAAAAATATATAAAAATGTAGTTTGATTAGATACAGATTATTTTAATAGCAAGCATACTAGGGAGTGTGTGTCATGCTACTGATTTAATTCTAATCTCTTTACAGAGATACTAAGAACAAGTACTTCTTGTATCAGAAATGTCTTGGAATGCTGCATGATCACTGAACAATCCAGGTGCTGAGAGAGGCAGTGAGAGCCTGGTGGGACACAGAGGAAATTGCCATCCTCATTAGAGAGCACTAAGTTATTGCAAAGAGAAGGCACAGAGGATAATTGTGAAAGAAAATCTGGTGATACTGATACAGCTGGTGTGCTGATACTGCAGCACACAAGGGTCTGGCCCTGGCAGTGTGGTACAAACACAGCCAAGGACTTGGCCTCTCTCTGTCCCAAGATTTACCAAATACCTACAGACCCATTCCCTCACCCCATCTTTTTTACTTTGTCTTCCTTCTGTGTTGATCCCAACAGCTGGAATGGTTTGCCTTCAAAACTGCCCTGGCTTGCTTTGTAACTTTTTTGTAAATAAGGAAAATAAATGAAGCTATTGAAGATTGAGCACCTTGCCACTTAGTAACAATTAAAAGAGACTGAAGACTGGGATTTATTTCCCCTTTTCCAAAAAGTCTGAAGCACGTTACATTGCGATTTCTCTTAAATCATTTTCCTTAGTATTAGGTAATATGTGAAACTATATGACAAAACCAGAATCTTAAGGATTTTAGAAAGGGTTTCTTGATCTTTGGTTTTCCCTCAATGTAACAAAAATGCAAAGTGGGCAAATTTCACTGGGTTTACTTCTACTGCTGCAAATTCTGTCAGAAATAAAAGAAGTGAGCCTGGTTCCCTCTCTTATCTTCAGAAACAGTGTTAGCACATCTGTTTGGAGCCCAGACTATCAGTTTAAACCATTCTGACCTCTGAAATTCAGATCCAAAGGTGTCAGAGAATTGTGTCAGTGAATCGCTTTTTTCTGTCATTTCTCAGCCTCGGTGGTGCCACAATCTGACAAACTGTGGTGGTTCTTGACCTCAATCCAGCTCTGTTGTACCGACCTCAGAGCGACCACAGAATTTGAGTGTTCAACTTGATATTCCACCACTGCTCCCAAAAGGAGTAGGAGGAACAGAAAAGGCAGTGCTGTCAATACCCATGGTGCTGGCAAGAGCCAAGCTGGCTAAACAGAGTCTCTCTCACCATTTCCCCCAGTGTTCAGTTTTGTCATACCTTTTCCAGGTATTTTTCATTGCATTGGGCAGTTTGAAATTATTTTGCCATTAAGAATGTCTGTCTCTTGCTAGAGCTAGACAAAATTACTGGTATGTCTTTCCTACTGATTTGGTGTGTGCTGTGTTATGGGGCTTTACTCTTTAAAACAAAAAAAAAGGAGAGAAAGGTCAAATATAAGTCTTCAAGTTCTCTGCTACGAAGGTGAAAGTCCAGAACTGGACACAGCACTCCAGCTGTGGTCAGTAGGGTTGCCGGGGATGCCCATCTCAGGATGTCCACCTTGGGTCACCCACCCTGTGTTGGGAACTCCCAGACCCCAGGTGGCTCTGCCCTCTGAACCCCCAGACAGGGGCACACCTGCACTCCCTCAGGTCGCTCTGAGCAATCCCCTCCGGCATCTCAGGGCTTTGGGTCACATCTCCCAGGAACCCACCTCTGCCTTTACACTTGGAAACACAGCTCCGGCTTTGGATTCCTCTAAGGAATAGAAGATGCAAACAGGCACCAAGCATGGCCCAAGTCCTCCTCTGCTCAGATTTGTACAGCAGGCTCTCAATCTTCTGACAAAGAGTAATGCAAAGTTTACACAACAAGTTGCTATGCTTGTTATAAGAAGGTTCATGTCTGTATCCTAACTAGTTTTGTCTATTAAAAAACTGGTTCAACTTTGTATTTATTTGTCACGTTTAACCAGGTAAGTCGGGTTTTCGCGCTGATAAGAGACCCACAGAACTGAAACTATTGCCCGAGCTATTGAGTGTTTTATTCACTGCCCTCACTGGGATGGGTGTGTGGGGGAACTCCCCTCACTGCCTCTCACGGTGCCGCGGACAGGAGTGGGGTCCATCCGTGCGCCCCTCACGGAGCCCCGGGCAGGAGCGGGGTCCCCCCGCGGTCCCCCCACGATGCCCGGGGCAGGAGCGGGGTCCCCCCGCTGTCCCCTCACGGTGCCCGGGGCAGGAGCGGGGTCCCCCCGCTGTCCCCTCACGGTGCCCGGGGCAGGAGCGGGGTCCCCCCGCTGTCCCCTCACGGAGCCCCGGGCAGGAGCGGGGTCCCCCCGCGGTCCCTGACGGTGCCGGGGGCGCGGGGGGGTCTGAGGGGGCGGCGGCGGCTGCGCCTGCTCGGCGCGCGGGGGCGCGCGTGACGTGCGGGGGGAGCGGAGCGGGGCCGCGCGCGCTCGCGGCCGCCGCCCGGCCCAGGCTGCGGGCGGAGCGGGCCCAGGCCCGGCCCGGCCCCGGCGCTGTCCCGCGGGCCCGGCGCACCCCGGGCCTGCACAGGTGAGCCGGGGCACGGGCACGGGCACGGTGGAGCCGCGCAGGCCGCGCTCCGGCACCGCCGCCGCGGTCGCTGCGGGCCGCGGCCGCCTCTGGGCGGGCGGGCAGGGGAGCCCCGGCCGGGCCCGGCGGTACCGCGCCGGGCGGGTGGTGCGGGCGGGCCCGGCGGTGGAGGGGCCGCGCGGGCGGGCAGAAAATGGCGGAACACAAGATGTCGGCCGGGCCGGCGGGGCGGGGAGGCCGCGCTCGGGCGGCATCCCGGCGTTCTCCCGGCCGGGAGCGCGTTATTCCCGGCGGGACGGCGTTATCCCGGCGCCGTCCCCGCCTGTCGGCCCGCAGCGCCGCGGGACACCCGCTCCTTTGTCCCGGCGCTCCCTCGGCCGCCTCCCCCCGCCCCGGCGGCACCGCGGGCGCGCCCGCGCCGGGCACGCGCGGGAGGGAGGGAGGGAAGCGCCGGGAGCCGCCGGGAAGCGCCGGGATGCGCCGGGAGCCGCCGGGCACCAGCGGGCACCGGCAACCCTTGGGCACCGCCGGCCGGCTCTGCCCGTGATTCTTACAGCGGGACGTTTTATGGCTGCAACCCTTAGATGTTTTTGCTTTTTCTCTATTTTATCATTGGTTATTCTGTATTAAGAGCCTTTAGCGCGTTACAGGCGGCGAGACAAAATCGCGTTCGCTGGTTTTGTCTGTAGCGTTTTAAATGGGTTTAGAGTGTAAGTTGTCGTGTGGTGTTTTCTAGGTGGACACAATAAACGACTTTAAAATGGATATGCTGTTTTTTCATACCCCGTCTGTTTTCTGCCAAGGGTCTGTGATAACCTGCACGTTATTTTATTAATTGGGGTTTTCTAATTAAGATTTTTGTACAATCAGGACGTTTCTCACTGCGTGTCTGTCAGTTGCTGCATTAAAATTCGGGGCGGAAAAAAATGAAAATGGTGTTACCAGGCGAAGATAATTGTTTGTTCCTCAACTTGAATGTTAAGAAATTAAATGGTTACACAGCATCTGGTTCCTATTTTTCAACGACGTCGAAGTTTATTTATTGTTCCATTGCTTCATGTCTGAACCTGGTCCTTTTGGTTTAATGCAAATCTCATATGCAGCTTGTGAATAACCAAAACACCAGCAGTGCATGATGTTATGTTTTCCTTTGGAGCATGTAAACAAGATGCAAATTATTTAGAAATAATCCACTATTTTAAAGGAGAGATTAGGGGCTGACCATACAATTAGGCTTCATGTGAAACTACACTACCTGAACCTGCTGTGAATAGATGTGTGTATAAATTGGGGAGATGCTTAACGTTTGCAGGACCACACAAATTGCATTCCTAAAGCTACATAAATAAAGAGCATGTATTTAAGCTGTAATTGGCATTCTGTAAAAATGTTGTTTATGTTACACATTTGAAATATGGCAACAATGCCTGGAAGCGAGCACCGGGATTGGGAGTTTCCTGTCCCCCTGGGAACACCAATGACACCCTGTTTTTCCTGGGAAGGGTAGAAGTGCTGAAGCATTGGTTGTTGTGTTATCCCTCCTCCTTAAAATGCTTTGCTGGATGTCTTTGCATTTGGAGTGTTTTCTTAAGCTGTCTCTGAATTGAAATTATTCCTGGCTATTTTGTGATACTTTCTTTAGGAAGAGTAAGCTAAGAACAAATCAATGTGTATCCCAAGAACTTCCACCAGTTTTTCAGTTGAGTGTTGCTGTTAGGTGTCCTTAGGTCATTCCAAGCTGCCAACAACTACCCTTGATTTTAAAATTGCCATGTGCAGAAGTAATTTACAGCTACAGTCAGAGAGGTCAGCTATCCCTTCTTCTACTCTAAAATTCATTGCTTGTCTCAGCTGAGTCCCATCTAAGGAAGAGCTTTGTCATAAAGAGCTGAAATAGATTGAAATGAACCTCAGGCTCATTAGAAAGAGAACTGTTATTTTTCAGAAAGGCAAAACCATTCCAGATACTGACAAATTTTAAAAATTTAGCCTTGAGACATTGCTCTGGGAGTCTCAGTGTAGGCTGCGTGAAATACTTCATTTTGGGATGTGATGATAATATGCTCTTTCCTGAGCCAAGATAGCATGCTGTGATTTAAAAAAAAATATTAATGGAATATTATAAAGTAAATATTTTATTGGCCGATGTTAAAAACATTTTCACTGTCTTTAAATATCCAGAGGAGAAGGGGAATTGAGAGAAAAAACTTGAGATGTTACAAGTTAGAGGAAGGGAAGAACGGATAAGTTTGGGATCGTGGCAGGCTGTAGAATTGTGGCTCTCTGCCTGATTTCTCCTTTCCCAAAGCTGTGATTGGATCTGTCTGTGGTGGTGTGGGTGTGTTACACAGTGTACTACAGGAGGAAGCTGAGAAGAGCCACAATTAATCACTGCACTGCATTTTTTTGTTCCCAATAACAAGATTTGCCTGCATATGTGACATGTGGAACTGCATCATCTGCACTGCTGCAACCTGTGAGCAGAACCACCCGGTCTGGGGGCAGCCGTGGGCCTCCCCCGGGTTAATTAATTCTTCCTGCAGCAGCAGGAAGGGCTTTTCCTGCTGCCATTGCATTCCTTTAAGATCCCAAAGTTGATATAAAAAATAAATTTGTGATTGTTGATTCAAGTCCGTCCTTAGTCTGCAGTGAGGGTTTACAAGAACATTCTTCATAGGGTTGGTACAGCTTCAGCTGGGTTGTTACCTGGGTGTCATCATCCAGCTCTGATTTCAGGGGAAGTTTAAGGCATTGCTGGTGCCATCCCATAACTTTGGTTCTTTTTCTAGTCATGTTAAGTACCAGGAAAATACTCTTTTAGTGATAATTTGCTTTCCCTGCAGAAATTTAAATTCAAATTATAGTCCTACTTTGTAGTAATTTTTTTATGTGCCACAACAAATAATATAGTTGTGCATCTGATTATTTAATCTGAAAATAAGTTGCTTATTGAGAAGTAAAAAAATGTCTAGCATATTCTTCCTGTAATCTCAGACTGATATAAATTAAGGTATTTTTTCATACCCATTTACTCTGTAAAAAGGATTCTCTGAATGTAAAGGCTGTAGTCAGGAAATGTTAGATATCGCCTTAATTCTGAAATAGTTAAGTGAGCTATTTGTGCCCTAGAGCTGCATTCTATTTTGTACCAGCAAGGATTCATTAGCTACAGGGAGAATTTTGGATGGTTGTGGTGGTAATTTGAGAGTGATGGAGCATTGCATTGAGGTTCTGGAGCTGCTCTGTGATCCTCAATGCTGAAAAAATTCAATTTTGTAGTGGAATTGATTAGTAAAATCCTTGCCAGCTTTCCTCATGGATAGTGTTTGACTTTTTTTGTATTCTTGAATTCAAACCTCCTTGGGGTGGATGAGCGGCTTTTGTCGTTGGGCACCTTTGCTGAGGAGCTCAGGAGTTGTGGGAGGTCCTGGCTCTTCCTGGGTCCGCTGGCTCTGCCTCGGCGATGTCTCAGATTTTGGGCACTTGTTCTGCAGCCTGGCTTGACCTTGGCTGTGGTGGCTCTTGAGGTAGAACTCACTGCAGTGGGGTTATCAAGTGTGTTCTACCTAATTGGAATTTCCTTCATAGTTTGGATTTAGATGATAAGATTTAACAAAATCTTATGGTGGGGTACTGGTAATTTCTTTAATGAGATCTAGGAGAGGAAAACCAAGGCTGGTGCTACAAGAGGAAAGCAGCATGCTTTGGAGACTTACCTTGAAAGATTTGTACTCGCTGCTCCTCTATGCCCCACTCAGGTCACTTAGTTCTGAGTTCTAACTGCATTCACCTCCCACACCTCCTAAAACTCTGGGATTCTGCACTTCTTCTGATTCTTGGATATAAGAGGGCAGAAAAGTACAAGGTTTTAGTCTTGTGCAACAGAGATTTTTTTAGGCTTGAGATTTTTCACCTGTGAAAGCCTTGAGCTCTTTCTGTTCCTGTGGGTGATTCTGTTGGGTCACTTTGCTCTGAGAACTTGTGTAAAGTCCTTTGGGTTGCAGCAAATTGCAAAGTAATTCAAAATTCTCACACTTCAGTGCTTAGTAGCAATGCTGGAATGCTGATTTTATCCTTCTCTCTTGTGTTTTATGGGAACACTGTCAAATGATAGATGCTTTCTCCTGCTCTGGGAGTGACTTTGTGTAGCTGTACCTTGTCAAAGATATCTGGCATCCCCAATTGAATTAACACATTAAAATTAGTTTTGAAGTGTCTCATATATCCAAATTTTGAAAGAATTGGAAAAATTGATACTCCCATTACAATTCTCCACTTTCTTCATTGTAGCTCCACACATCCAGAATCACCAGTTTTGATAATTAGTTAATGAGTCTGTAGGCAGGCAGAACAGAGGCTGCTTTGTGCACAATTGCTAGTTTTTATTGTTATGCTAAGGTCAAAAAATGTAAACTGAAATAGTAAAGTGAATTGTGTGAAGTGTTGCTTATGATTTTCTTGACTTTTTGGGTAACGGCTTCTCTGAGTTTGTCATTGTAACACATTGATCCAGTAAAGCTGATCAACACAAGACCACTGTTAAACATAAATACTCATTTTTGTTTTGTTGCAGTTGTTTGTGAATGAATTTGGCTGAATATGGATCCAGGTGGCGGAAGTCTTGGATTGCAAACACAGGAATCCAAAATGCCTCACACTATGATCATGCAAGATTTTGGTAAACATTTTAAGTATTAAAAATAATGAGCAAAATCCAGGACATGATCTTCTCAAGTATTGGGAAGGACCATGTCTACACCAAGATATTTGCATTTGAATTACAACACTGAATAATGTTTTGGGTTTTTTTTAATTTTGATAAGAAGCATTTTATTGAATGTTTTCAAGATTAAAACTGATGTTTGTGTGCTAAAATAGTTCACTGTGCATTTTATTTTATGTCTAGAATAGTAGTCTGCAAATATGACTGGCCAGTCCAGTCTAGTAATGAAAACCAGGTTTCTGCCTCCAGCCATTCCTTGTGATGTGGGGCAAGTTGTTGGAAATTTTACTGTAAATATTGCATAAAACTGAGTGTCTATTTTTAACAAGGCCCTTGCTGTCCAAAGGATGAGTCTTTTATTGTAACAGCAATTAATGGTTTGTTACCACACTTCCAGTGTCACGCAAGAATTCTGTGAAGGTTCACATTGCTGCTGCAAGGAAATGTTTTCTAACTGGGAATTAAAAAAGAGAGACTGAACTGTAAAGTGGCCTTTAGTTTTTAACAGATCTAAGTTTGGGAAATCTACACATTATGTCTTGAAGTGGTTTGTTTATCTTAGCTTGTGCAGAGCAGGCTGCTTTGGACAGTGTTTATGGATGAAATGCAAAACGTGGATGTGGAGAAGTGCAGATTTTTCCATCTGTGTTTAACTTGCCTATGTGATAACTCCATTCCTTAGATAAGCCAGTTGCTGGTGCAAGAATTGTAACATTTTTCTCCTGGTTCATGGTTGTTCCCTAGTGGCTGGGATGGCTGGCACCGCTCACATCGATGGAGACCACATAGTTGTGTCAGTCCCCGAAGCTGTCCTGGTTTCTGACGTGGTCACGGATGATGGGATAACCCTGGATCACGGCCTGGCAGCTGAGGTGGTCCAGGGGCCCGACATCATCACGGAAACGGACGTTGTCACCGAGGGCGTCATCGTTCCTGACTCGGTGTTGGAGGCTGATGTTGCCATTGAGGAGGCTTTGGACACCGGTGACCACGTTCTGACTTCTGACCTGATCACAGAAACCGTGCGGGTCCCCGACCAGGTGTTCGTGGCAGACCTTGTCACGGGCCCTGAGGGACACTTGGAGCACGTGGTGCAGGACTCGGTGGCCGGGGCCGACTCGCCCACCATGGTCTCGGAAGAGGTGCTGGTGACCAACTCGGATTCGGAGGCTGTCATCCAGGCAGCTGGCACTGTCCCTGGCTCCACGGTCACCATCAAAACCGAGGACGACGACGACGGCAAGAGCACATCTGAAGACTACCTGATGATATCTTGTAAGTCCACAGAGGTAGATGGAAGCAGGAGGGAGCTGAGCTGGAAGTGCTCTGGTGGGGAGAAGTTCCTGTAACTGGACTCTTGGAACGCTCAGGGGATAGGCTGGTGCCCAGTTCCTTCCTGGTGGCTGGATTTGGGGGTTTTGATGCAAAATCACTGATACAACAAGAAAGAGAAGGACACTGATGCTGTTGAATGAGTGGGTGTGTATGTTTGTGTTTCTGAAACTAGATATTCCAGGAAATTTAAGAAAAACACCTTGGAAAGTTAAACACTCAATTTATTTTGAATATACTTTTTTTTTTTTCTAAAAAGCACCACAGGTGTATTACAGTGCTATGTAGATTAATTTAAAAATAACATACTGGGATTAATCAGGAGGATCCACTAAGAAATAGGTTTTTTAAGATCTCTAACTCAAAGTTTTCTCCATATGTCCACAAAATGTGGGTTTTTTTAGTGTATTAAAAATTACAATAGGTATTTCATTGTCTGTTGTGCTGTTCTGAGCTGAACTTGGAAGTAAGGGGTCGTGTTCATTAATGAATTGGCTCATTAACACATTCCGGTTCCTACACAGCATCCAGCTCTTTATGATCCTGTTGACAGTAGCTGAGGTTGGCTGCTGGAAGAACCTTGGGTACTTTGTGTTTCTTCTGTGCTTACATTATACCCAAGGTACCAATTGTTGCTGCTACACAAATTTGATAAAATATAGTCCAAGTAAGTTATTTTTTTAATTCTTCAAATCACTTATTCAAACGTGAGCAGGTCAAAACAGATTTAATTTAGTCAGAAGCAAGATGTTAAAAAAAAGTCAATGCCAAGTGTGTCAAAGTGTCAGTCTATTCACAACAGGCTGCACTTATTAAAAATTTCATTACAGAGGACACCATTGATTTGTGATTATAAAGATTTCCCTCTCTTATAGCATTTATGTCCCTTATGCAAAATATATTTGTTTTCCTTCAGTACACGATGAACAGCAATGATTTTTAAAGCTATCCATCATTACAACAGAAGTCAAAAAGAGGGTTTTTTGAAAAAGGAACTTCAAAAATGAGTCTATAAAGCAAATTAGACTTGCAACAAAGAAAACCTTGTGTGTTTTTGTAAGGAAAAGAACACAATTTTTACAGTCAGTTGTTTCACTGAACAAATTTCTCTTTTTTGACAGAGTACTTAGGATGAGTTTATTCTGTAACTGGCTATTTCCATTGTCATTATAAGTACAGTTATCTTTGGAACTCTTTCTGAGAGAGATGAGTGTGATGGATGCTGATGATCCTGCACTTAGACCAGAACATCTGAAGCTTTCAGTTACCTGATGGCCCCACGAGTGTCTTGACACATTCATGGCTTTGTCAGGTGGTCTCAAGCTTGGCTTTCACAATGTTTCACAATGTTTCAAAGCCATTTTGAGACCTAATTTTCAGCAAATTAATTTTTCATATATATATAAAATAGTGATGTGCCTGAATAGTCACAGTTGGAAGCTACATTATTCATCTAGGAGTTTAAGTAATCATTTATGTAAATTAAGGCAGTCATAGAATCGTTTAGGATGGGAAAGAGCTGTAATATTATTGAGTTTAATTGTTCTCCCAGCACTGCCAAGGCCACCACTGACCGTGTCCCCAAGTGCCACATCCACATGGCTTTTAAATACCTCCAGGGATGAGGAATCCATCACTGCCCTGGGCAGCTGTGGCAGGGCTGCACATCCCTTTCCATGAAGGAATTTTTCCAGTATCCAGCCTGAGCCTCTCCTGGCACAGCTCAAGGCTATTCCCGTTTTCTGGGAGCAGAGCCCAACCCCCCCAAGCTGTCCCCTCCTGGCAGGAGCTGTGCAGAGCCACAAGGTCCCCCCTGAGCCTCCTTTTCTCCAGGCTCAGCCCCCCCAGCTCCCTCAGCCCCTTCCCAGCTCCGTTCCCGTCCCTGGACTCACTCCAGCCCCTCTCTGTCCCTCTGGTCACCAGGGTCCCTGAGCAGTGCCAGCACAGGGGACGGCACTGCCCTGCTCCCCCTGGGTACCATTCCTGGCCCAAGCCAGGTGCCACTGGCCTCTTGCCCACCTGGGCACCGCTGGGTTATGTCCTGCCACTGTCACCAGCACCCCCAGGGCCTTTCCCAGCTTCCCAGCACTTCTGCCCCAGCATGGAGCTTTCCATGGGGTTGTTGTGTCCCCAGGGCAGGATGTGACACCTGTGAGCCCCCACAGCTGCCTCAGCCCAGGATCCAGCCTGTGCAGACTCCCCTGCAGAGCTTCCCCCCTCCAGCATCAACACCTCCCCAGCTCAGTGTCACTGCCAAGCTGATCCCCTCATCTGGATCATTGATCAAAGTCTTTGAGCTCTGTTGTGTTATAAGTTTTGAACTGTGTTGTGCTGGGGATGCCAGCTTGACCCCACAAAGTGTCTGCTATTGTGTTCTTGTCACTATTAATGAATCATTCTTACGCAGTTTTTAATTTTTTTTATTGTTCAAATATTAGCCTTGAATTTGTTTTGTTTATGGAGATAACATGTTGTGTAGAATAGATAAAGGCCTCAATTTATCAAGCAGGTCAAAACTTTTTATTTACTTAAATGTATTCAGTTATCCAATGCTGTCAATATTGTAGAAAGTGAATTTTAGACTATTTCATTTGGGGTGTATATATAAGACTGTTGAACTGGTTTACAATATAAATCACACCAGTGATACTTCTAAAGAATTTCAAAATACTCAGTTGTCTTTTAATGAAATTTAGCATCTAAAAAGGGAAGACTACATAAAATGCCAGATATGCCCTTAGGGAATACCACAAGTTGTTCTGTTGAACATATGTGGGAACTACCAAAATATGACATTTTAGGGTATGGAACTGACTGTGGAGTTTTAATTTCCCTTATGCTTGTTAGGAGTTGCAGCTTAAATGACAGAACCATAGAATGGATTGGGTTGGAAGGGACTTACTGAAAGGTGATTTTTCGCCATTTTGAGGTGACATTCCCATGTAGATACTTTATACACTTCTGGTAACTACATTTTCTGTGTAAGTACGATTTGGACAGTATGAAGATTGTCTTGATAGTTATGTGACTATCTGTGTATGATTTTATGATTGGAAAGTTTCATTGGAAGATTATCACCACTCTGCAGTTCAATTCAGCTTTTTCAAACCAGCTTTATAAGCACAGGACTTTAAAAATCTATTTTTGATGCGTTCACAACATGAATACCACGAGGTGTTCGCAGTTCTTTGCTTTAAGCCATCCGAACGCCTCAGTAAAAGGAATTGAATGCCAAATGCCGTGGTGGGCCCCTGACCCCAGCCCGTGTCAGAGTGAGATGGAGCTGGTGAGCAGCACACGCCGTGCTGCAGGGGCAGCGGGCAGTGGAGCTGAAGCCTCCCCTCTTTTGTTTTTCAGGTTTGCGATATTCAGACCCACAGCGGGTTGCCAGCCCCCGCTCCGCGTGCCGGCCCCATGCACTATTCTGGTGACCTCAAAGCCACCACTGACCCACACTGGAGCTGGCTGGGGGTAAGGTACTGTGCCACCAACACCTCCTTTTTAGTGTCTTACACTGTTGCCTCGTTTGCTAAACATTTTAGGATTCCTACTCCTCTATTTGAACCTATGGGACTTAAGTAGATCAGACATTAGAAAAACCTGGAGAATTGTCAAAGCCTTGTGGGACTTACCTTGCCCTCGTGTTGCTCCTCTGGTGGCTGTGGCATCACCAGCATAGTGCATGTGAGGCATCACATGGATTGGGAGCTGGCAATCCACGGTGAATCTGGACATCACACACCTGAAAACAGCCAAGCCAGGTAAGTTTAACACTAGGAGTGTGCTGAGTTTTCCTTTAAAGTTTGTTCACTCAGGAGGATTCAGCATCTATTTATGGAGGTTCTCTGTTGTGTTTTTTCAGTTTATTTTAAGGGACCAGATAATAACATGTAGTGCTTCTGGTGGGTGAATCAGAGCTGGAAGACACTTTGATATTCCACTGACAGAAAGGAAGCAAGCATTCCCTGTTCCCCTGAGCTATCCCTGGGAAAAGCAGCAGAGAATTCAGCACTGATGGGTTACCAGTAATGGAAGGCATCTTACTTAGACAACAGAATATTTTCATGAGCTGTTCTAAAAAACAATAGTATTTTGGAACCTGACAAAGATTACTTGTCCTGCTATGTTGTTTTTCTCTTACCTAAATCTGTTTAAAAGGTAGATGGAAGCCATGAGATTTACTTCAGATAAGACAGGACTTTAAGCAAAGGCAATTGCCAACTCAGTGTGTTTTGTTGTATTTGAAACAAAAAGCAACGTCTTACAGATAATAGTCTATGTTGATGTTATTTTCTCAGGCCAGATGATATTTTCCAGATTTTACATTACACATTTTCTGTTTTAGAAAAGTGATCCCAGAAGCTCTGGATACACAAACTCTCTGATAGGTTTCCCGTTTTTTAACTTAAATTGTAAAGACTGAATTTTTTGGAGAATACACAGAATGGGTAATGATGTAGAAGTAGCTACAAATGTTAAAAGTACTGTTCTAAGTTTGCCTCTCTAAAGCAGGACTTTCTATTTTTAAAGGATATTGACGATAATATTAGTTAAATAGTTGGAAATTTTTCCATAAAGAAAACTTCCCATCACACATATGGTAACTCCCCTGTTCAGCAGGACGTTGCTGTTGTTGAGTAACTTCCCAGGACAGAAATGCTTATTTCTATAAGCATTTTTTTATAACGTGTTATATTTATAAAATATGTGGGTTTAGAAAAAATTTGTGTTGCTTGAGTTGCAGATTTGAAAAGAACTTTATTACCACATCCCAATTCTAAATTGGCAGAGTTTGTGAGCTTTGAAATACTCTTTTTGGCAGTCATGAGCTGGGTATATAATCCCTTCCTGTACTGGGGATTACCTCCAGTCCTTCCATCACTCACACATGCAGTGGGAATGGTCATTGTATTAAATTAAACTTACATTTATCATTTTCCAGAACATGCATAAGAAACTTTGATAAATTTTAAAAGCCTTGCAGAAAAGAAAAAAAAAAGTATTTAATAAATTCATGCTTAGTGAATGTATGGAAATACTTATCCCAAGATAAGAGAATTTCAACATCTTCACTTTTCTGTTTTCTGACAACCCCATTCTGGCAGCTTAAAAAATGTCAATTAGCAGGTGCAGTAACACTCCCCCAGGGGATATAAAAGGGTTTAATGACCTGGTGCTGGGAAAGTCGAGTGTCAGAGGAATATTGCAGGTTCTCTGTTGTGGCTCTCTCAGTGTTTGTGCTCCGAGGGTTCCCAGTGTCCTGCCAGGTCACACAAACATCAGGCAGCACGTGGCACGCTCTCACTCATTAAGGTGTTGTTGTTCCTGGCATTGATTTCAGTAGATGTTTAGAGAGTTTTTTAATTAAAAAAGCAAAACTGTCTTCCTGAGGAAATTTTTTTTCCTGATCCATGTTTGATACTTTTTCAGCAATGGAATTAATCCGTTAGTTACCAGAAAAACCCCAAACCCCACCAAACAGTTAAACCAGCATTTTAAAAATGTTTTCCATAGGTGTTTCAGGTTATAGAGCCTGGTGCTGATAACAGCAAGGTTTTGGGATCAATCCCCATATGGATCATTCACTTAAGAGTTGGACTTGATGATCCTTGTGGGTCCCTTCCAACTCAGAATATTAATTTTCATCAAAGTGTAGACTTCACAGAGGTTCTAAAACAAAACCAAATATTTACTTGTACTTCCCTACATTTTACCTGATTCTGTCCTCAGTAATTTCTGTACTCACCTGGTGCAGTCCCAGATTTGTGAGGTTTCCCAGTGCTGTGGGCTGGGTGGGTTCTGTGGGAAGAGCTTAGTTTGGGACTGCTGGGGTGGATTCCATTCCCCTGCTGCAGGAGAGGCACCTTCTCCTTCCCACCTCCAGTGACTGCCCCGAGCATTAAAGGCTTCCAGTGACTCCAGCTTAGGGGGTTAAAGCAGCTCTTGGGAGCAGCCACCAGTGCCCTGGGAGCAGGAAGGTGGGAGGGGATTGGGGAGCACTGCAGCCATCCCAGGTAAGGCAGCTTTTCCCAGGGATCAGGGCCTCGGCATACCCACGGAGTCAGGAAGCTCTGCTGTCACCTCAGTGTTCATCCTCAGGAGTTTTTCTTTGCTTTGTGCACATGTACTTTCAGTAAGATGCTGTTCCCCTGGAATGTATTTCATTCAGATTTTGTCTACATTTTGTGGGATTCTCCTCTATTTAGAGGATTTCTGTGGGTGTTCAGCACTGCACAGGTTTGTGTTGACCATCTGCACAGGAGCTAAATTTATCCTGAGTGAGAAGTGTGTCAGTACATGTGTCAGAGAGATGCTGAGTGCGGTGCCCTCTGGGTTGGCAATTTGAGGTGTATCTATGGTCATCTCTGAATGCCCTTTTTACCAAAATACGTTGCTTTTAATAGGTTGCGTGTATTTTTCTTCTTGGAAATTAAATGATCATTTTGAATGTGTAAACCAAATAATCAGCCAAGTGGGTGGTGTAAAGAATGAGAAGTCAATCTCTCATAGTCGTATTTGGATTTATTGTCACTGCATCTTTTAAGCTGCTGTATATCATGCATTAATCTTCATTAATGCATATGTTTTCAAGTGATAAAGTGGATAAAATCATAATTTCTTTGAGGAAGAAAGCACAGTCAGATTTTTGATGCACAGGTCTTTAGCTGGGAATATACTCCAGTCATCACACTCCTCAAGAGTTTCAGCCACTAAATTTTAGTCACTATGCATCAGTGAAACTTTTGAGAACTCTCAGACTGTAACAGGCAATTCTGGATTAATTTTTAATGCTTTTGTATAGATATTTAATTTGAATTATTGATAATTTTTTGCTTTCTAAGAGTAATAGTTTCAGCCATAACCAGTTACCTCCATTCCCTTTGATGACAAGCTCCCTCTTGTGTCCTTTATTCTGTAATTCCTGCTGTGTTTCCTGACTTGCAATAAAATACTGAACTTCTGGAATCTTTTTAAGTTTCTTGAGATGAGCTGCTTTTAAAGGCCACTTATGAATACAAACCTTTCCTGTGCATGGGGAGAATAGTGGAGAAAATCATGCTACTGATTGCTTTGGCTTCTAAAAATGTGTTTGAACCTCATTTTTATTCTCTTCTCTTTGCAGTGGATGATGTTGGAGAGAAATTGGATCATATAGGAAGCACTCCCTTGAAGATCAGTACAGAGGTGGCAAATGATGATGTTGCTAAAGATGATGGCTTTGGTTCAGAAGTTATCAAAGTCTACATATTTAAAGCTGAAGCTGAAGATGATGTTGAAATAGGTACCTTGAAATCCTATTTATTCTTTCAGTAGTGTGAAGTGTTTCAGGGTCTTTCTCTTTGTTCTTCATTCCATGTAATCCAGTGACTGGAGTGGAATATGACATTTGTGGAGGCTGCCCAGATGCAGTAAATGCTGGGTGTGGATTAGTCTCAAGTTCTTTTTTGATTAGCAGGGCTATTTTCAGGCAGCCAAAGCTCAAATGTAGAAGTGGTTGTGTGTCTGCAGCTGTTTTTTCAGCTGCTGCTTTTCTCTGACTTTGCAAGACACAAGTGTGTCAGCACAGCAGAGCTTCTGGAGTGGATCCCTTTAGTTGGCGGGAGCCTTTGATGGCCTTTGCAGAGAGAAGTGAGGAATTCTGGGGCTTCAGGTGAACGAAAGGACTCAGAACTCTCACAGTTCCCTTTGCCCATGGATAGACCAGCAATCCCCATGCTCTGAAGGGATGCACAGCTCACCTGTGTCTGTTCCTGAAAAAGCAGAATCCCCCTCCTGGCTGTTCTTGGAGCTGAAACCTCTGGATCATTCCCAGGTCCTGTTCCCAAATACTGATTTTTCCTCTGGGGATGGGCTCTCAGTCTGCAGGGACAGAAGGGACAGACTGCTCATGCAGCAGCAAAACCAAAGAGAGGGAGAACCAAAACCTCTGATGGCTGAGCAGTAATTCTCAGCAGGGCTGTTCTCTGAGCTGCTCTCAGGGAGGTGGTCCAGCAAGTCAAAAAAATACTTGGATCTGAAATGAATCTTACCAGTGGCTTTGTTCACATAGACTTAATGTGTTTAACTTCTTTTTGTTTGAGGTGGGACAGAAATTGTCACCGAGAGTGACTTTCACAATGGCCATTCCGTAGCTGGAGTCATTGAACAAGGAGGTGTTGGGAGAATGCAGCGAGAAAAAATGGTTTACATGGCTGTTAAGGACTCTTCTCAGGAAGATGAAGATATTAGTAAGCATAATAAGAAACATTTTTGTTTCTCATGCTGTTTGTACACCCATATAACCATCATTCTCAAAGACATGTTTAGTTATTTTCTGGAGAATTCTTCAGCCCGAAGTAGTACAAAACTAATCTCCTCTTTCCTAAAAATAAAAAGCAGGCTATAATTACTTTAAAGTGATGTGAATAATGCATTTTGTGCATACTGTGTGCAATCATTTAATTATTTATGTTAAATTTAACATATCAATGGATGAAGTTAATGAGGTTAGTCAAACTTCTTATTTTTCTATTTTCCTACTGTGAATTAAGCAGCTTCTGACAAAGTAACAAATGTCATCAGTTGCAAGTTCATGAGTTTGTCTATTGGAAATTTTGTGGACATTTGTTTTGGATTAGTATTTATTGATACATGTTTTCTCTCTTTAAGGAATATCTGAATAAGCAGTGATCCACTAAATGCCAAAGGAAGAAAATTAATTTATAATGGGTATCAATCAGAGCGAGAACAAATTAAATGAAGGAAAGGTTTGGAAAGACAGAATAAAATTAAAGATTTATTCTCCTCCCTTCATCCAGGCTGTGCTGAAATAGCAGATGAAGTTTATATGGAAGTTATTGTAGGGGAAGAAGAAGCCACATCCCTTCCAGACACTCAGCTTGAGGACTCTGGCGTGAATAAAACGTTTGTCCCCGTTGCTTGGGCTGCTGCTTACGGTAGGAGCCTGTGCTTCTTTCCTGAAAATCCCTGCCATTATTTCCTCCTCATCCAGCTGCCAGCACCTCTGGGATGACCTCACCTTGTTGTGGGGTTTGGAAACAGCTTCTGATCTCTGCCATGCAGCGATTGCTGTGTGTTGGGTTTCATGGAGTAGGAAGGAAAGCTTGTTAGGAGAAGTTTGATTTTGTTTCAGATCCCAGCTCAGATGTACAGAGTATGTGGGGTTTGATGCTTCATGTTGAAGATCTTAAACAACAAGAACAGCCTTAAGTATTTTACATGAGGAGGGGGAAGGGAGAAAGACTGTAAAAAGGAAATAGTAGGAATAAATGTGTAAATATGTTCCTAATAATTTCAGTTTATAGACATGTTTTAAGCCTGTTAGTCCTTCAGGTGAGAAACAAAAAAGTGATTTTGTTTTCAAATAGCGGAAGTGTCTTAGGATATTGTGAGTTCTGTCTATTGTTTTGTATAATTTCCTTGGATTTTGGTCTGTTAAATGTTTGTTAAGA
The DNA here is from genome assembly GCF_048771995.1 of Taeniopygia guttata. NCBI lineage: Eukaryota > Metazoa > Chordata > Aves > Passeriformes > Estrildidae > Taeniopygia > Taeniopygia guttata. The sequence goes on along the minus strand of NC_133029.1, from coordinate 4,040,122 downwards.
GGGTATTGAATTATCCATAGTTTCTGTTACAATTAATTAAGCAAGCTACTGAAAATTCCTTCATGTGGCAGAGAGAGCCCAGCAGCTGGGCTGGTAAAGTGCTTCAGAACCACAGAGCTTTGGCACATACAGCAAATATTTCCAGTGCAAAGTGAGGCATGTACTCTTGAGGTATTCCTTGTGCATCTCCAAAACTCCACTGTGCTGAGAGACTGATAAGGGCCAAGTCCTCTTATCTGCCTCCTTCTCTCCAGGCAGATAACGTGCTTCCATCTCAGGAGCAAAATGTGCATTTCAGATAACCTCTGCAGTGCTATCTGAGGGGATAGATGAGGTTAAAAGTTTGCAGAAACAAGCATATTAATAATGGAAAGCAGGAGAGCCAGCAGGGTAAGCATGCAGACACAGAATGGATATTAACTCCTCCCAAAGATGGGATTTTGGTTCCTGAGGCTCACGATTATACAACACCAAGCTGCACATCTCCACTTGGATGGTGTTAATCTGTTACTTATTAGCTAAGTTAGTTTTCTCTCATTATCAGGCTTTCAAAAGAAGCATCTTTAAAAAGAATATTATTTTATAATGACTAAAATACCATTTTCTGCAGGAGATGAAAGAAGGCTTCCCCGAAGATACGAAGATGGTCAAGCGGCAGGTGAGAACTTTTAATAGCATTAAAACTAAAACTGTCTTTTAAAAAACAGATATTTCTGTGTCAGTACTCCTAATCAGAGATGCAAAGAATGAGCAATAAATTAGATATTGAAGGACTCCACAGTCTTTCTCTACTGTTCTGAATGAAAACAGTTCTAGATGTCTGTAGGCCTTTGGAGGGGGTGGGGAAGTTGGGAGGCACTGCCAAGTTTTTAATGTAGTTTTGCAGACAGAAAAGAGATAATGCAGTTGTTAAGAAGTAAAAACAAGTTAAATAAAAATCAAGGAATATAATTAGAAATTAATCAGTGTTTAAACAATCATACCCTTGATTTTTGCCAGGAAAGATAGATAGTGGTTCCCATTAGCACACTTCTTTTTAATGTATGTTGTGGTAGAGGAATGGGCAGTGCTTGTTTTTAAAAAGTAGATAATGCTGCTGTGCAATTCCAGTCGTCAGTCCCAAAGAAACAAGTTGTTTAAGGTTTTTTATGGTGTCTAATTTTTGTTTCTAGGAAATAACTTGGATACACGATTAGAAAACAAAAACGGTAATGCAACACAGTACCTGCAGATTTGTGATAGCATTAGCACTAATAGAGTGCTCAAACAAAAAACCAAGAAAAGGAGGAGAGGAGAGGCCAGGCAATGGCAAACAGGTAAACACTGGATGGTTACGGTATTGTCACGGAGTGCCACTTACTCCTGTCCTATTCCTTTTCTCTTTTTTAAGCTGATGCAGAATTAAAAGCTATAAATGATGATTTGCGTATTTCCTGTGTCCTTCCCCCCTCCAGTTCTGTGCCTAGAAAATGTCATATTTTGCTATTCAGAGTCAGTACACCCAGGGCTGATGCAATTCATTGGAATGTTGCAAGCTATTAAAAAGTACCCATGGCTATATTCAGTGCACATGTGATATTCCTGATCTGTTTGAGCAGTTTCTAAAACAGAACTATATAAACTATAGGTGCTGTGGATTGGTTGTTTTTAAACTACTGAGCCACTCTCTCTCTGCTGCAAGTGTAAGTGCATGAATCTGAACAGCACTTGGCTGATTTAAAACTTCTTAGTCAGTAAATGTGTTTCTTTCATAACTTGTTTTTGTTTGTTCAAAAACAGCTGTTATAATAGGTCCTGATGGACAGCCCTTAACAGTTTACCCTTGTCATATTTGTGGGAAAAAATTTAAATCCAGAGGATTCTTGAAAAGGCATATGAAGAACCATCCCGATCATATGATCAAGAAGAAATACCAGTGTACAGACTGTGACTTTACAACTAACAAAAAAGTAAGTTTCCACAATCATCTGGAAAGCCATAAACTTATAAATAAAGTTGATAAAACGCACGAGTTTACAGAGTACACGAGAAGATACAGAGAGGCGAGCCCGTTGAGTTCCAATAAGCTCATCCTGAGGGACAAGGAGCCCAAGCTCCACAAGTGCAAATATTGCGACTATGAGACTGCAGAGCAGGGGCTGCTCAACAGGCACCTGCTGGCAGTCCATAGCAAGAACTTCCCTCATGTGTGCGTGGAGTGCGGGAAGGGCTTCCGCCACCCCTCGGAGCTGAAAAAGCACATGAGGACCCACACGGGGGAAAAGCCATACCAGTGTCAGCACTGCGTGTTCAGGTGTGCTGACCAGTCCAACCTGAAAACTCACATCAAAACCAAACACGGCACCGACCTGCCCTTTAAATGTGAGCACTGTCCCCAGGCCTTCGCCGACGAGAAGGAGCTGCAGCAGCACACCGAGCTCTTCCAAGGGCATAAGACTCACCAGTGTCCCCACTGTGACCACAAGAGCACCAACTCCAGTGACCTGAAGCGACACATCATTTCAGTGCACACCAAGGATTTTCCCCACAAGTGTGAGGTGTGTGAGAAAGGCTTCCACCGGCCCTCGGAGCTCAAAAAGCATAGCGAGACCCATAAAGGGAAAAAGATCCACCAGTGTAGGCACTGTGACTTTAAAACCTCCGACCCTTTTGTGCTCAGTGGGCACATCCTCTCCGTTCACACCAAGGACCTGCCTTTTAAATGCAAAAGGTGTAAAAGGGGCTTCAGGCAGCAGAACGAACTGAAGAAGCACATGAAGACCCACAGTGGCAGGAAGGTGTACCAGTGCCAGTACTGTGAGTACAGCACCACGGACGCGTCGGGCTTTAAGCGCCACGTCATCTCCATCCACACCAAAGACTACCCCCACAGGTGTGAGTTCTGCAAAAAGGGCTTCCGCAGGCCCTCCGAGAAAAATCAGCACATAATGAGGCACCACAAAGAGGCCATAATGTGATAGGTGAGCTCCAGAAGGAAGCGATGTAGAAACTGTGATATGCTAATTGGGGAAAAAAATAAATCTCACGAACTGTTTCTCCTGGTTTCAAAGCTTGATATTAAACCATAACTTTACATTCTTTGTATTAAAAGTCTTAAAAAGTATTAGGGTTGCCAGGGGATCTCATAGCCCTATGATTGTTGCTGATCAGAACCTAAAGAGCACTAGAGAATGCAGAGGATGGATGAATGTCTTAAATTTGCAGAAGGATGGATGAATGTCTCCAAGTGAACAGTATTTGCCATTGCTGAGTCTAGAGGACAGGGCAGAGCTGATTGTGTGACCCATTCTGTCAGTCCCAACGTGTGTCTCCAGTATGGAAACAGATCCCTGGTGAGGTGAGCTACAGAGGGTTTGCAAAGGAGCCCCTCTTCACTTCTTGTGCAGTTTGGAACGGGGAGTTTTAGTCAGACACTTCATCACAACGTTTTCAATTGTGCCTAGAAATTGAATTCCAGAACTGGTGAAATTTGGTGGGGGGTGTCCCGTGTTTGGTTTGGATTTTTTTTTTTTTTTTTAAACATTTCATAGGGAAACTTTTTGGTTTCCTTTATTAGTTTAAGTCCAAGAAGCATTTTTTTTACTGGTTTTCAAAGCTGCTAACCTATTTCATTGCAGGATATGATGTTTAAAATAGAGCATTATGTTATGGTCTCAGAGGTGGTGTTCTGGTGCTAGGGTTAAAGATGTATATGTATATAATTTCCCTTTTTTATCTGAAACTACAGTTGAATGTTGTTCAGTATGGCACATATAACAAAATTAACTTTGAATTTGATTTTTTTTTAAAGGATAAAAATGGATGCAGCTCATAGTGTTGTGACTCAACACTAATTCTTTTCCTCGCTTCTTTAAAGTCTTCTCTAAAAAGAATATTAAAAACAGTTGAAAACTGTAGGGGTTTTTTAATTAAAATTCAAAGTACTTAGAAGTTCTTTAGGGCAGTATTCTTAACAGGTATGACAGTTACTGTCCTACCTCCTAATAGGAAATTTTCCATATAGACGTAAAATTGCACCTTTTAATCGATTCTTTTAAAAAAAGATCTATACCATGCTATAAACATGCATTTTCAATCTGTAAGAAAGTATATATGCAGTATTTAACCAGAAAAACCTGCTGCCACTAGAGTTTGGAGGTGGATCTTGAGTTTACAGTGTATACATTTAAAATATGCATCCCTTTAAAAATGCTTTGTGTTAGCATGCTGCAAATCCAATGGCGCTTATATAACGAGCTGGTCTAGGGCTATTTAAAAAAACCTGGTCATAAATGTTATGCATATAATGTGTATTTTTTACTTTTTTTAGTTGCTTCATGTTTGCACACAGCTGTTCACATGAGAAATTGTAACTTCATGCTATATTGTGGCTTTGTGTTCCAGATAATGTTCATATTTTGTTTTTGCACCAGATGAGAATCAGTTCCTTGAGAATAAATTTTTTTTATATTTCTAAACTTCAGAAAGTTAAAATTTGGGAAATCTCTTAGACAAATAAGTGTTTTATGTGGCTGTAAAAAATGATGTACACGCTGTAAAATAAGATTGTCACTGTTCTGTGGGATTATTATTTCTAAATGTGTTACTCATCGTAACGGGCATACAATAAAATGCATCTCTTGCACTCCAGATTTTTTGGAGTTTCCTTTTCATTTTTGGTGTTTAGGAAAGTGCCATTCTCTGTAAATTCGCCTGATATTTTTAATTGCATTATTCACTAATTAATATATAATCATATTTCAAGTAAACAGGTTACTGCAGGTCTATTTATCAGACTGTTGAGGAGAGAACATTGGGTTTGATTTAACCCTTTAGACTCACAGGTAATGTATTTGTGTCTGTTTTGCTTATTTCTAAAATAATTATCAAATCTGATACTGACATTGCTTTGAATTTTTTTTTTCCTTTAAGAAAACAAAAAACTTCTCACATATTTTAGGAAAAACCAGGTAGGTTTTTGTCTTTTTACCTGTGTAATAACAGCTTGCTGAATGAAATGCTAAAAACACTGCTATCCTAAATTCCCTCTCTTTTTAGAATATTTGAATTGCAACATCAATAACAGATTAAAAAGCTGAAGAAGAACATGTGCTATTAAATGAACCTTTCATCGAGGATTTCCATTGGGCTTTGAGCCACTGAACTCGTAGGTTTTGCACAAAGAGCAGAAATTACGCAGACAGAAATTAATTCATCTGGGTTTTGGTGCTGCTTTTTCTTGCATGCCCAGCAGTCAGAAGGGAAAAAATCTTAGTGATTTAATTCTGTGGATTTTTGACAATGTCAGTGCTTTGTTCCTGAATGTTGTGTTGAATACATGGACTGAAGGAGTTTCTTCACCTGAAGATAATCCCTGACTGCCCATGGTTGTGTTGGCTCATTTTTCCACCCTACAGATGGACCAAATAATCAGGTAATTAATTGTTCTGTATCAAAGCAGGAGGTAGGTTGCTGTTCTTGACGTAAGATTTTACTGGGAAGTGGGGGTTTAAATCTTCTGAAACGGAAGGATGAAACGCCACCTGAGTCCTCAGCAGTTTGAGGGACAGTTCCCAAATCCTTCTCAGTGCCCTCTCCCAGTAAATATTTGAGAGCTGTGACAGGTCAGGGGTGCTTGAGCAAGCAGAGCCTCACAAAGGTGTGCAGGGCTTGCTCTGAAATGTCAGATCTGTTTGGTCTGGTTTTTTTTGGGCTGACAGGTGCAGTTAAAAGTGATTCACATCCTGATCATCAGCTATGTTTTTCTTTCCTCAGGTTTCAACTGCCCACAATTAAAGGCAATAAATCAGAGAGAAAACACGGAAGAGCTGCAGCAGAACTCTGGAGGTAAAGGTGAGGTACTGGGTGTGGGCTGGTGGCTGCTGGAGTTGTCAGGGACTTCCCAGCCAGGGCTCTCTGGCTTTTATTTTACAACTTCAATACTGCAGAAAGGTCAGTCAGAACAAAGACAGTTTTCTCCTTTTCAGTGCAAAACAAGACTCTGCATTCTGGCAGATAAAGACAGGGCAGAATGTATGTTGTAATTATATAAAGTAAATAGCACCTGATTTTTTTCTAATTTGTTCCTAGAAAACATGTAGAGGTTTTGGTGAACCTATTAAGATGGGAAATGAGCTAAAGTAAAATCTTCTAACCAGCACTTAAAGAGCTGAGTAAATGAGAAAAAATTTTTTTTTGTAAATTCCAGCAGAAACCGCATTAGGTAAATCAGTTCCAGTTCCACAGAAAAAGGGGGACAGCTGAGCCCACAGTAACAGGTACTGCATAGTAAAAAATACTAAATTTGTTTTTAAATACATACAGTTTGAAAACAAAACCAGCCTATAAATAAATGGCCATATGCTTTATCTACTAGTCCTATCCAGCTTTTTGACAATTGCTTTGTTTTCTGTTAGTACAAAGTGTGGTTACAGCCTCTGCTCTGTAGCATTTACAGGGTCTGGTGACCTTCAGATTCCCTGAGGAGCTGTCCTTGTCCCCAGGACAGAGAGCTGGCTGGCCTGAGCAGAACCTGGGCTCTTTGTAAGCAGGCTGCAGCTTTCCTGGCTGCCCCAGGACGGTGTTTCCACTGGGCTGGATTTGAAAAGAGCATTTGCCTGATGGTGGCTTTGCCATGGAATTGTCTCACCACGCTCAGCAGCTCCTGGTCTGAGCCCTGTCCCTCCTGAAGGAGATCCTGTGCTGTGCCAGGGAGTGGAGGAAACACAGGTTGGTGTCACTGAGGGGCTGCTCAGGAAATCCGTGGCTGGGATGAGCCATCAGGAGCTGTGGCCATTACTAACTCCCATTTCTGCTCTTTGTAGCTTCGTCGGAGCTGTGGGAAACCCCCAGCCCTGGTGGGAGCACAAGGAGCACCTGCACAGGTAACTGCTGGCATTGAACAGACATGGTGCTGTTAGTCCTTTTGGTGTTTAAGATCACCAAAGGTGAAAAGTCTTTTGCTGACAGTGTAACTAAAATTATTTATTGCACTGCCACTGTCCCATGGCAGGAGCATTTTAGCTCTGAGTGCAGATGTACCTTTTATTCACTGCTCTGCAGAAAAGGGGGTTGCTTCAGAATCTGTTTTAGAATAATTACTGAATGCAGAGGGGTGCACTCTGCCTTCAAGTTAGGGTATTTAACTAATTAAAGCCAGGCTGAAGGGGGGACCCGGCTGGTGAAACTGCAGGCCCATCTCAGCCTGAACACACTCAAAGATCTGCAGCAGGAACAGGTTTTACCTGGAGCTCTTTGCCCAGTCCCAAAGAGCACGAGGCCAGCTGGACATCCAGCATCACCTGAGGGAGTTCTGGCAGCAGCAGCAGCCAGGAAAGGGATCCAGCCCCAATCCTTCACTTGTAAAGATTCATGGAGAGGAACAAGACGCCACCTACATCCCCCCCCCCCCCTCCAGCTGTACACAAACTGTGTCCAGGACAGACAGACAGTGATCCAGAGAGTTAGACTTGGGTTTATTTCATGGTTACAGGTAGCCTCCAGCATTCTTTCCCCATTAAACATTGCCCAGGGTCTATCTGGGACCAGAAATACATGGCTGCAGCAGGAAAGCAAAGCAAGAACCCCACCATAAAAGAGCACCTTTGGATTGCAGCGTTGCAAACTTTCCCTGTGAGTCTCTGTGCTGTGTTGCTCAGACAACTACTGAATCATGAACACCAAATCAGTTTGAAAGAATTTCTGTGGTCCTTCAAGGAGTGGAAATTGTAAATGGCAGGTTGCTCTGATAAGAAAATTAGTCCATGACTTATTTTCACACAAAATTCTTCTATATAAAAATATACCAAGTTCTTGAAAATTTAAAGCACAGCAAATAAATACAGCTGGTTTGGGGCTGAAAATACATAAACTCTGAGGTCAGAAGCATTCTCTAAAATGAGCCTTGGCCCAGCCCTTCAGTGAACTGGGTCCTGCTGGCATTTGCCAGGTCAGAAGCTGGGTTTGATGTAAGTTTTGTCCTTGGTGTCCGAGCTTCCCAGACAGAGGCAGGTGCAAGGTAAGGAGCAGTTTCCAGTGAGGTATTTTTGAAGTTCCCATGGCAGCTCGTGACTCAGCACTGAAAGCAGCTGTGGGAGGGGTGGGACTGACATCAGGGTCATTCCCACTCTCAGCATGAAGAGACAGAACATGGCTACAGGGATGAAGAGGAAAAGGTTTCAGGTGTCTTCTTTTTGTCTCCTAGATTTCCTCAGGACTGGCTGAAGAACAGGAGTTAGTCAAGAACAGCTGAAGTTCACAGAGGGATAGCATCCCACTCTTCCAAGGGAAAAGTGAGTCCTTAATGTTTTCCCAGCCTTCCTCACTATCAGACTGAACCTTTTCTTGGATGCAGAAGAGCAGAAAGTAAAGCAGTTTTAGTGGTTTGTGAACTTGGAGCAGCTCTGAGGGCTCAAAGGCATCTCTCATTCCTAAAAGAAACAAGCACCTTGTTAGAAGAAATACACAAACCTGTTTCTGTTATGAAACAGAACTACCTCCTATAAAGCATCTCATTAATTACCTACTTGTTCACTCTTGTACAGTGTCCAAGGGGACCAGTGAGCCTTTCCTCTGTAGTAAACACTTTATTTTTTCATTTATTGCTGTTTTCTTGCTTGACATTTCACTAGGTTGCAATGCACCTGGGTGAGGTTTAGGGATCAGTGCTATGCATATAGTAAGACTCTGCTCTTTGCCAGTGCTCTGAGTTTTTTGCTTTTTTAATCCTGCTGCAGGCAAGGCCCCCCTGAGGGACATGCCAGGTGTGTTACCTGCCTCTGCTCAGGCTGTCACCGAACTGTCCCCTGGCTGTGTCCCCCCGTGGTTGTGTCCAGGTGCTGCTGTGACCTGCAGCCACCACCCCCTGCTTGGCCACCCTGCCATTACCCTGTAGCCAGGCTTGGCACCACGAGCCCTGCCTGTAACAGAAATAGCTTCTGCAGCCCTGTTTTCTATTTTTACTCTGAATCACTCCTTAAAATGTCAGCACTCTTCTGCATTCCTGGCTCGTCACTGCCCTGGCTCAGAGTGAGTTTCAGGGATGTGGTGCTTTGTATGTTTTAGTGTTGGCTTGGAGTCATTAATGCTCCTAATGCGCAGGAGGAGCACTGCCCTCCCAAATCCCTCCTCACCTGAGAGCACAGCAGGACACAGTCCCTGCCTACCTGCCCAGTACAGCAACACCCCGGGGCCGGTGTTAGACAACGCTGATGCTTTTGTTCAGGGTAATTACGTGCCCGAGAAAACAACAAAAGGTTTTATTTGTACCACACCCACCAATTACTGCCTGCTCTAAGAGCTAGGACAGTTCCCTGGCTGCAGTCAGTCACTTTGCTTTTTGCAGTTCAATTACCACAGGGCACCCCTGAGCTCTCAGTTTGGGTAATACTTGCTTTGAAGTTAAATTGAACACTTATGATTGCAGAGGGAAGAGTCCATCTCCAGGTACACTTACGTGTTTCCAGATCTCTCCAGTCCTCTCAATGACAATGGTTTGTGATTTATTGACAGGTGACGTGACCTTGTAGTCATCAGACAGCAGACCCAGAATAGGATACTGATTCCTGTACCTGTAGAGAGTTGAACAGGTTGCTAAACAGAGCCTAAACAAAGAAAAGCCCAAAGGATGTGTTTTTAAAAAAGATGAATAAGACATTACTTTTTAGTGATGATGGCTGTCACCCCAGGGGACTGACTGCCTGATAACTTCTCTTGCTTCAGTCTGAAGAGTTCCTGAAAAAACCAAAAGCAAACATTGATGTGAAGTCATGTTTTCTGAAGTATCAGTTCACTAAAGCCACAACAAAATATTTGCAGAAATTTGTCTCAACAGTCTGAAAATCTGCCCTTTCAGAAGGCTGGCAGAGGAACAGCATTCAGTTAGAACAAATCCTAACCCCCTTTCCTGAGCCAGGAGAGGACAAGGGGCTTCCTGGTAAGGTTCCACCTACACAGTACATGGAGGCTTAAACACCAAAACGCTTAGAAAAGAAATAACTTGTATTATTTTACCTCTTGCTGTTGTTTAATAAAAGCCTCTTTGTCCTCCAGCAGTGATGTCAGTTCATGCAGCCTCATTTGCAAGTCGCTGTTGCTCCCGTCTCTCCTGGTTATGTCCTGCTGGAACTGGCACAGCTGGGACTGCAGAACAAGGCAGGAGCTCTCAGGTGTGGGGGGCTCTGGGCCCCTCAGCACCCACCCAGGGCTCCAGGGGTGGCATTTCATTAACACCATCAACAGTGAGACCCAGGGATTTTCAGGTCAGGACGTTGAGCCACACAGTAAATTCAGAAAGTGATAATTGGACTGAATTTTACCCAGTATTAATTCAATGATTTTACAGTTCTCACGCTAAACCAACACTGAACCAGTTGAATTGGCTTCCAGAGTTGGAGACTTTTGCCACTGCTTTCCATGAGAGACATTTCCTAAATACAGCTGTGACTGGGATTTATTTTTGTTTCCTATTAAGCATATTTTGACTAATTACTTATATTATCAAGACACACAAAATATCCCTTTAAGACAGCCTACTAATCAGGTTCATCCCTAATTTCTTCATGTAAAGAATGGTTGGGTTTTTTTAAAATCACAGTTTTATGTTCTACTATAAAAGTTTTACACCATCAGCAGTGTCTATGAGTAAAGTAACTGCACAAGCAGAAGACACCCAAGAAGTGCCTGTGGTAGATCTCTGCTGCTGTGAGTGCAGAGCAGCTGTCCCTGCACACAGCCAGCAGAGCCCCTTACCCTGAGGCTGCGGATCTCCCTGTCCTTGTCCTCCCTCAGGCTGTTGATCATCTCCACGTAGCGGCTGGAGAGCTCGTCTGTCGTGGTCTGCAGGGTCGGGCTGGAGCAGCTCTGCAGCACAGAATCCAGTTTGATTTACAGAGTTGTCATTGTTAGTTTTCCTACACTGATCCCTCCGAGTCTGGGACTTGGCTACTGCACCTCACCTGCAGCTTGAGGCTCTGGATCTCCTGCTCCAGGGCCCTCTTGCTGTACTCCAGCTCCTTCAGCTGGCAGTCCTTGTTGCCCTCGCTGAGCCGCAGGGACAGGAGCTGTTCCTCCAGGGAGCGGCATCTGGCAGTGCTGTCCCTGAGCCCTTGCTGGAAAGCACAGGGAATGAGCACATGGAATTCCTCAGGGGAGGAACAGCATCACACACACAACAGGCAGCAGTTACTCAGAGCACCCAAAGTCAGCAAATTGCCCCCATGTTGGTTGCCTGGAATGACACTGGAAATGTTTCGTGATTCACCTGCTGCTGACGATTGTTCTCCCTCAGAGAAGCCAGCAGTGTTTCATACTCTTTCACTTGGGAATCCTTAAAAGCCAAATCCTTCTTCAGCAAGACATTGTCAGTTTCCAGCTTCTGCAGGACAAAAGTCAAAAGTTTTCAGTAAATTCTTCCCATAAAGTGCAACATAGTCATTAATACAGGGATGTTTTAGAACTGAGAAAATGCTCAACTTTCTTGAAAGTCTGGGGTTTAGGTACATAGCACACACTGTGGCTTTGTGTTGGGTGGTGAGCACTGGGATCCTGGACACTGCCCTTCCAGTCTGCCCCAGAAACAATTTAAATAGAAGCCAACAAAAAAAACCCAAATAAACACCATCCCAAACCTAAGCCCACTGCACCCACTCCTTGCTCTGTGCTCAAGTTCAAACTCTTCTCCCTGAACTTTGCATTTTCCAGGACAATGCTGTGACATTCCCAGCAGTGCCGAGCACTTGGGCTGGTGTGGGGAACAACAGGAATTGTCTGCTGCCGACAGCCACAGCCACAGGGCTGGGCTGGCTGAAGGCAGAGAACCCGTGGAGCTGCCAAAGCCACCCGTGTCCATCCAGCCCCCTGAGGCACTGCCAGAGCCAGGAATGCCAGCCCTGGGCTCCTGCTGCCAGCTGGGAGCAGCGGGATGAGGAGCAGCACTCACCCCCAGGTCATCCTGCAAATGGCAGAGCTCCTCCCGCAGGTTCTTGAAGGTGGAGAGCACCAGTCTCAGGGATTTGTCCGATGTCGCTCTCATCTGGGAGGGAAAAAATGAAAAGGATAATTGGGATTAATTAGGCAGCTTTGTTTACAGTGTGCCTGACCAGAGGTAGAACAGAAACTGCTTTACAGGTGACAGTAACTTCTAAAACCATTGCACGTCCTTTGAAGTGCCCACAGTTTCTGCAGGAAACGTTTCCACTGCACTTTGTTCTGCAAATGCCAGTGTTCCATTTCTGCCTTGTAACACAGGACAACATTGTTAAAATGGAAGGAACAACGGGGTAAGGAACTGCCTTTGTACACCAATAAAGGAAAAAATAAATGTGTTAATATTGTACAATTATTATTGGAGCTTTAAAAGCTTTGTGCTTACATTGATTTTAAAAAAATTACTGCCCTGCCTGAAAAGGCACAGAGGAATGAGTCATGTTTGAGATCTGGCAAAGCTTTGGGCTCAAGGATGAGGGAATTTAATTAACATTTTTAAAAATTCAAATGAAAAAAGCTCATACAGCCAACTCCTCCCTTTAAAAGGAAAAAGATCCCAAAGATGAAAGGAGTCACCTGGATGAAAGAGAAAACTATTAAGTGACCACAGCCCAACACTGTTCTCCTTTGGAATGTTAATTTTAATGCCTTTAATAGCTGTGTATTGATTCAGGTGAAAATATAAATTGTTGCATTTCATGATACATTTATAACATTTAAAAGAAGGAAAATAGACTTTGAAAAGACACACAAAATAACTCCTCAAGTTGTAACACTCTTGGAGGGGCTAAATATTCTGTGTAAAACTGTGGGTTTTTTTCCTGTCCAGATTAAAGTGAAACCCCCCTGTGTGTTCCCTTAATTTGGAGATCTTATGCCTTCTATCTGTATGGGGATTGGCCCTTGCCCAGTTTTTTTATCCCCAGTGGTGCCATGGCGTGTCTGAGACTTCATTCCTGGAGTAACTCACCTTTTTTTGTTTTGTAATTAAAGTGGAATTTCACTTTTGCCTTATGGTTTTGTTGGTTTTATTCTGTAATACACTATAGGGTAGTTTGAAAGAAGGAATTGAGTTAATGGTGAAATTTAAACTATAAAAATGTAAGTAAAACCCCACTCAGCAATTGCTTAGTGCTAGAGGTTGCTAAATCCCAGAGGTGCCATGTGCTTCTCCAGTGGAATTTTCCTCTGGTCATTCCCAGCTCGGGATCCTGGGCTGTGCAAACCCTTCCCTCCCAGCTCTGTCCTGGTGGCCAGGGGCTCTGAGAGCACCCTGGGTGGATCCTGACAACACCTGCTTCCCCAAAAGCCATTCTGGCTGCATTTTACAGTCACAGCTGGGAGGGTGTAAAACCAGCTGGACACAGAGACAACAGGAAATGCCTGTTCAGCTTTTTCACCTGGAGCTGAACCTCCTCATACTGGCTGGAATGTCCATGGGGTTGATGTCCATCTTCCTTGTCAGAGAAGCACAAAATAATTCCAGTTGGAGGGGATGGGGGAGGTCAGATCAGGGCAGCTGCAAACTCAGACCAGGCTGCTCCTTCTCAACTTCATTTCAATGCATTTTTTTTTTTTTACCAGGAAGCAATTCCAAGGTGCAGCTCCCAGGTAGGATCACCCTGCCCCTACCTGAGGGAGCCCAGATCAGGACACTCCTGCTGAGGCTGCCCTGACACATCTGCCTGGCAAAGGCAGCTCTGAGGGCTGAGCTGTGCTTTTGGCATCCAGCAGCAAACACAGCCATTCCTGTTGTGGTTCAGGTGTAAAGGGTTTTGTCCTCCTGGGCTGGTTCTTCAGCTCCCTTCCTCCCTCCTCCATGCCCAGCCACGGGGTTGGGCTGGGGGCAGGTGGGATTCAGGCTCTGCTTCTGGGTTTTTAGCACCTCCTAGTTGTGTTTGGGTTTTAAAGCCCTAATACACAACACAGAAAGATAAAAGGTCTCTGTTCTCCTGTCAGTGTTCAAAAGCCAAGACAGTTTCCAGTGAAACTGCAGGAAAACCCCAGCAGAGCTCAGTTTAAAACACACAGCTGGACTGTGGGTCCATGTGACACTTCCTTGGAAGCCACCATTCCAGCCCCCTCACTCTAGAAACAACGGGATGGGGGAATACAGAGTGAAGGTGCCATGTACACATGGTTGTATACACACTCCAGTGTGTGAGCCAGCCCCTACAGGCTGCCAAGCTCCCATACCTGCAGGAGATAACGAATCTGCTGCTTTGTTGCCTCAGACAGTCCTTTGGGAATTAATTCTTCAATATCTTCAGTCTAAGCAAAGAAGGGAGGAAAGGGGAGACATCTTGATTAAGAATTTTGCCTGGTAGATTAGTAATGTGGTTTCTTCATTAATTACACAGCTCTGCTATGAAAAACATCCTTAGTACAAGGCAAATAAGAACAAAAATAGATCAAAGTCTATCTAGAAAACTTCTGAAGTCTTTTATATGTGGGGCATGTACAAAGTGAGATAAAGTGATACATGAAGCATATATTCAAATCCTTAAATTCAACATTTAAAAGGAGTATTTAAACCAATCCTCTCTCAGGGATTAACAGCTGATGCTACAACTCAGTTTATGGTGGGGCAAAACCTCGTGTTTCTGAGCGGGCTGCCAGTAAACCCCAGATGACCACCAGGAGATGCTGCCAGGGTTCAGTGGCATTTGCTTCCTGCAGGTGAACCCTGGACAGGTATTTCTGCCCCATTCACACTGAATGCCTTCAAAGGTGCAGCACCTGCTGCTCAGCAGCAGCTTCACTGGCCAGGGAGTGAAAGAGCCTTTGCAAAAAACACATTGTAAAAATACAGGTACCTGTGCAAGTCATTTTCCAGTGAAACCATTATCAGAACAGCAGGAGAGACTTCCAAAATTTGACTCTCATACTGGAATAATCCAATTTCTGAAGTTTCCTTTCAGTATATCACATTTGCAAATGCCTGCCTGGCAGCTTTCGGGCTCTGAATGTTTTTACAAGCAGGAAGCATTAACTAACAAAGACCAGCCTCCTTCATTTCAACTGCTTTGGCTTTATTTGCTTGAACCCTCCCCCAGAGGTGTCAGGGCACAGCCTGAGCCTTACCTGGCACGTGAATTCAATGTCGTGGTTCCTGTAAAACACAAAAAGGATTCAGGCATATTCGCCACTAAAAGATTATCCGGACAATACAGAGCAAGGATCTTTCTCAGCTGAAGAGTCATTACTGTCCCCCTGTGGAGGAACTTCTGGGGAGAGTGGAGTCCTACAGCAACACAAACACAGGCTGACTATCCCCAGTCCTTTGGGCACTTATCCCAATTATGGGCAGTTAACCCAATTACTCCCTTAATTACCTGGGTAATGGTTCGCCCACAACTCTGCTGCAATTCCCTGCCCTGCCCCAAGTGTTGATTCGGCATTCTCAGGGTTTCTGTGATGGTTCAATTCCTTTTTTCCCCTGCCACAGGACCACTTTCCTTATTCGGTGACCTTGGAAGGCACCAGACAGGATGGGGAGTGAGGGGGAAGAATGAGGGTGATGGGAGGGAAGGGGGGAAGGTTGTGCATGGCACTGCCTGCTGTGACTCCAATTTCTTTCCACAGATGGAATGCAGGGCTCTGCAGAAAATATGCTTAATGTTCATTTGGATGTAGAGACTGAGCTTTATGCCTTTAATCCATGACACAACATCACAGCAGCACTGAGGAAATTTGGATGTTTGGATTGTTTCTTCAGGACACAGCAATAGAATTGTGTCATGAGATATATGTCAGAGCGTGCTGTAAGCTCTTGTTTGCTCAATGTACAAACACATGTGGGAGACACAATTTTTAAGCATCACAGGCAATAAATTTCCTTGGCTTACAGCATTTCTATGTCCTCAGTTATTTGTAAATCAGATGAATTTGCAAAACATCCAGACAATTCCAGGTGTCACGAAGAAACAACCAATTCACAAACAACACTGTCCCAGTCAGCTGTGCAGTGCTGGTATCTGGGACGTGGCAATGGCAGGTCCAGAGGCAATACCTTGTCCCAATCTTCTCCACGTGCTGCAGCAGGCAGCTGTACAGGTCATTGCTCTTGCGGTGCAGCTCGGCCAGCAGCTCCCCAAAGAAGCGACAGTCCAGCTGCTCGGGGCTGTCCTGGGGGCAGCTCACCTGCCAGGAGACAGGCAGGGCATCAGAACACATCCCTTCTTTGGGATGGAAGCTGAACATAAAAATGCTATAGGTAGGATTTGGGTCTGGCTGCTCTTAGCAATTTTCAATTTATTTACACTTAATAGTGAGTCTTCCATGTCTGCTGGTTTTCAATAAACTGTACAGAGAGGAATGACTTCCTTTAGAACAACAAGAACCAGGCCAAGTCCTGCTCCCACAGCAGTGTGCTCAGCCCAAGCTCAGTGTGCTGAGCTGGCTGATGGGAGTGCCCAGCCCTGGAAGGTTCTGCACAGGTCTGACTGAGGTCCTCAGGGTGTTTGTCACCCAAACACTGACTGGGTGCACAGGAGGGACCTGCTGCACTCCCTCCCCAGCCGCACTAACAGGCTGCAGGTACACCAGGAAGCTCCCTTCGTGCTTCCACTGAATTTGTGTCAACAACTTTTGCATCAAATTGAAATGCATTTGAAGCCCTGGCTGATCAGCATAGGAGGGAAGGAACCCTGAGCTGATGTTATAAAGCAATGTGTGTTTCCTCCCAAAGCAGAGGCTGTACATCTCTCAGTCTTTGTGTACAGACTGACAGGTGAAACCCGCCTGAATTGATGAGTAGAGAAAATCAAAACCAAACAGCCCCGTGAGACTGAGCCCAGTTAAACCCCACGGGCTCATCTCAGTCAGCGCACACCTGAGCACAGGCCTGTGACAGCAAGAAACACAACTCTCCAACAGCCTTCCCCCTCCAACAGCACGTGAGAAAGCCTCGGACAGTCCCAGACAGACACACAGACCCTGCTCAGCGACAAGGGTGAGTGTCCACACAAACCTCTGGAGGCTGCAGAGCCATCAAACCGCTCATTCCCGCAGTTTTTTATCCCCAGTGGTGGCTAAGAACAAACCCAGAACAAGCAGCGGAGCCCTCACCAGCTCGGGGGGCGCCGTGCCCCTCCTCACGGGGTGTCCCCGGCAGTCGTCGGTCCCCGGGCCCGGGCACAGCTCGCAGGGACTGCCCGTCTGTGTCTGCTGGCACTGCTGCGTGACCGCGAGCGGCGGGCACTGCTGGCACGGCTCCGGCGGGCACACCTGGAACTGCCGCTCCTGCCACGGAAAGGACTGTTAGTGCTGGGCCTGCAGGGATGGGAAATGCCCTGCTGGGACAGAAAGGGTTAATGCTGGGCACAGCAGGGATGGGAAATGCCCTGCTGGGGCAGAAAGGGTTAATGCTGAGAAATGCCCTGCTGGGGCAGAAAGGGTTAATGCTGGGCCTGCAGGGATGGGAAATGCCCTGCTGGGGCAGAAAGGGTTAATGCCAGGCACAGCAGGGATGGGAAATGCCCTGCTGGGGCAGAAAGGGTTAATGCTGGGCACAGCAGCAATGGGAAATGCCCTGCTGGGACAGAAAGGGTTAATGCCGGGCACTGCACCAACCTCAACAGTGAGTGAAATCTGCCCGTGACTGGCAGTGCTGGTGGTGGTTTTGGATGTTTTAATAATCCAAATTAAATTGCTTTCATACCTAACTGAACGTGAGTTTGCCTCACACTTTCCTACTCCAGGGCTGCAATTCACCAATTTTCCTTCCAATTTTAGTAGCTGCCAGGGAGAAGCACAAGCAAAAATCCTTTCCCAAGGTGGATGTCCCACTACACATGAAAATTTCCTTTAGGACTATGCTCCTGATGTGACTTAAATCTAAACATAGCCCAGGTAAAAAAAAATCGTAAGTAAAACTACGATTTCTAGGGCTAAACTCCACAATTTTTTATTCTTTTCATTGCACATCATCTGCAGAAAGACAGAAGCTGTTATTTGTAATTACGTTTTTTTTTCTTTTCCACTTCAGAGACTGGATATCACAGAATTCAGCTGTCTAAAATCCAGAGAGCCATGAAAAGTTCCTTTTTAAAAAACCAAGTAAAAAACCTCAGGTAAACCACTCTGACATATGCTAAATTTCAAGATTTCTTCCCTGTTGGAAATGTTTCAGAGCAATAAAATGGAGCGATATTTTTGCTACTGATAAAACAACAATTGGGAGATGAAATTTCAGACAGGTTTGCCAAATACATTTTTTTCAAGAGTTAGCAAAAAAAATTTAATTTTTAATATTTTTTTCTAAAAATGTATCTTGGTTGTTCTGTTATGAAGCTATTGCAAGAAACTGATTCGCAGCTACTATTCACATATAGACTAACAGTATTAGAGATACAACAGCAGTTTTCATTGTTAGTTAATAATAAATTCTTTGGAAAAATATGTCAAATATTCCACCTTCTGCTCTCCTTAAATATTGCTTCATTTACTTTGAGAATGTCTCCTAGATCACAACAAGGCACTTCTCAGGTTGGCAGCTACACCTAACAAAAATAAGAAAAAAATCCAGAACCAACCCAACCCAGACACATCAATTTCCTGCTACCAACTCAATGTTCTTCCTGCAATAGATAATATAAACACCCAACTTACTTGGAGGGGATTTAATAGCTCATATTTTCTTATTGTTTTTTCATAGATGACATTATTTCCAGGAGAGAAACTTGCCCCTCTAAGAAAAGGGGATAATGGCTCCTGTAAAACACACAAACAAAAACATCCATAAATCTTGTCAAAGAGCAAGCTCAGGATTAGTGTAATTCTAACTAAAAATAGATAATTTAAAGATATGTGAGATGTCCTTTAAGATGTGAACATGTGAATGAGTGTGTGTTCATTTGGAAACAAAGTGGTTGTGCTTGGATAGGGACTATGTGAAATAAATACAGTAGAAACAGTTAATAATTAATCGATATTAATAAAGACTTAAATGCTGAGAGGTGGGAGCCTGAGTGGCCATTCTGCAGTGTTTCCAATCCCTCAGAATTGCATCTCTCACCCTCAGAGGTGTGAGCTGTGTGCTCAGAGTTTATCACCCCCTGTGGAGGAGCTGAGGGAAGTCCAGCACAGTTTCCCTACCTGATCCGGGTTCTCGATAATGATCCTGCGGATGGTGCCCTGCAAGGAAGGAAAAAGGGTCAGAGATTACTGCACCTCAATCTCTAACAGCTTTTCTGGCAGAGGAATCTGATTATGGACATTGGCTGTAAATACTTTGGGATCCACTGGCCACAATCACCTGGAGATGTTTTAAACCCAGAGCCTTCACCCCAAAGGAACTGGTCCATGTGCAGCAAGACAAGGCACAATCCTTCACTGCATTTTAAGAGCTGGGCTTTTCTCAATCCCCTCTTTGCTGGTCTGAGGGAATTAGTCCATATTTTCTGTAAGTGCAGCATAACAGGCTACAAATCAAAGCTGGATGAGGCTTCTTGGGTCCCATGTCCCAGTCCATCTCTTTTATTTTCAGTTTTTTCATGTTACACATCAAACTCAGCTGGTGTAGATGGAGATGCATAATATTCTTTTTGTTTCACCAAGGCATGAAAATTGGGATTTTGCTTAAACTCAGAAATAACAGGTAGAGGAGCTGCCCAACAACCCCCTGGGTCACACCCAGTGCATACAGCTCCACAGCTGCCACCTCTGGGAATGATGCCCACGTGGAGCATCTGCACATTCCTGGATGAAAAATGAGATGGGCTTCTTTAAATTACAAGAATCTGTCCCTGGCAGCAGCTTTGTTTTCAAATAGATTTCCTTGGGTTTTGCCCCAGCACTGTCTAGAAGCAATTGCAGACACTGTCCTCCCCAGTTCTAACAAATCACACATTGCTTCAACCCTTCACATCCAGGTCTTGACCCAAACAAGCAGAGCTCCCACTGAACCCAGTCTAAGACTGGGCAATTTGTCAGTTTGCAGCATACTGTTTATCCTCCCTCACAGCACAAACCTCCAATTTTCATAATGAATCATTTCTTCCCCAAAGCCAGGGGGAAGTTTATGTTGCTGCAGTTCAGTCTCAGACACATTCTCAGCCAGGTGAGAGCAGCTCTGAAGTAGGTCAGGTTTCCTATCAACTGTTGCATAAGTTTAGGAAGCCTGGAGCAGTTTTCCAAACCTCTCAAGAGTGAATCATAACAGCAGCAGGAAAGAGAAACAAAAGTAGAAAAGAAACTGTTTTTGCAGCAGTCAGAGTAATTAAGAAATTTCAAAATTAAAAGAGTTGCAGAAACTTGGGGAGCTGCTCAGCGCAGCTGCCACCCCATGGGCCAGCAGGACTCTGGGGACACAAACAGAGAGGTGGAACATGCAGCCCAATCCTTCACACCAACACCTGCAGAACTGCAGCTAAAAAGTGAAACACTCAGCACAGGAATGGCCACTGGTCCTTCCTGCAGCCCGGTGTCAGAGCAGGCACAGCCTGAGCCCGGTGTCCATGAGGAGCACAGGAGCTGTGGCACCGGAGAGCCGTGGGACAGCAGGGACAGCTTCATCCCAGCATGGGGACAACACACGGCCATTGTGTGACACTGAACAGCAGCCCTGGAATTCACTGAAAGGTGGCACAAACGTGCCAGGATTAACTCAAAGTCTGGAGAGGATAATATCCAGGGTGTCTCAGAGGAATAAACCCACAGCAGAGGAGTCTGGAGCATTTTAAGTTGAAACAGACCTTTATAATATTCTCATTGTATATGCACTATTATACAGAACCTAAGAATGTTTTGCCTGGATAAAATTATGCTTATTTTTGAGATACCCAAACTCTTTCATTTTCAAAGAACTGCTTTACAAACAGAGATTTGCCTGCCCTTTCTCCCATTCCAGCCAAGCAGGCTGGACTGGCACAGGCTGGGAGGGGACCAAGAGGCTGTGTCTGTGCCAGCCTGGATTGCCCACACACAGCTCAGGGCTCTGCACAAGGAGGTGCCACCTCCAAGGCTCTGGAGCTGTCCCCCAGCAGTGGGGACACTGCCATGGGAAGGGATCTCGGGCTGTTTCTGTTTTCCAGCATTCCCAAGGGGCACAGCTCAGGCAGTTCAGAAGTGTCTGGAGATGCAGCATTTTCTAGCGGGGAGAAGGAAGGGGAAGGTGGGATTCCAAAGGGAAAGCCCAGTGCTGTTGTGGGTTTGGAATTCAGGACAGCCTGACCAGTCAGTCTGGGTCTGTTTTACAGGATCACAGATTGGTTTGGTTTGGAAGGGACTTTAAAGTTCTTCCCGTTCCAACCTCTGTCCATGAGGCTTATAAGGACAATTTTAAAAGGTAACACTAAAACTTCCATTAATATTTTTGCAAGTCTTTAAGATTTCTAAATAAGATATTTTAATTTTAGAATAAACATTTGATAGATTTACCCTTAGTGTGCCAATTTTATGTAGAAGCAATCAAATGTCCTCTTTTTTAATTTAAATTTCAACAGGTAACCCTTGGCTTCAGCCAACCCAGAGATGAAAGTGAAAATTTCATCTATGTCAAAGGCCTTTATCCACAACACATTGTCTGTCTAATTACAAGCAATCCAGTCATCTGCTCATAATTTATGAGTTGCAGTTGGCAGGTGAAATGGGGAAATGGCAGGCTGTGTTTGAGGCTGTTACAACACAGACCAACCCTAAAGCTGGTTAATATTACACCATTTTCATGGGAGCCCTTTGCACGTCACAGAACTGAGCCCAGCCACACAAACACCTGACTCCCAGAATTTCTCACACGGACAGAGAACCTCTACAAAGCCTGTCAGGGTTTTGCCCTCTGCAAACATTTTGTATGTGCCACTTCAAAAATTATCTTTTCATGACCATGGAGAAGGGATTCATACACATAAGCCACACTGGAAGGGAATTTATTCCAAACACTTCTCATTTAGATCAAGCAGAGCAAAATTTGCTGTGAATTGCTCCAAGGACAAAACATACCACGAAAGTAAAAAACCCCCGAATCCTGAACCACAAAAAATACCAGCACATGTGCTCTGTGCACACAGCAATTTCAAATTCTCCCTCTCTCCAGCTTATTAAAAGTGTACATAAACACAGGAGCACACCCCAGCCAGATGACTGGAGACTGTATCAACAGGGATGTACCTGTCTGTTATTGTTAATCCACACAAGCTCTGCAGAAGCAAATTAAATATTCTGTAAAACAGCCCTTTGCTTTAGCAGCAGTACAGAGCTGAAGCTTCAGCTTTGGGCTGCCACTAACCCCAAATTCTCCTGTTAGAACAAACACAATGGGAGTTTGGTTGGGTCCATTACTCACTTTATGTGGCCCTACCCAATGGGCTCAAAGGGCAACTGATCCACTCTTCGGGAATGTCCTACACCCCTCCCAGGGCTTCTCCCATTCAGCCCAAGTGTGCCACTTCTGCCTCCTCCCAGCTGACTTCCCTGTTTGGTACTGTTTTCTGCTTTAATAACTTCCTAATAATCTGTATTAGGCGCCTTCCTTCTCCACCACTGAAACTGCAACCCACACAAAGCCTGACTGAGCTACACCCTCTTGTCTTTAAAGTCCCGTCCAGCAAAACACTTCAGCAAGAAATTCGTTTTCATCAGCAGGACATAATGGATTCAGTGACTACAACAGATGTTGAAAATTAAACATCCTCCATAAAGCAGCGACAGCATTTGAGTCTGTAATCCTTGTTCACGTACTTATCTAGGCAGAGGAAGCCTGGGACTGCAATGTTTATGCCCATGAATATTTAATTAATTAACTGCAATTCAGACTATCATCCAGCCTAGCTGAGCAGATCACTTATCTGGAGGTGAGACCTGTGTTTACACTCCTGCCCTACATCTTGCAAAAGAGGATTAACAACCTGGACACAGAGGGAATGGCTCTGCCATTACCAACTCCTACAAAGCCTTATGATCACAGACCAGTTCAGGCTGGAAAACTCACCAAGATCATCGAGTCCAACCATTCCCCAGCACGGCCAAGGCCACCACTCAACCATGTCCTCGAGTGCCACAGCCACACATTTCTGAACCCTTCCAGGGACGGTGAGTCCACCAGTTCCCTGGGCAGTCTATTCCAATGTTTAACCATCTATTCCATGAAGAATTTTTTCCTAATATCCAACCTAATCCTCTGCTAGCACAACTTGAGGTTGTTTCCTCTTGTCCTTATATTAGTGCAGCTGCTCACTCGCTTCCTAGGATTTACATAAACCATCCTGGAGAGGAGGGCAGCCCTCAAACTATGCAAATATTGCTTTGAAAGGAATGCAGATCTTGTATTGGTCTTAATCCAGACTCTTTTTGATAGGTAAATATAACAAGAGACAGAAAATTCAGTAAGAGTTCATCTTGAAGCAAATGTACATTGACATTTGAGTACAGCAGAGCAATCCTATCGATGTTAATGGCATTCTGTTGTATGAATAAAAATTGGCTTGAGAATAAATTTTGATCTCCTTTCTGCTTTATCAGTTAAATATGTTCTTAAGCTATTGGTTTCTAGTTTTAATATACCATTTGTATGTGTTAAAATGACATTAAATTCCACCGATACTTTCAAGCCGTGCCTTGGATGCACACACAACCAACCTGCTGAACTGCATTGCGAGGGCTTTCCAAGCCCAACTCCAACACCTGAGTCGCGGACCTTATTAAGCACCATCGATGCAAAGAGCACTAATAAGCACACAGGCTTCGTGTTCCATTTGCATGGGCAGCCCCAAGGCAGCAGAGCCGCGCGGTGACATCCCGGCGTGGGAAGGGAGCGGTGGCACCGGGGCTGGGCCGTGCCAGAACCGGCAAAAACCGCGTGGAAAGGGTGGGAAAGGGAGACACCGGGGCCAGTGACCGCATCCGTGCCCGGGGACAGCGCGGAGCGGCTTTTCCACAGCGGGAAATGCGCGGGGCGAGCGGAGGGGCCGGGCTGGGCCCGTCCCATCCCCGGGGGACCCGGGCTGAGGAGACCCTCCGGACCCGTCCCACCCCTGGAGGAGCTCGGCCAGAGGAGATCCTCTGGACCCGTCCGACCCCTGGGGGAGCCCGGCCAGAGGAGACTCTCTGCCCGCCGGGCGCACCCGCAGCTCCCGGGTCCGGCTTCGGCTTCGACGGCCCCTCATCCCGGGAGGGAGCCGGGTCCCGGGCCGGGAGCAGCACCGCGGGGCCGGGAGCCGGGGCCGGGGGCAGCCCTCTCATCCCGGGACGGAGCCGGGGCCCGGGCCGGGAGCCGGGGCCGTGGGCAGCCCTCTCATCCCGGGCGGGAGTTGGGGCTGGGGCCGGGGCAGCCCCCGCGGGGTCGGACCGGGGTCGGACCGGGGCCGGGCCGGGCCGTGTCCCGTACCTGTGGCGGGTCGCAGCCGTGCCCGCAGTCCAGCGGCGAGGCGGCCCGGGAGGAGCAGGAGGTGCTGACCCGGCGGCAGCCCGGCCCGTAGGTGCGCACCCGGTCGTAGGCCACGGCGCCGTCCTGCTGCTGGTGCGGAGCGGGGTCCAGGCAGGGCAGCGGCCGCGCCGGCTCCGGGCACGGCGGGGGCTCGGGGCAGGGCGGCGGCTCGGGGCAGGGCCGGCGGACGGGCAGGGTGCTGTAGTGCTGCTGCCGGCGGTAGTAGTGCTGCTGCTGGAGGTGCGGGGGCAGCGCGGGCGGCTGCGGCTGCTGCTGCGCCCCGAACATCGCGGCGGGACTGCGGCGGCGGCGGGGCCGGCCCGGCTTTACCTGCGCGGGCCGCGCCTTGGGCGGATCCGCACCTGCGGGCGGGGAGCCCGGCCCGGCCCCGCCCCGGCACCGGCACCGGCCCCGGCCCGGAGCGGTACCGCAGCGGCTCCCGGTACAGCACCGCAGCCAGCATCACCCAGCCCCGCGCTGGGAGAAAAGCACAGCCCCGCAAAGCGCTTTGCTGCTGTTCTCTTCGCAACATCTAAACCCGTACTTACCTTCTGCGCAAATGAACTTAAATGTTCTTTTCACGGGAGGTTATGAACTTGGGCACAGAGCCTTTCCCACCCGCGGTGGCCGCGGTGGCGTTTGGCGGCTCGCAGGAGGAAAGGAGCCCGTTCTGTACCTGCATCCCTGCTCTGGGCTGCCCTCAGTGAGCTGAGCGTCCCAGCATGGTCTGGGTTGAAATGCACCTCAAAGCCCAACCAGTTCCATCCCCTGCCATGGGCAGGGACACTTACCACTGTCCCAGGTTGCTCCAAGCCCCATCCAACCTGGCCTTGGACACTTCCAGGGATGGAAAAACCATAGCAGCTCTGGGCAACCTCTGCCAGGGCCTCACCACCCTCAAAGGGAAGGATTTTTCCCATTATCCCATCTAATCCCACCCTCTGCCAGTTGGAAGCCATTCCCCCTTGTCCTGTCATTCCCAGCTCTCAACATTATGTATGAAATATCTCACAGTTCTGATCTAGAAAGGATGGAGTTTGTTATTCAAATCTCAGTTTGCAGAGAAGAATGTGAACTTGGTTTCTCAATCCAGCATATTTTGAGTTGGATTCCTCTGGCAGCGTCAGGCAAGCCCTAACCGAGAACATAACTTTGTTCTGCAAGGTCATGTAGCAATAACATAATTGTAGAATCCTGTGTAATGAATATTCTTCTTAATGATAAACCTGAAATTCTTAATTTTGTCAGTTTGTTTCCCCTACATGCCTACTGTGCTGTAAGACCACATGGTACAGTCAGTCACAAAGAATAAAAACTAATTTCTGAAGTGCCATGTTAGAGCAAAACACCTCTGAGGGGATGGAGCAATACCTTCTGCTCTGGCCCCTCACCAAAAGCTCTGTCTCTAAAATTAAAAAGTGTTCACCAAATCTGCTCAACAGGCTTTTGGAAAGGTATGGATTTTAGGGCGAGTGCTTGCAATGATCCAGTATTTTAAGGCACTTGACATCTGGAGACATTCATCACATATAAAAATTTCCCTTTTCCTCCAGGCATTAAACCCAAACAGACACCCTGCTTTACATAGAAGTGTTTACAAAAAGCATTTCAGGTAAATTCTATCCCACTGGTTACAAGGGAACTAAATGCAAAGAAAATCTTGTTATAACACCTCATTCTTGCTTCACGAGCTTGGAAGAGCTGTTAGTGGCTTCTCACAAACAATTTTAAAAAGAGCATTTCTTGGAAAGTAGTAAAATATGATTAAAACAACCTCTGTTTTACATAGCCCATAAGAAAGTTTTAGTGCTTCAGTAGGAAACTACAGAAACTGCAGTAATACTCCTCAGGGGGAAAAAGGTGCTGTAATATAAAATGTGGAAACACTGTTGGTTTGCCAGCTCAGGAATGTTACCTGCATGCAGCACGTTGTCCTGCTTAATAAAGAAATTTCTACCAGGGTCAGCAGAAAGCAGGCCCCAAGTCATCCCGTTGTAATGGAAATAGGAACAGCTTCCGGAAGGCTTTGTAGATGTGGTGAGGATTATTGGAGTCATAAATAACAACAGTAAGTAATACATGCATGGTGACCTGTACCAGGTAATGAAAAGAGCCTCAAACAAAGCTTCTGAATTTTAATGTGACCAAAATTCCATGTACATCCAAACCCTGAGATGGTGCTGCACTGTGGTGTGCAGGGTGTTACCTGCTATGGAATTCTGGCTGTGACAGCTGGGGCTACAAGGAACAAAACTGCTTTGATATAAAATTGAAAAATTGTCCCTTGGGAACACCGCGATCAGGAACAGTGTTTACATCATTTATACTTACATTATTTATGGGGTTGGGAAGCTCTCTGAAGGACTGAGGCACAGAGGGTTAGGAAGCCTGGCAGGCAGCAGCACCCCATAAACAGCTTGAATGAGGCAGATAAAAATCTGCTTTCAGCTGGAGGAAGGCTTTAGAGCTGGAAGTGAAGGCAGAAGCAGCTGGTGAGCAGAGGCTTTGTTAGTGTGATCCTCCCTTTGAAGGCAGAGCCATGCTGCACCTGAGGGTTGGTGGAAGGTGCCAGTCTGCAGGGAGAGCCCAGTGCCCCCACTTTGTTCCTGTTCACCCTCAGGGTCAGGCTGTGCTGGTGCTGGGGCAGCACCTGGTGGAGGGAATCACAGCAAGATGTCCCTGTCCTCCTTCCAAAGGCCGGGCCAGCCTGGCTGCAGCTGCACCAGCTGAAGCACCAGGGATTGCCACAAAGATGATGTGAGGCATTTTCAGAGAGGAGAGCAGATGTCTAACACTGGCTGTTCAAATCACAAGTACATCACAGCCCTGAAAACTGAGCTCTCTTCAGGAGTGTGTGTTTATAGCCAAAATTACTCAGGATGTATTTGATGCAGGTGAGGCTTTGTGGCCGTGCCTGGCACCTGCAGGTTCTGCTCTCTGGGGCAGAGGGGATTTAGAGGAGCAGCAGGAGGTGAGAAACAGGAGATGAGCAAAGGGCTGGCTGGGGAACACCTCAGGAGTGTTGGAGTGTTGGCTCTGCAGCACCTGCAGCCCCATCTGCCACCTCTCCACAGCAATTTCGGGGTAGAGAATGCTGAGAGGAAGGATGGCAGCTTGGGTTTGGTGCTGCCTGACCCTCTGCCCTTGTGTTCAGGGCTCTGCAATGACAACATGCTCTACGTCCTACAAGAAAAAAATAAAAAAAACATATGAGATGAAATACCTTGAGTTGTTTTAGGACAGCACTCCAGCCCCATGCCAGAGCAGCAGAGCCCATCATTCCCACTGTTCCATACAAGCATTTCTGTGTGCTTACCCACAATGACTTTTTATCTACTGTATCATTTTATATTTCATTTAGAAATGTGTTTTAACAGGTGCCTTGTGATGCATAACTAGCAGGGTTGGATCTGAAATGCTTCTTCTGTGATTTCAGAATTATAATTCTCCTTTTATATTCAGTGGTAAGAAAATTCACTGAGCAGAAAGGGTTGAACAGAGTTTAGGGTATGGTTTAAAGACTCTCGTTTCCTTTGCTGGCACTAGCTCATGATCAGACCATAAAGAGTGAAGGAAAGCTCTCTTATCCCATTAATATGTCCCTTATAATAAATTGTGTTATCAGTTGTAGTTTATACACTTCAAAAGAAATGGAAATCCTCGGAATATGAAAAAAAAAATCTAGATTTTATAATTGCATTTATTGATTAGTATCTAGGATGATTTACTATCTAAAATTGTCAAGGAGCATGCAAAAACAGTTCTACTTTTGCCATACCACCAGAGAGGAAAAATCATCTTTGTATTAGAGTATAACAGCAGTACATAGAGTACCAAAACAGAATAAATGTTGTATAAGGACACTGGGTTTGTGATGGCTCTCAGTATTTTCAAAAGATTCTATTTCATGGTATGAAATGAAATAATTCAGTGCTGCACTTACCCGGAAGCAGAAGTCACTCCTTTGTTCTAATCATTTTCCTGTTTGAATTGTTGAGGTTATTTAACAGTCACTTTACTTTGTTTCAGATAATTAATACTATGCAGGAGATTGGTGACCAAGAAAAAAAAACCCTAATGGAACAACTTTCCTTCTACCCATTAAAGACCTTATTCAGCCTGCTAAGGAGTAAATGCCTCAGCTGAATGAAACACTGCCAGTTATGCCAGTTATCATTTACCAACTATCAATTGCAAAAAACCCCTTCAGAACATAACATTGCATGATAAATACAAGTTAGTAGAAAATAAAAAGATGATGCTAAACTTTATCCTGACGCTGCAGAAGTCCTGTGAGCCCCAGCAGTGAGATCTGTGTTATGCTGCCAGCTGTAATTTCCAGTTCAGGGATGCTGGAAGGGAACAGATAAAGGAAAGGGCCTGCAGACATGTGGAACACAGGGAGCAGCTGATCTGTGAGTTAAACACCCCTCAGCTCCACGCCAAGGAAAGATATTACATTCATTATGACCAAAGAGCAGGAAACCTATTCAATTCCAAAGCAACAATTTGCATTTCCCTCTCCTGGACAGACTGCCTGAGAACAGTGCTCCTTATTAAAGGAGATAAAGGAGCTGTGCTTGTGGCACACTAAAATAAGTGTTGGTACCTTGGCGTTTTTGGGGAGAACAATACAAGGATGTGGGGGTTTATCTCTGCTGTTACTTGTAAATTACTAAAAATGTGGTTTAGAAACAGCTGGTCTTTCTGTAAAGAAAATGTGAAATCATTAAGCAAGTAGGAGAGAAAAGTGTTTAGAATATAAAACTATTAAAAGTGAGGGAGTAAGTTCTTAACATCCATAAATAAAATCAGCTATAGATTTTAGAGACTGTTTTTCTACCCAGCAATCTCTCAAGATAAAAGAATGCCTTAAGATATACTTAATTTCTGGTGCATCATCATTTCCACTATTCAACTGCTATGAAATTTCTATGGCTGAGGATTAAGGGTGATGGGAATTTTAAATAACAAGTGTACTGAACAGTTCTTTGGTCAATGTGTATCACAAGCATACAGAGAATAGAACAAAATATTTGAATATCTGAGGAATTTGGGCATGGAAACTGGAATAGGGATATTTTAACCTGCTTCTACTTCTAGACCATTAGTAACTACTTGATTTTAGTTACACATTACAATTGCTGCTGTTGTAGCAGCCAGAGGCTGACTGAAATGCTTTGTCCCACGCTGGGACCTACAGAGCTTCTCTTTCTACATATTATTTGGCTCTATATAGTACGTATTATAACATATATCTTCCTGTCATAGAATTTGGGGTTTTTTCCCATGGTTTCTCTCTCTTGGTGTGACGTAAGTTTTGACAAATTCCTACAATTTATACCTGAAATTTCTGTTTTCTGTGAGTACAGAGTTTATGCTCTTCGTCTTAATGTAACACAGAAAAGTTTCCAGGTTACAGTTGCATTTAGCAAGATTTTGGTTTTGCTGAGGCAAAACATTGTGCAGAATTTATTTTTGAAAAAAATTATTCATTTAGAGCCCTTTCCACTTCTCAGACAGCTTCCATTTCTGACTCATCTCTTACCAGGCAGGTAGAAAGCAAGAAATCAACTTGATTTTTTTTTTTTTTCCTATAAAAATATAGAATATCTATAGTTGCTTCTCTGGGATTTCAGAACCAGAGCTCCTGACAATCCTCCCACATCTGTTTCATCAGCTGATTAAAATGCAGATCTCTGAAGAGGTAACACATTTTTGGATGCTGGGCGTTCCTCTACCCAGCTCATTATTAAGAGAACAACTTTATGCACCATCAGCAACTTGGCAGCATAAACATGAAACACTTCTTTAAATGGGACTTCCATTTTCTGGGAGGCTTTATGGCTTTTATCACCCATTTGAGCATAAAAGTTCTCGTTATCTTACAAAACCTTTTAGCACAAGAAAGAATTCAGATAGAAGCCTCATGTAAAGTGATGAATATCTGCTTTCCTGATTGTGTTGTATGATTTTTGGTGGTTTGGATTTTTTTTTTAAGCCCACAAGCCACCTGACAAGTTCTAACTTATTCTTCCAAAAGTGAGATCCTTGTGCTGATAGGGACAGCGTGTGCTGTTGCACTCAATTTTATAACGACTCTTTATTTATGTTTCAGGTAGGAAAAGAGTCAAAATCAAAACATTCCAGTCAAATGTGTATTTTGATTTTATTTTTGATTTCACAATTAGACCAGTTGCAGTTTAAACCCACAACGGCTGGATTTTTTGAGCAGGAATGTTTATTTTGACACAGCTCCACTGTCTAGTCTCTGACTTGCTTTGCTCTGCCAGCACAGCAACTGTTTTGCCCCCAAACTAGAATAAAATAATTAATTGTATCCCAGTAAAGCTAACCCTGTACAACGCTGCTGGCAAAACCAGTGACTGCCCTGAGCCAGCAAAATGCACCCAGTTTTAGGAAGCACAAAAGTTTTAGGAAGCAAGTTGTTTTCCTTCTGTATCTCACCCTGATTAACACTTCAGGAATCATGTTGGTGCACAGGGGGTTAATACACAGCTCAGCATTTTGGGGATTATTGCCACTGACTCAGGGCACTTCCTAGTTTTTACCACTCCATCAGATTACTCTTTTCTCAGCTGCTGTAAATTCCCTCCTGGGTCAGACAGCCTCATGCAGTTGGGATGTAAATGATGTTTTAAAACACCCTATGGATATGGAGGGTTACTGGTTTATAATGAACAAGGTTATTTATACTTTGCACCTTCCTCCCAGGTAGGTCTTTACACTCACACAGTCTGTACAAATCTCCAGAGCAAGAACAAAGTCCATGGAGCAGTGAGAGATTAAAGAGTCTTGGCTTTCACTAATTGCCTCCTGTTTCCTCATTTACAGAGCTTAGCAGAAGAGCAAATGAGTGGTTTCCAGTCATCCCTGAGCATTGGCTGCTCTGAGCAAGCAGCAGTAGGAAGGGGATCCCTGCTGTGGAACTGCTCAGTCCACATGTGCACAATACCAACACTCCATGTGTTATTGCAATCCACATTAGCTGATGCTTTTATCTTTGTATCAGATTATTTACTTTTTCCTTAAACTTATTTTTCCATTTCACTAAGATGCCACCAGATTGTGTTTTCTACCTTACCTCATGCACACACGGGTAATCCTTCATCTTCCTGCTCTGCTTTCTGTTGTCTGGCTCACACATGATTGTTCTTTCACTATTGTTACTATATACCACTCTTTTACTATTTTTATCTGTGAATTACTATATTTTTCAATAAAAGCTTTAACTTGCATAATTTGTCAGGTATACACAGGCTAACAAGGCAGCTCACCACCACAGAGACATCCAACAAGCCTCTCCCTGCCTGATGTGCTATTGCTGCACTAGTTCAGTTCTAAAGAATCTGCTTTAACACTCAGTTTCTTTTGTCCTGAAACAATGGGAAACCAAAAACCCTTCCTACAAACTGCTCAGGCATCACCACCCTCTAGAGCTTGTTGTGAAGCATCAGCTCCATTGTGTCTGAAGCACACTTTGTGTTCAGAAAGACATATTTTCCATCTCATTTTAGCTTGAGATAAATTATTTTGTTATTAGCCAGGAGTTAAGCTGCTTCTCTTCAGATGTCAGCCCCTAGTTCTCTCCATCCTGGTGTTTGGAGCTGTGCTGAAAAGGTGAGGAGGTGTCCCCAGACCTGTGCATGGCCCTGGCTGAAGGCAGCTGAAATTTGCAGCAAGGTCTGCAGCAGTGTGGAGTCACTTCAGTGCCTGACCCTCAGGAACCAGAGCAACGCCTGGAATATCCATCAACACCCACTTCCTACTCTGGGCTGCTGCTGGACCAGGGAACAGGGAGGATCTTCAGCCATAAACAGGTTCAGGCTTTAATACCAATTAAGAGAGCCTTAAACACATCCAGCTAAAGGAGGCTGTTTTAAGACTACCCTGTTTGCATAATATCTTAAAGGCAACATGAGATTTTTGGGAATATCTGGAAGTGAGAATGGTCCTTACTTGAGACGTGGTTGTAGATAATCAACTTGAGACGTGTTTGCTTCCTGTGCAAGGCAGGCATTGCTCTTCCATGCTTCCATATCATCTGAAAAACAGGATGTATTATTTTAAGATAAGAATATTGGAATCCTTTTTCTAAGTTAAAACCAGAAGGATGACTAAGAGGTGGCATGTTTCAGACACTATGTCTGCTCTTGGGGATGGTCTGTGCCATACCTGGCTTTGTTCACTCATCAGCTTTTAAAGCTACTGGTAAAAACCTTGTAGTATAATACTACTACTACTAATAATAATAATAATAAAACATCATATAACTGTATCAGAAAATATGTTCCTCTGTTCCCTGCAGCCCAATTTCTCTAAGGAAGATTATCCACAAAGCAGGATGAAAGCATTTTACAGCACAGAGCATGGGACTAAAATAAACTCTGTCTCATAGAAAGAGGCATGTGCTTTGCAGACAGTGAGAGTGAAGAGAGAGAATCCTGTTCCTCACAAACTACTAATTCTGTGGTCAGTGCAATTTAGACTATCATTCCCAGGACTCAATAATTACCTCATTATTTTAATTGCAAGTCAGCTGCCAA
The DNA here is from genome assembly GCF_048771995.1 of Taeniopygia guttata. Taxonomy (NCBI): domain Eukaryota; kingdom Metazoa; phylum Chordata; class Aves; order Passeriformes; family Estrildidae; genus Taeniopygia; species Taeniopygia guttata. The sequence continues at coordinate 4,007,227 of NC_133029.1, read as the reverse complement.
CCCAAGTGATCAGTCAGAAAGACAGGAGAAGCTTCTACCTGTGGCCAAAGTCGAAGGTGACACCAGGAGCCTTTCCTAAGTGATCCCGCAGCCCCTCATCCATCCACCCATCAGTGATGTTCCACAGACATGGCTGGGCTCTGAGTATCCAGCCTGTAGCTTTAGGAACTGGGAAGAGTTCTGGAAAACCATCAACTATCAATAATAAGTTTTTCTAATGACAGGAACAGAAGAAAGAATATTCTTCAAGCAGGAGGACAGGTTCAAACCAGTTCTGCAGGAAGCGTCACGCACCAAAGATCAAGAAGAATGCTAATGTGCAATCATTGAACAGAATAGGAGCCAAAACTTGATATAAGGCACGTAATGAATAATGCTATACAATCAGCTTCTCTACACCCACAGCCTCTCTAAATTTATAAGCCATACATGCCATTGGATGGAATTGAAATGCATTTCCCATCATCGAAGGGTACCATCCAATCTGCTCTAACACAGCACCATATTGGGACTGAGCAGACCATTCTGTTTGTTAGAAACCCACCAGAATGTGCTGGTATTTATATCTCATAAAAGCTGTTCAGTAAACACAGTACAAAGACCTCTGATTTCACCGAATGCATAAACACGTGCGAAGAATTTCATTCTCGGATTCAAACACAAGAGAGCTTAACCACCATTCCCCATCCCAGGCAATTAAACACCTTTCCACTTGGAAAAACTGTCCTGGCTTCAGCAATTAGAATTCCTGAGTGGAAATTACAAACTCTGAATTTGCCTATACCAGTTATTTCAAAGGAAAATGTAGTATTAGAAACAGCAATTTGAGGTTTTTTTCCACCAACATCCTGATGTCTTCTCTGTCCTTTAACATTTCTGTGTGGACTTACATTTGTTGGTGTATTTTTATGGATGTGATGGCTCAAGCCTGTAAGAATGACTGTTATAATTTCAATTTTATTGTAAAGATTCTTTGTCAGTCTTGGGAAAAACTGAAAGAGAAAGAACTACAAAGCACCATGACAATCTCTGCCATGTACTAAATCTGCTAAATCTGCTTCTCCAAGCCACACAAACTGAACTGTAATAAACCAATAAACCAAGAGAGTAAAAGCAAGTCAGGGTCATAACTCGTGCCTTGAGAAGGAAAGGAATCTCTGAGGCTGAAAAGGAATGAGGCACTTTTCATTTCTGTCCCTGATTAATTCATAATGCAAGGTGGAAGGATCTTGAGGGATCAGCTACACCCAAATGCATCTTCAAGGTTTTCAGTCCCTTTCTGGCAACAGCAGAACCTCTGCTGGCAATCCACTCCATGGCTTAACTGTTGTCATCAGCTTCCTTAAGATTATCTTCTAATTTCCCTTGCTGCCTCTCAAGACCATTATTTCTAGAGCTGCTTGTGGTGAGCAGAGGGGAAAATGCTATTTCCTTTCACATGCTAAAGACTGTAAGATAACACATTTAATAATCTCAAAGACATTTCCACTGAAAAAACTCAAAGCAAAAGAGACTCTCTGGAAATACCTGACAGAAGGAGAAATCAGCTCTCTTGGCAGGCTCTCCCTCTCTGGGCAAACCAAAACCACTCAGTTAGAACTAGGCAGGGGTTGAAGAACTACTCCAAAGAATCCCCAAACCCCTTCACTTAGCCTGGAAGGTGTTTGGGTTTGGCCAAGGACTTACAGAGTGCCCCAAGGCCAGGCAGGGTGTTTGAGAGCAGATTGCAGGGCCAGCTGATCTGATTCCCTGGATGTTCCCTTCCTGGAGGACAGACCTTCCTGGGAATGTCAAACCAGGAGCCAGCAGGAGTCTCGTCACAGCTTTAAAGCAGAGAATTACTCAGCTTGAGTCTGCAAAATGGGAAAGAGCAGCACAGTTCAGATTTAGCATCCAAAACCTTCACAGAATCCCAGCATGGGTTGGGTTGGAGGGACCCTAACGCCCATCCAGTGCCACCCCTGCCATGGCAGGGACACTTCCACTGTCCCAGGCTGCTCCAAGCCTGGGACACTTGGACACTTCCAGGGATCCAGGGGCAGCCACAGCTTCTCTGCAAACTAATTGTCATAATTACTTTTACAATTATTTCAGAAGGATTTTGTTGCAGGACACAGAGTTGATGACCTCGAATCTGTGTGTGTAATAATCTGACATTGTAATTCAAACCCATAATGATGGCAGATTTTACTCTGTGTGGTATTTTTAGACAAAGAATAAACTATAATGTTGAGAATCTTCAACATTTTCCTAAATTTTCCTGGTCATTAATTATGATTTATGTCCTGTACCTTACTTCTCTCACCGAGATTGATTTTGTGTTATAATTGCTAGAAGCTGCCTGGTTCTGGGACTCTTAAAATATGAACAACATTTGAAAAGAAATCTTGAATTTGGAGTAGCTTTGTCACTACCACTGAGCCCATGACTGAACAGAACACAATGCAAAGTGGGTGAGCTGACAGCAATTACCAGAAAGGTATTTATAAAGGAAAGCATAGAACATTTACAAAATAAAATAGTATTTCTCATAAGTGATCTGGCTACTTTTAATAGAATATTTGCATGAAATTCAGTTTAATAATTCAAAAGTTTATAGTCTGATAACACTAGAACAACAGAATGGACCAAGCTGTGCAACTTTCTTTCTAGACTAGAGCAGAGATGCATTTCAGAATCATTTTAGCCCAGTGCACTGGGGAAGATAAGTGACAATCAACTTCACAGTGGCTCAGACTCAGAAAATTTTACTTTGTTACCTTGGTGTTGTTTTGAATCAACGGCAACAAACTTCAGTCTTGTGCAAGCATTTAGAGAGAGAATTATGGGTATAATTCAGGAATAAGGTGCTTTGTAGGGTGGAGTTAAACTTCAAAGGTGGTGAAATAAAGGCCAGTCACTCACAGCTGTCCTTCTATTGTAATTAAATAGGACATTAATTGCCAAGTATTATGACATTTAATCAGCTATACAAAAATAATAATAGTAATAAGAGTGATAAGCATCATCACCAAAGTTATTATGAGAATGAGCTGAGATCCCATGCCCAGTATCTCTAAAAGTTCTTACAGACAAATCATTCCAGAGTGTCAGTACTGTCCAAAATATTTTCTTGGAATGTATCCTGATAAAGTTCATTCTTTAATGAGAACTTTTGCAAAGAATCCCACGGTTCCTATTCACCAAATGAAACAACAGCTATCCTCTGCCATTGTATTGGACCTATTTATCCCTATAAAGATGTGAAATAGTTCTGTTTTCTTTTTTTTAGTCAGGACACATTAATGAAAAATTGTCATTTTGCACCATATTCCAGGGGGCAGGCCACGTAAAGGACTGGAAAATGATCACAGGGCAAGAATAATATTGCAGCTGCAGACCCCAAATAAGATCCTTGACTTTTAGTCTCTGATTTTTACACCACCTTCCTTTCTTATATAAGAAATTGGATTGGATATATCCATTTCTTTCTTCTACAGCATAGGATTACATAAAATATCCCTCAATTAATTGATGTTTTAAACCTTATCCTCCAGGTCTTGGGTGAAAACATGGAAACAATGAAATATGACAGAAATATCAAAAAATCAAAAACATCCCATAAAAAAAAAAGAACAACAAAAAAAACCAAAACACCAAAATAAAAAAAAAGTTCATACTTTGAAATATTTAGGGTGAAAAATAAAGGATGAGTCAATGGACCTCAGTTCTTCCTGCAGGTTTTGTACCTTTTCCTTGTGCATTCCCAGTTCTTACAGCTTAGGCAGTTCTTGCAGTTGGTTATCTGAAGGAAATTTCTTTTGTTGTGAGGCTTTGCCTGTTTGGTTTTGAGTGAGCCACTTCCAACAAGCACCAAAACCACCAGTGAAGTCCTTGTTGCTGCTTAGGAAAACCTTCCTGGGCTCTTGGAAAAGGAAGGTGCCCGTTATGTTCCAGCCACATTTCAGAAGGATAAAACAGGAGTGGAGAAGGAGAATTAGAAGGAATCATGAGTTTTAAATGCAGGGATGCAATGTCAGCCCGTGTCTGGATTCCTGAGCCACCCTGCCAGGGAGAAAATTCCCTCTAGGATAAAGGGAAGGAATGCAGTCACGAGGAGCCACAGGTATCTCCCAGCTTGGTCCATGGAGCCACCCAAAAATGCTCCTGCATGTTCTGCAAACATTCCAGCCCTCCCCTGACCCATCCCCTCAGGAGCACTGCCTGGGAGCAAGGAGGTGCCTCCACACACACAAAAAGATGCTTTTTCAATTATTTTAAAGAACAGCCAATTAACCTCCCTTTACATCACACATTCATGCCAAACAGTGACAGTAAGGAATTTTCTTGTGAACTTGGTCTTATCATCAAAACTACTAATTTGACAAAACAATTACTTCCAGCTGCTTCCTAACACTCCCCAATTAACTGATTTTTTCTTGTGTTCTCATGTAGTTAGCAGCCAACTGGGAGTCCTACCAGCAGGAGCATTTTTACTGGATGTGCCCATTCCCACACTTTGCACTGGTGCTATATTTGTTATTTAGAACAAGCCCAGATTGTTCCTGGAACTGTGCCTATAGAAACTCCTGCTGTAATGTGTTTATATGATCTATAATTACAGGCAAGCTGCAACCTGTCCACAGCCACTGCATTATCAAACACATGAGCCAGTCCCTGCATTAACTATTCCATCTGATAAATTCCCTTTCTTCAGCAGCTAATGCAGAGAAGCTAAAAGAACACAGGTTGCATTTTTGAGATGGCCAATATATAATAATATTCCAATACATAACATTCCAAGCCAGTTAAAGGACATTCAAAACTACCAAATTCTCCCCAAAACAACAGGGAGGTCAAGGCACCAGGCTGAAGATTAGGCCAAGATTAGTTCATGTCAGGTATTTGCATTTGAAAATACTTGTCAAAAACCACAAAGAAGATGTAGGAACAACCATGGTCCTCACCTGCCAACAGAGCTTCATGCAGCTGAGCCCGTGTACACAAATATAAACTGTAAAATCTGGTTATAATCATAGCAAACAACAGATTGTTATAGGTTTTGATCTAAATACTGTGTCAAGATAAATAATTAGGACAGTTGTAGTACCTGTAGGGAGAAAAATCTTTGTAGAAATAACATTTTAGTTAAATAGAAGAGTGGAGTTGCAAGGTTTAATTATTTGAATTACTTTGATGTACTCCATATACCGACCTTAATACCTTTTCATACCCAGTATTTTGTATTTTTCTGACATCATGCATCTAAACAAGTATTTTCTCAATAAAAACTGCAAATACATGCCAGTAAATTTCTGTTCATTCATTCTCACTCAAGGCAGCAAGTTATCAAGGAGAATTTTTAAATAATCTTAATACTTATAAATACTTTTAATCCCATCTACTAAAGACCTCTTTCATACGTGATGTCTGAGACAGATTTATAAAACCTTGCTTCAATACTATCTAATCTTTTGCTTAATGCCATTGTCTAACCTCTGTGCACCACCACAACTCAGATAAAAGGGTTCCTGCTGGTATTTTTGGATATTCATTCCCAGTAACAGAGGGAGAAGATGGAATGGAAATCGCTGCGTCCAAAGTGCAGAGGGACAGGCAGGGCAGGGGCTCGTGGTGCAGTTTGCTATTTTATATTTTTTCTTTCTTTACAAATTTTGTTTTGAGTAAAATCCAAGCCTAAAAGATGAATTTTGCAGTTATGAAATGGATGTGGCCAAAGGACCACCAGCAGAACTGGTCTCACTGAAATGAGGTGCAGATGGCAGAAATCTTGCAAAATTTGATAGGAAAATTGCACAATCTGCCTTATCAACTTATCAACCAAGGGCATTCCTGCACATGTGGGGAAACAACTTCTGCTCCCTCGTATCTGACAATTCCCAATTTGCAAAGAGCAATAGCTCTTTACATGTGAATTAAATACTATTTTGTTGGTTTAGTGTTGCTCTATACTTAAAATCAAGAGCAAGAAATAATTCCACAGTGTTTTGATATGGAGTTCCCATCATGTTTTGTGTTTTCTATTGCACCACGATATTATTAAAGGTTATATAAGAAGTGACCACCTGCTGGTACCTCTGACACAGAGGAAGAAGGAGGAAGTAAAGCAATGAAGCCCTTCCTGAGGTCACTGGGATTGTAAGGGCATTACAGACGTGTCTGACATTTAATCTCCCACGGGGAAATTCCCAAAGAATTGCACTTTAATACCTCAGTTCTGAGCTCCTACAGCTCCAGCTCTTCCTTCCCAACTCCCTGCAGGTACACAAAGCTACACAATGTTTCACTCAGGAAAGTAACTTCACTGTAGACCTATTTTTTTTTTAAATTAAGGTTTTCTACAGCTGCCTGGTGTTCCTTTGAAGGAAGTCTGTCTTGTATGTAATATTAATGACAGGTGAATCAATATAGGAACTATAATGCATGTCATTTCCACCAGAGAATGTTACTTAATTACAAATACACCAAATTATCTCTTAATGGCAGGAGTTTCTGTTTATAAACATGGTTGATACTGTATATTTAATACATCTGGGTTTATTCTAAATATTATTAAGACCTCAATATATGAATTATTATAAACCATTATGACACCAAACCCCCCTATCTGAGTGTGCCCATCATGGTAAGACAGTGAAGATTCTCAGCTGACAGGAAAATCTGTTTATTTTTTCTCTCCTGTTCTGTTATGACTTTTAGGTTATCCAAGGTAAACCATCTCTACCTCCTGCCTGCACTGTGTGCAGAATTCCAAGTCCTTGTAGTAAACAATCCCTTCTCACGTCAGAGGCTCCAGGCAAAGCTGATCCAGCTCATCCCAGCAGCTTCAGCTGAGGAACTTTTGATGTCCCTTTTGCTATGATGTGTAAATACCTAAATATAAATGTATGGATGTGTGAATATGGATTTATAGAATAGATTAGGCAAATCATTTTCTGCAATATTCCCTTCTCCCCCTTACAGCCTCCAGAGCATGATCCTCTCACAGCTGTTTTCTGAGAGCTCCCAGATCTGGGGGGCACATGGACCTCAGTCACAGGGCAGTAAATTCAGAATAACTGCCCTGCACTTAATGGAATTGCCCCCCTCAGAAAAACAAAAGTGAAGAATTTTTCCTTTCTCCTTTACAGTGGCAACTGAATTCCACTGATCAGTCAAGACAGGGAACTGTTTTGGATTAGATTTTATACCAGGAACACAAATGCTGCATCCTCCTGGCCCACCCAGAGTCATCAACACTAAACCAGAGTTGATAAAATGCTACAAGAACCAGAACCAAACACAAATCCCAATTCCCACATTCCAGCAGCCATCCTGACTTCTTGGAATAATCGTGCTGACCTGCTGGGAGGGCTCCCAGCGACAGGGACAGGGACAGGGACAGGGACTGCTGCCCCTTTGTGTGAAGGCACATCTAGATAGAGACAAGGTCATTGAAGATAATTCTGCTTATGAACACGGCTGCTCCTTTGAGTCAACTGATTTTTTAATTATGTGTTACTCTTCAGGTGGAATTTTGGATGCTATTTTCTTTGATATCTTTATGAGTCATGGTTCAGTTGAGCAAAGCAAGCTTCAGGTTGCTAATGCAGGTGTGTACAAATTTGAAACTGGTTGGGTTGGGTGTGTCTGCCTATAGAAACACACATTTTCTTATAGTTTTCAATGAATGTTCCTGGTGCAAAATTATCTGGCTGCATCTTAGTTGAATTTAAGTAATTCATAGTTTGAACACCATTCTTTCAAAGTTAATTCAACTGGGTAATTGCTGAGGTTCAGAAGAAAACTGCATTAATTGTGAGAAAACCTGTGAATAAGAAGGCATCTATCTGATCAGCTCACGAGCAGTACAACCAGTTGGCATCACCTCCCATCTGCTGAGCACGAGGCCAGCTCCCCTCACACAGCCTGTGCAAAGCAGGGCACAAATGAAATGGTTTTCATTGAGAAAATGAAGAAATCATTCTCATTGCTTTCCCTCAGGCTGTTGTCTGCAAAGGGGAGCAGAGCCCAGAGCTCAGGGCTGTGCTGGGAACATTTCCAGCAGCTCCAGGAGCAGGATTCACATCCCTTCCATGGGGATGTCACAGATCCCAGCCTGGCAGCCCTGCTGCTGCCCTCCCACCTGGGCTCCTGCCCTCTGGAGATGCTGCACCCTGGCAGAGTGACCTGTGCAGGGCAAGAGGAACTGCTCTGCTTCTGCTCCCAGCCAAACAGGCACCAGCAACTCCCAAAAGAAGGGAAGGAAAAAGCTGGTTTGATCCAAGCCCTCTGTGTAATCCTCCCACCCTCCCCTCCCAGCTGGGAGTACCTTTACCAGCTCGTGCTGCTGTGGTCGCAGGAAAAAATTATAACTTTAAAAAACAAATTCAAGACTTCTTGAGGAGTCTTACCAACACTGTGACTTTTGGGGAAAACTGCAAAAATACAGTTTGCTTTTAAATGTAGGTAACTCTCCCCAGTGCATCCCCTGGTAGTGTAGAAATCCTGATTTATCACACACTTGCAGTGGGTTGTAGGAGGAAAACAAGGCTTACAAATCAATGTTTCAATCTAGTAATTCACTTTGCAATGTAGTTTGTTTGTTATTTGTAAATGTACAAATATGCGAAAATTAATTGTACCATTTGCTTTCTCAAAATAAATATGTTTTTTCATTTACCAATCCAAATGTTTCCAAAGAACTGAGTGATTAATACCGTCTCTAAAACTGTGATTATGTCAATAAACATAAAGCAAGATATTGGACTAAGTATGACTCCAACTGTGAGCGATTTATAGTGATAAAAATACACAGATGCCATCTGTACCAACAGAAGAACACTCGTCAAAAATTTGTCTTATGGTAACACTTCTCTCTCATTTATACTGAAACGAGCACTATTTCTTTTCCAATGGCACTGACAGTAAAATATGGCCACTTTTCAAGTGAGTAACCCACCAGCAGGAGAAATACACTGAACACTATGAATTAAACTTCTTTGACTCACTCAGGGCCTCCAGGATGTATCATTGAATGCTCACCAAGTATTAAACCCAGTTTGCCAGCCTAGCTCTGCTAACTCAGTAGCTGCTTCCACACTAAGAACTTTTTTTGGAGGTAACACCCCCTTACTTTTTGCAGAGAAAATTAAAAAAAAAAAACTCAATAAGCAAAAAAAACCCCCAAAAACCAACAAAAAAAAAAAAAACCCAAAAACCCAAAAAAAACACCCAAAAACCCACAAACCAAAACAGAAAAAAAAAAAAAAAGAAAAAACCAACCAAATAAAACTAAACCTCAAGCAAAATGGCCAAAGTTTTAGGTTCAGCAGCAGCCTAAGTCCTTAGTCTGTGTGTCTGATGCTTGCCAGCATCTTTGCCAGTTCAGCATTAAGCAAGAGGGCCATGGGGTAAGCACTGGGCAAAGCAGGGCAGGCAGTGAGCACTCCGTGATAAATATCAGTCAACTTCAGATGCTGACAGAGACATCAAAATAAAAGGAGAATTTAAATAGAACCTGCACACAGAGAGCTTCCAGTAGCAGCAGTTGCGGAAACAAAGACACGATACCCAAAGCGTTTTTGATTTCTAACCATGCACCAGACCCTGAGTTTGAGAGTGGTGAGGGGTTATGTCATTATTTCCATTTATTGCCAGGTGTAATAAACCCATGGCAAGTGTGGGGAGGATCTGGAGGATGCCCAGCTCAGCCTCACGTTCCCAGTCCTGCCCTGACTCTGACTGTCCCTGGATGTCCAGGGGAAGGGAGATCACAAACACCCACAGCCTTTCAGAAATAATTTTCACTGCCAGTGGCCTAAAGTGGGTCTGCTTTGGGCTCTAAAATATGGCAAGAATGTAAATTAAAGTGCAAAGTAAAGCTGTATTTATGTCTGATTTTTGTTCTGTCACTGTGCTTCCACCCCCACTTCTGTCAGTGCTCCAACCCCACAAAATTTCCTTTGTATCAGAAAGCTGACAGATTTAGCTCCTGAACACTTCAAGCTACTTTGCTTGCTGAAATTTAGGAAAACAGAACAGCTGTCATTCAAGCATACTTTGCAAGTAGCAAGCCTGTTCACTTTCTAATGTTTACTCCCTAAAAATCAACACTTAAATGACATGTTCTACTGACATCACAAACCCCACTCGGATCTGACAGACGTGTGGAGCAAACCTGTGCCAGGGCCTGGGGTTCCAGAGTTCTCACACAGCTGATGCTGGGGATTTGTGTAATCACTTTTTGCTTTGCTGTTTTGAGCTGTGCAGGGTTTTTTTTGGTGCAGTGGTCACTCTTGGTCAGGTTCTGAATTTGGACTGGAGGATAATTCCACCTGGAGCAATTCATGGCACAGGCACAGGAATGGGTAAGGAGCAGCTTTCCACGAGCTGAATGGCTGAAGCTGCTTATTTCATGGAGATCTCCTGGTTTTGTGTCCTTCAGGACCATACCAGGGTGCTACACACAAATCCAAGGTGATTTTCTCCTTAGGAAGCTGTGAGATCAAGGAGCCTCCCCTGGGCACTGAGCATTTGTTCATGAGCTCACTCCATGATTTCACATCATGGTCTTCACTAAATCTTCTAAAATGAAGTGCACTGAAAGTCACACATAATCCCATTTATCAGGGACTGGGGAAAGGCACAGTTAAATCTCAGTTCTTGATAGCTTTTCCTCTAAGAAACCAACCAATTTTTAGATTCCACAGAACTATCACAGAAACGAAAAATAAATTACTGACTACACACTAGACAACCCCCAGCAGTTCAGTTTCCATCACTTAAGCCTTGCTACCCATTCTAGGGGGTGCATTTTTAATGCCAACTTTGATGCTGCTCTGCTCATTAGCAGATTTTCCATACCAGCCAAATGCCACTTATGTGCCAGCAAGGCATGCAAAAGTAGGTGATCTGAAATTATTTTCCCTAATGACATTTTCTTTCTGGATGCAAATAAAGTTGTGTCTGGACTTGTATCTGTATAATGCAATTACATGGCTTGATACAAACAGACACGATAACTACAATCCTAAATTAAATAACTGCACATGAAAATTCCATGAAAACATACTTCTGGTATTTAATATCCCTTGTTCACCTGTCAGCAACCAGCATCATGGGCATTTTTCTGCTGGATTTTAAGACAAAATAGTGCAATCTTCATTCTAAAGCAGTAAACATTCACTCTTGGCATGACTGACTGTGGATTTTTACTAAAGTTAATGCAAAAGTCCCAGGAAGCAGTGAAAATTTTTCTATTAATGTGCCTATAAATATGTGCTAGTAATTAAGTAGAAGCTGCATAATTTATTCTGTCCATGCTGCAGATACTTTAATTGAAACTTTTTTCCTTGAGAAAAGTGATGGAGCATTGCTTCAGGTATCTGCAGTAATCAATACCCCCATCTGAGAAGAACACAGCATGAATAAATTAAAAATGTTACTGAAGACTGGGAAAAATGCTGATTATATATTGCTATAACCTACAGAGATAAACTGCATCCATATGCCAATAGTTTTCATACTTTTTAACAGAAGGATATATCCTAAATATCTTTGTGCCCAAGGCCAGTTTAGATGGGGCTTGGAGCAACCTGGGACAGTGGAAGGTGTCCCTGCCATGGCAGGGGTGGCACTGGATGAGCTTAAAGGTCCTTTCCAACCCAAATCCCAAAGTCTGGGATTCTATGATTCCATACAGGAAAAAACAGACACGTGAAAACAAATGTCACACTGGAATTTGTATATAAACCAATCGAGCATAAAGAACAAGTAAGGTTAACAAAGAGTTTGTGTCTGTCTTCTGAGGTAGCAAAGGTAAACATTTAATAAAATCCCATCATGGCACTCATTGTGGGTACTTAATTCCATGCCACTGGCCAATTTTTATGCTGGGTCTCAAATTTTGTGCTGGAGTGAGAAATTCATCAAATCTGTGCAAAACCTGATTTCCAGGGGTGACGTCAAGCTCTCTCTGCTGGGAACGTGGGAGAAGAGCTCTCTCTGCTGGTGCTTTCCTGGAAAAATCCTGCTGGGATGGAAATAAATCCAGGATAACGAACGGCATCCCCAGCTTTGTTCAGCCGCAGCTCCCCAGCTCTGCCTGCCCATGGCTACAGAAAAGCAGAATTTGGCCAAATTCACCTGTAGGATGCTCTCAGCTGCACGAGTGTGAGCAGCCGGGGTTTTGCCGGCACCCCCCAAAGTACTTAAAAAACCCAGCAAAAAGAAATGGGATTTGCACTGTACCTTCAGGGAGGGAAATGACTCCTTTAGATCAGCAGGGACAGAGGCGGCTCTGTCGGGATTTTCTGGCCGGGATTTTCTGCTCCAAACAAGCAAAACTCCACCTCTGGTGACTGGGAGGATTCTTGCTTTATGCCACCTAAAAAAGTGAATGACAGCAGGTCAGAAGTGACCTTTATCTGCACCCTGAGAGGATGCTGGGCGGAGTGGGAACATTTTAAATCCAGATGTGGTCCAGGAGAAGCCAAAAGCTCAGCCCCAACCCCTCCTGTGGCTTTGGTGCTTTGCAAGTGCAGGAGAGAGAGAGATGCTCACCATCCTTAGGGAAGCAAAGAGACTCTGACGTGGGATTTCCAGTGGTTTAGGGCTCATCTGTGGTACAGAGCCAATGCAGGAGGGGCTGGCATGTCCCCATCCCTGTCCCCAGCCAGGCTGGACAGGGCTTGGGGCAGCCTGGGACAGGGGAGGTGTCCCTGCCCATGGGGCAGCTGCTCCCCTTACCCAGCCTGGTCACAACTCACCTCTGGGAGGAAGAAGAACAACAGAAGAAATCAGGAAAAAGCACATAAATAGGGCTCCCTTCTTAAGCTTTTGGTTTCCTTGTTGTAAACAATAAACCCCCATGATTTCAGTAAATGTGGTTATAAACCAAATAAACTCGCTTTTAACAAAGCGTGGGTTCTAGCACGTCACCAGATGTTGGATTATTTCATCAAATGAAATGATGCCTTCACTTATTCCAGATTTTTTTTTCTATAGGACTTTTATGTTTATACAAACTAAATATATTGCTTAATAAATTTTTTTAAATATAAAACCATGGCAATATTTTAACAATATGCCCATGCATGGATTCCTACTATAGTATTAATTTGCTTTATATTCAGCATAGAAGAAACAAAAATTGTGTAATTTTGAGGCTCTATTTCTACACAAAGGATAGGGTATTTTAGGATTTATTAAGGCAAAAATATCAAAAACCAAAAAGAAAGTTAAATTTTTAGCTGTCATTAATTTGTGGATTGTGAGCTCACATTGCCTACAGGTAATACACAGAGAAATGTTTATTTTGTGAAATCTATAAAGAGAACTTGAAGTTATTTCTAAATGCAAACATTATACAAAATTTGCATTTCTACAAATGAAACTGTTTTTTGTGTCATATTACAATAAAAATCAAGACACAACGTCGTGAACAAGACTTTCAGACCAATTAGGCATACAATTACATGTGCAGGAGGCATGCACAATTGTGCAGCTAATTTGTGCATGAAATTACTTTGATTGCACATCCTAATTGGATAAATGTGTGTGCAAATGCCAGCAGTCATTGGTGCTGCAATTACCCAATGCACATCCATAGTCATGGCAACTGCCTGCAGAAATGAGATGCAGCCTTGCATTCCTAACTGGGCTTGGGATTTCAGCTGAAATCCTTTTTGTTTTCTCCTACCAGGTCTCCTGGACATGATATTTCTGGAAATTTCTTACTTATTTCCTATGCAGATGAGGCAAAGTGATGGACATGGGCATTGCCAAGGAATCTGATTGTTAATTGTTTTGCTCAGAAGAGGAAAAGCTGGGAGTTCTTGTCCAGAGGTGCAGCACCTTGATGAGGGAGGAGATTAAAAATGTCCAGCAGTATAAACCACAGCAGGAACAGGCAGGTTTATTTCCCTGGCTCTTACCTGAATTAGCATTACAAAATGTACCACAGGGTGTAATTGTGGTGGGACCCCTTGGCCTCAGCCCACAGAAGGTTCTGGACCATCACCACTGGCTCAGTTTGGACTTTCTGTGGAATAGTTTTCATGAACCTCCTTAATAGTAACTGATAGAATTAATAAATGTGAACAATCTTCTGTCTTCTCACAGAGGTTCTCAGTAATTCCTCCAAACAAGAGAACCATCTCTGTGCAATTAACTTCAATGGCCACAGTATTCAACATTAAAATGAAAATAAATTCTTCCATTTGAAAGCCATGGAGTTAAAATGCATATCCACTCTTATAAGTAGGGGCCCAAACCCTGAATGAATCCTTAAAAGAAACAGTTGTTTACCCTATTTCTTTTGTATTTAAAGAGCTCTCTAAACATCCAGAGATACAGAAAAATGCTTTTCAATAAGAATGGGCTGTTCAAAGGAGTCTGGTGGGGTTTGAAACTTGATGGGGCAGATGTTCCATAAAATCCTTTATAGCCCTGGAAGATCCTCATCTAAACAGATACCCAGCAGCTCAGAAAAAGCAGAAGGGTGAGGGTCAAGTTAATGCAAACTCTGTGTTATCAACCCACCAAGAGCCACTAAATCAAGCACTTCCAAAGCACTCTCAGGAATTTTAAGGATTTTCCTCAGCCAGATGAGTTTATTTTGCTCACAGAATGTATGTTATTATAAGTCTATCTTAGAAATGAGTGAAACAGCTTCCTCCCACAATTGTCTGTGATTCTGGTCACACTCCTTGAAAAAAATTAAAGTACAGAACAGACCAAAGGGCTCTGCAAAACAGCAAAGGAATTATCAAAGCTAAGAAAAAAAAAGAGATTTAAAAAATAGGACATTTTTCTTTAGTCAAGATGTGCAAGAAAAGAATGATAGATAAAATAGTGAACCTTTAAGGAAGTAAATTAAGTGATTACTCTGTTTACTCTCATAACAGAGGCAGAAAAATGAAGTACATTTAAATCTAGACCTAAGGTACAGCCACTTCCACAACATTCCCTCAGTTTCCCCTCCCACACTGAATTTTACTCCAACAGCTTTTGCCTTGAGAGCTCTTCGTGTCATGGGTTGTGCAGTGATAAATCTGATCCCCAAGGAGACTCCTAAATCTCATCTGGGATTTTGGGCAGGTCACAGCCTCCTGCTGGAGTTTTTTGGCCCGAAATGGGGCATCAGCCCTGCTCATGAGGCTTCCAAGTGTGCCCCAGCTGTGCCAACAGCTGCTTGACAGAAACCCCATCAAAGCAAGAACCAGGCCATGTATTAAACCCCATAATGCTGGAAGGAGGTGGGAGAGGAGAGATTTGGGGTTTGATAGCTTTTCTATCATAATAAAGATGGAGGGATAGCAGTTTTGGAACTTGTTGATATGCATGGAACTCCAGGAGCTCCTGTTCTTTCACTGCAGTGCATCTATCACAGCTATTCTCTTCCAGGACATAGAAAAATGATTCAGCAGAAATTGAAGTTCCTCATTTCTATGCTGCAAGGGCTCGTGTTCATTTCCAGGGCACTTGAGAGCCTCAGAAGGATAGTTCTTGTTAGCATGCAGCATCCCTGGCCCCCAGCTGCCCTGCTGAGGACACTCCATCAAGGAAATCACAGCTCTGCTGCTCGCTGTAAGTGATGCCCTGCTGTCCCCAGGCCTATTACACCGGCCCTGGGAAATGTGTCCCTTGTCACCTGGGGAATTTGGAGTTTTCAGCAGTTTGCTGCCATCAGGCATAACACAGCTCCCCTTTTTTCTGCAGATGGCAGTGTTCTCTACATACAGGGGAGGAGGAGGAATCTAAAATGGGCTGTTACATCTAAAGAGCCTTTTAAAGTGTTCCAAATTCTTACAGCTTTACTCCAAAACCTGTGTATTACAACTACTATCCACTTCTGGCAGCAGTAGGAAAGAAAAATTCATTTCTCCAACACGGGGTACAAAACACTTTTGGGATTTTTTGTTTGTTTTAATAATTTTTAAAACACTCTTCCCATGGAAAGAATGTGAAAAAAATAGATGCAGTGAAGATGTCACAGTCAGGTCTTGTGATTATCTATAACTAGAGCTGCAGTAATTGTTTTTGTTGTTGTTTTGTTGGTTTTGTTTTTGTTTTGGGACTTTTAAAAAATGTTTAACTTTAAAAGTGCTTGTACAGAAAAGCCAAACTAAGCACCCGTGGTTCCAGCATTATTTTGTCAGTCAAAAAGATCAAGAGTATGGACAATTTGAAAGGAAAATGGCATAACTGACATTGGCATAACTGGCCAATTGCAGCCTCTATTCCCCCATTGTTTCCTATTCAGAGAACTTTGTATTTCTCTCTAAGTTTCAGCCCTGAGCCATCATTTTTTTGTATCCATCTTCAGGTCTGACAACATTTCAGCATTTGAATTTTTTCCCTCTGGAAATATGTATTAAATGGTATAAAATGACAAAGTAGTCGCCAAAGCAAAAAGTCACCGTCAGCAGTAGATAAAAAGTGCTAAAAATCTAAATCCAAAAAATTATCTAAATGCATATTTGTCTTACATTCCAGTTTCAGCAGAGCTTGCTCCTTTTGGTGCTCTCAGGGAAGGACAGGGAGAGGAGAGGGCTGTGTTTCAGTTTAGCTTCACTTCAGAGACTCCTGGTTCTCATTTAACATCAAATCTTTCAGTGCTGCTCAGCTTCTTGCACTCCTTTATGTCCATCAGCTCTTCCCCAGTCTAAGTAAAAACAGTTTATAGGTTGTTGGGAAAGAGATTAAATCACCTCAGCAAACATTTGGGCAGTTTCCCTTCAACCCCTCCAGTTTCTCCCAGGACCCCTCTGTTTGGGGGCTCTGTTCCTCTTATTACTTGGCAGTAATTTAACCAATTAAAACAGGTCTCTAATCACAGCATTAACATCCAAAAATTACCACACATTTTTTACTTGAAGAGCAATAATTTCCTTTAAATGAGCGACTCTGATTTCTGTATGTAGTGACAGGATTTCAGTCTTGAACTGCAGCAGTTACTGCCTTGTCTGGACTCACCTACTCTACCATAGCAGAAAATTCAAATTTTGAGGACTTTTTGAGCAAGAAAAGCCATCACTTTCCCTGTCTGCTTTCTTCACAGTTTTCAATGCTGACATTGCTGGAGGTTCTGGTCCTTGCTGTGCTTGCATTAATGGGGTTTTAGCAAACAAACCTCCATCCAATGAAATTATTTGTAGGCAAACAGTTTATCCTGTTAAGTTCTTTTTTAGATGCACAGGTGTTTCATTAGCCTGAATTACACTTGAAGCTCTTCTCTATATCCTCTAAGTTCTTCAGCACTGTTTACAATTTAAACCCCAGAATTAATGAGAAAACACTGTGGAGTCAAAAATTAAACCTCCCTGGCCTCGGCAGGGCACAACCCAATTTTTATATTATTATTAAATTTATCCCACATTGCACAGCATTTGCTGGGAGGTTCTGTTGAGTCATTTAGTGATTTTCCAAAGTCCCTCCCTGCCTGGACACAGTGTCCATGCTGTGGCTGGGAGCTCTTTTCCCTGGGCTGCAGCAGCATTAACACATAGCTCATTATAATGGCTCTGCTCCCATTTCCAGCTGCATTACTGAGCATAATGGCCCTGTCCTTGTCAATGCTGATTAAGCCATAATCATCTTGTCAGTGGCAAATGTTCGGAGTGGTATTGCAATATTTATGTTACATTATTGATAAGAATATTGAAAGCATTAGACTTTTCCACCCTGGCAGAAAAGCTGCCTTTCCAAGGGTATTTTCCATTGTTGGCTCGGATCTATTTTACATTTTACTCGGTTCCCAATCCTCTGCTCATTTGTTGTGTTATAGCACAACCTGCACCTAAAATATACATCTGTGCAAATGGCTTTATGAACATGAATTTGGAAGAATGAGATAAAATTCATCTAGTGATTTCTGTCATCCACAATACCATGCTGACTGGCAAAATTCCCTACAAACCTTTCCTGTTCTATTCTTTGCCTGGGATTCCTGATGTTAATCAGCCTATAAGTAATTATCACAAACCCTACTATCAAATAAAAACTAGAAATTGAGTCTGGTAGAAAAAGAGCAAACACACACTTGGAAAATCCTAATCTATAATGATGAGACTTGTAAAAAATGGCAACGTGGTTCCTAATATTTATTTCTCTGTGTCAATTAAATTTTGAACAAACTCCAAAAGTGAATGGATCCCACTAAAGCTAAATTCCATAGGCTGAGCTTTTATGGGAATAGCACTTAGAAGCTAAGAATGCAATAAAATACTGTTAGAAATCCTGCAGACGGGACAGGTTGTGTGAAATTAGGCAAGGACAATTTGGTAAAAAGTTAGAGGAAGGTCTGAAAGCATTTTATGACTACAACAAGCTTGCTCCTAAAGAATTGCACACATTTCAAGGAAAGCTCATTGGAAACAAAGTCACTGAGCTCGTGCTAAAACCAGAATTGTATGAAGATAAAATGGGCACTGTGACTTATAAATGGAACTACTACAGCACTTGTTTGTCATATTTGAATGAATAGAACAAGTTTTTAAAAATTAATTAATTTTATTTAAGATGTACTTTTCTTCTTTGAGCAGCTTTCTATTTTATATTAGTCCTGCTAAGTGCCTGCCCCTGAAAATGCTGTGTGTGATGGAGCAAACCTGGTGCCTTGACTGAGAGAGAACATTTTCAGCTAGATTAAAGTCAGCAATGCGTTTTAAAGGCTGAGAATTTTGTGGTATTTTCCTGAAACGTCCAAGTTTCCCTTTTCACTATGTGAATACCTGGAGAATTGCTGCTGAAAAGCAGAGTTACCCCGAGCTCCCTGGCTGCCACGAGGCATCCGTGTGTTTCCTCTTGCCTTTGATGAACACCGAGCAGCCAGCGCAGCCATCTGGTCAGGGAGAGAGGAATTGTGTAAAAATGAGATATGCGTGTGTAAATAAAAGATTGATGAATGAAGCCCTGAAAGCTGAGATGAAAGTGAAGCAGAACAGACAGGTAAATCATTTTGATACTTATGTTGGTGCTGAAATTATGTTCCTCCACTTTTTTTTTTTTTTTTCCCCTTTCTGCTGACAGCAGTGCAGGTGACAAAGAATACTTTCAATTTTGCTGCTGACACAAGTGCTGGAGGTTAGCAAACTGTTTGAGTTCTATTGCTGAGGAAGGATGCTTTAGTCAGAAGTGAGAAAGTTTTGTGGCTTCATTTTTAATTACTTGGTTCTTTAGTTATGAAGCTCCAGCTTCAACGTTACCTCCAGAGCAGCCTAGGCTGACTTGCCAAAAGTGATGCTGTGTTTAGGAAAAAATGTAAGTTCTTTATATCTTCTGGCAGAATTTTAAAGCTAGAGTCCTTCCCCCACAGGTCTCTGAATTTTCAAGAAATAAAATATTATTTTTAGCCAAAATAAAATGGGAGTAAAATCCAAGCAATTCTTTACAGGCAAGCTTCACCTAGGAGCCCATTAGACTGAAAATGTAATTAGGATTTGTTTTTTATATGAAAATTAAGCTGACATTTGAGCAATGAACAAAAAAAGATGGTGATATGCAAAAAACCCACTGCAACTCATTTTTCACATAACTAATTGCTGTCTGACATTACAGAAAGTTTACTGAGTCCACCTACAACTCCAGCACCAAGGAAAAGTAACAGTAACTCATCCATTATCAGAAATATCTGAAATACTCACTGCTTGTGTGTTGGTGCATTGGTTATTTTATAAATTTAAAGCCAGCAGCAGGCTCAGTTCACTCCCATTTTACAAAACCTCCATAGAACAAACTCATTTTGTAGATCAGCAGTACCAGGCTTATTCTGAGTTACCTCAGCTCCTTATTCAGAGCCTGATATTTCATGTAAACTATAGGACCATGCAAATCACCACATTTACTTTTGATGAATGTTTTTGTGTTCTGTGGCTGTTGGTTTCCTGAGAGTTTAGGAGATCCACCATGAGATAGAAAAGGCTTTCCCCACCAAATTTCTGCAGAAGAACATCTGCAACTGAGCAGCTCTGAGTCCACTAAAAAGCCAGGATTTATCTGGTGCTTATCACTTCATGTGACAGAATAGTTTTGTGAGTAATTTTCAAAGGCAGAAGCAGGAATTTGACACAGGCTTTTTCTCTAAATCACAGTTTAAGAATTCATTCACATGTTGAACAGGGAAAGAAATCCCACACAAATATATACAGACAGTTATATTTAAATAAAACAAAAACCAATCCAAACCTTTTTACACTTGGGATAGCCATTCTAGATTCCATCTAGGCATTAACATCCCTGGCAATGGAAAGTTCTTGAATAAAATATACTGCAGACTCCTTGACAGAGAAATGCTGGCAGTTCACCACACAAATTACTATAAAAATCAAAGGTATAGAGTAACTTATCTGTAATTTGAAGTGGAAGGATAAAACGGGAACAATGCTTTAATCTGTGCTCCACTGTTTATTCCATAGGGAAATTAATTAACTTCTTAAATTTGTTTTTGCAAGTGATAAAACAGAGATACTAAATATCAGTCATCATATCAAGGCAAAAATCAGAAGAGTGTTAAAGGTGGCAAAGAAGCATAATTATCATGAATCCCATAGAAAGAAAAGGGAATACACTCCTGACATGAAAAAGATTCTTTTCTTTGAGAAAAGGCAAGATTAAGGAGGAATAATGTACGAGTCCTGGCACATTATTTAATATAATATTTATTGGACAATAGTGAAACAGAGTCACAGACACAAGACAACAAAAGAGCCTGAGAAGCTGTCCCAGCCAAACCTCAACAACTTTCCCTGCCAGCCATGCTTGGGAACACAAGGGTGTGGGTGAAAAAGAATTGATTTTGGTAAACAGAATTCTACTCCAGTTGTATGAAATTCCTGACAACAGCAGTATTGTAAATGCAGGTGAACCTGGGGGGAAGAAGTGCTGATGTCTGACTCCAGGTCAGAAGGCTGAATGATTTCTTTAGTAGAACTATACTATAATGCATTAATATACTATTTAAAGGAGACACTAAAACTACAAACCTACTTTATCTAACTACCAAATCTAACTCACAACTCGTGACCCTCTCTGAGAGCCCAGCCCCAGGTGGGTTGGATTGGATTGGATTGGATTGGATTGGATTGGTTTGGCCATCAGGCTCAAACAATCCTCACCAGAATCCAACCAAGCATCACCCCAGGTAAACAATTCTCCAAACGCATTCCACACGGGAAAAACAAGGAGTAGAAAGAGAAATTGTTTTCTCTTTCTTCTCTCTGTGCTCCTCTATGAAAAAGTCCTGAGAGAAAAATGAATCTGCCTGCAACACAGCAGCATCTCCAAGACACCAGTTCTTAATTCAATCTTTGTGCCTCCTGAATGTCACAGTTTGAGATCTCTTCACACACGAGAGGAAGTTTCCAAGGAGGATGCAGGCACAGGGCAAGGGAAGAGCCAGGTGAAGAATGAATGGACACAGAATGAATCTCTTGGGCTGAGAGACCCTGGAAATTCTGTGTCCAGACAAGGCCTGGGCAATGCTGCTGGGATTTCTGAGGCCAGCCTGGTGCTGAGGGAAGGCAGAGCCTGAAGGCAGCACAGCTCAGCATTCCCTGTGCTGTGCTCAAACACACACCACCAGCAGAAATCAGTGAGGAATTAACATGTCCTCTTCCCTTATTGGGATTTCTCTCCCCTCTGAATCAAGGAAAATAAAAATCCCTGAACAGTCAGAACCACCCACTGCAGAAAAACTAAACACTGTCATCTGATGCTACACAACAGCCTCAGATAAATCTGTTTGGATGATTTTGAGCAATTGCTTTCAAAACAGAACATGGTGTTGAAAAGGGAGACATAGGAACATATTTTACATTGAAAGGCTTTGTGAAATTATATAATCTGTAGAAACTGAGAGATTTGGCCTCTTGTTTGCTTTCCTTCCGTTCCTCATGGTTATTATTGCCTCATTATACAGTCATTTGTACAATGTTTTGGCAGACATTCACTATTGCATAAATTAAAGTTGCTGAATCTAGTCATGCCTACAGGTCTTTATGAAAATACCAGCAACATTTTTATTTGAATGTCAAAGTTTGTCAACCATTAAACTGATTGATTTTTCATTATGCAATTCAATAGAAGAAGCAATCTCCAGTCTGTATGCAACATTACTCAGAAAAACATGCAGCTTGGAAAAATCCTTCCTGCTTAGTCTCTCCACAAAGGAACTGTGCTTTAAGGCTGGCTTCAGACATTTTATTAATATAGTAGCAACAGATAAGATGCTGTAATTCAATTCTGTGAAAGAGAATGAATTCATCTGTGGTAATCCAAAAATTCCAATAATCCTTTAAAAACCTTTCCAAGTGGCTTTTTAAGTGCTGTGCCTGTTGGTGTCAGGAGGAAGAGGGTGAAGCTGTGCAGGGTGAAGCCAGCAGAGCCCCCAGCAGAGCTCCCAGCAGAGCCCCCAGCAGAGCCCCCAGCAGAGCCCCCAGCAGAGCCAGCACCTCAGGCTCCAGCAGGGAAGGACCTTCCTGTCCAGCAAGGACACAGAGCAACCTCCTCACCCTTTCCGTGCTGTTCTTCCCTGCAAACTCCCCGAGAAGGAGAGGACAGGAGTGCCCAGCAGGAGCTCCAGACTCACCTGTGTTCCTCTGAAGTCAAAGACTGCGAAGCTCCGAGCCAGAGCAGCACTGAGCTGTGCCAGGGAGGGATGAGCTGGGCAGTGCCCACAGCCCCTTCCCCAGCAGTGCCCAGAGAGAATCTCCAGAACTGCAGAGCTTCCAGAACTGTTTCAGCTCCCTCTGGTCTGATTCCCCCCACCAAGCACTCACCGTGTGCACATGAAGGAGGGGGCACCTGTGCCAGGCACATCCTTCTCTCTCTCAGGATTTTTCATAGAGGTGCACAGGGAGAAGAAAGAGAAAATAATTTCTATTTCTGCTCCTTGTTTTCCCATGTGGAATGTGTTTGGAGAATTGTTTACCTGGGGTGAGTGCTTGCTTGGATTCTGGTGAGGATTGTTTGAGCCTGATGGCCAATCCAACCCACCTGGGGCTGGACTGTGGAGAGAGGGTCACCAGTTGTGAGTTAGATTTGGTAGTGAGAAAAAGTAGGTTTGTAGTTTTAGTATCTCCTTTAAATACTATATGAAAGTATAGTTCTACTAAAGAAATCATTCAGCCTTCTGAACTGGAGTCAGACATCAGCATTTCTTCCCACCAGGTTCACCTGCATTTACAATATGCACCAGCAGCATTTACATTTCTCTTTACTTCCCACTTATCACTCCAGTATTATTCTAGGCCTGGCACCATTAAACCTCGTAACTCAAAGATTAAAGTATACAAAGCACACAATAAAAGGACCCTTTTAATTAAACTGGGACCTGTTACAAATTTTACAAAATAAGCCCTACAAATACGCAGAATTCAAGCTGTAAAAAGGTGAATTAAAATAAGAATGTGCATGATCTGGTCACTGAATAGAAACTGCAATTAGAGGTTAAGGACTTAAGGACAACAGTGAAATACCCAAAACAGGGCCCTGCTTACTGAGTCTTGTGAGAGGTATCCAAATCACTGCTTTTATTTGAACATCTCCCTAGAAAAGATAAGTCATGCAAATAATATTTTACAAATGCTTAAGGAAATGCCATAAAGAAAGAAATCCATAGAATTCATTATCCCTGCTAAAGGGATTACATGGAGTACAAAATCCAGCAGTTATTTTGCACGTTATAACCCCAAATAAAGGACACGTCCATATTTGTGGTAAGAAACTGAGGGGTGAAGTGCTGTCAAATTACTTGATTTAGAAGCAGTGAATAAAACTCGAACAAGATTCCAGTTACTTAAATTCAGTGTTCCAAATCCCAATTGTCTTCAAGGACAGTATTTCAAACTTCAGACCAGTTTTCTGAGATTTTTTGCTTAGTTTAGTCTATTTTTTTTCCCTCAAAGGAAAGGATGACTTAAGACTCAACCAAAAATAAATATAATAATTAAAAAAACCCATGTTTACTGCATGCAGCAGCATTTTTCAGACTTACTGGACCATGGACAATGAAACTGAAAGCTAATGTCAGGTTAGAGTAAGTTTATTTTTAATTCAATAGCACAGTCAGAAACACTTCACTACAAAAAGTTATGACTTTCATTATGTCTATAAATAGGCAACCTACTGAATTATCGAATAGAATGTTAATGACATTAGCATTAAGTCCTAATTAAACAATGAAGCAATACGCATTACAATCTGCCAGCAAAATATGCATAATCAGAAAAAGATTTCATAAAATAAGGATAATTTGGTTATTTTTATTAAGCAGTAAATAAAGAGTTTGTGCTGATTGGTGAAAGCTCACTTGAGAAACATGGGAAATGTCAGGGTTGGAAGGAGGGACTTGAATAACAAAACATCTGCTATCCCAGGCATGTTACAGGAGTTACACTGGATTTTTTCTTCAGATCATTTGCTCCTCTACTCAAATAATCCCGCTATCCATTTTCACAGTTATCATTCCACTGTTCTTTTTCTTTCCCAAATACATTTAGTTTTGTATTTCACTGACCTCCTAAAAGGCTTCAGGAAATACCTGTCACTGTTTTACACCTTTTTACTACAGCATTAGAGGGAAATGACTCAACCACATTCAGTGAGGAAAGCAGTGCCAGAGCCAAAAAAAAAAAATCCATTTTTTTCGAGTCCCAAGTGGATCCAGAACCCACTGGTGGTGTTATTCCTCACGTGAGTCCTGCTCTGTCACCCCTCATGACACTTGTGTGTTTTCAGACCTGTGCATGCCAAGTGCTCCCCCAGCACACAGGAATATCCTCACAACTGAGAGGGCTGCTGGCTCTTACCATGCTCATATTTTCACTCTGGAATCAGACTGGCAAGGAATCAAATTATTCTTGGCTTAAAACTTCCATGGAAAGAAAATACATCATGCACAAACATCACCAAAATAAGAGAGTGACTTTTTTTTTTTTCATTTTATAGTGGCTTCCTTAAAATTAGACTTAAAATAAATTTTCATAAAGCCATTTTTTTTCTTTCTTAAAAATTATGTCATTTTTGAAATGTTGTATTAATGATTATGTATTATTTTAGCATCCAAACATGGAGCAAGAAAATACCCCACGATTTAAGCTAATAAATTGCTGTAGGAATCCCATAGTGGATTCTCCCTCGATAATCTGCAATCTAAAAACAATCCACCGAAGGTACTTAGCTGGGGCTTACACAGATTTTTGCACAAGGGAAAGGCTGAATTCACTGGGTAATTTATTCACAACAAAGGAATCCACCATGAATTGCAGTGACTTTCACGCTAGGGAAAGTCCCCAGAGCAGGGAGCTGTTTGGTTGCATTGGGCTGACAGCTGGTCTCTCATCATGATTAAATGGCTTTCCCTTGGGTGAGCTCCAGAAATATGCTGGGTTTGAGGCAGAATAGATGCAGAATTCCACATTAGCTGTTACTGACTTTCTTATGCACGCAGTGTCTTAAAACAGCCCAGGAGGGTTTGGATCTGGGATTATAAAAATGTTGTTTTTTCAGAGAAGACTCTTGTATCCTTTCTCAGACTCAAATTTCCAGTGATTAAAAACTTGTTCCTCACTCTAGACATCCAGCTCAGGTACAATTACCAGCTCAGATACAATTACCCACACTGGTTTGGTGGTTTGTGACCTGGTTTTGAGGCAGGGGTGAGCTGCAGTCTGGTGCAGCATTACCCAGATGTTTTATCATTACTGACCTCAGCTCTCCAACAACCTCTCCCCACAGAGCATTTCCAGAGCAGCTTCATGCTCACCCCAAAAGAGTGAGACAAAGCTCATGAGAGAAGCTTCCAGAAGCTGGAGCAGCACAAAAGCTCTCTCAAAGCCAAAGGTGCATTTGTTTGGCACCAGCTGCTGTCACACCAGCAGAGAAGCCTGGGCTGATTCAGGAGCTCCACAGGCATGGCCTGCCCCACTTCCTGAAGTTCTAACCCTACAGAATGTAGGAACAGCACTAAGGCCTTCTCCAGAGCCCAAATATACAAAGAATTATGGGCTGGCACTTCAGAAGGAAGTATGAGATCCTGAAAATCTCCACCTAAAAATGTGAGTGTTCTGCACTCCCTGAATTGTTTAGTCAAATCCATCTGGGTCTGATATACACTCAGGTTGATACTTTCCATCTCTTTTGCAAATAGTGTAAAATAAATTGTCTGTTGGAATTGTGACAGCAGGAGTATTTTCTATTAAAGTCCCCTCTGATCAGAACTCCCATGCAGTCAACAACTGCATCTTCCTGATACTTTGCTGTCAACTTTCTAAATCTCGGATGTCAGTGGGATTTACAACATTCCTGCTGGGCTCCCCAGTCAGATTTTGAAGAAACATTCACTCTTACAAACAGGAACTGGCAGCCTGTAAATAAACATAATGGTGGAATTGCTAATAAGTTCTATTTCCACCACGAGTTGTTTTGTTGCTGGAGATGAGGCTGACAGTGTGAACTTCACATGGCAGACTATTTCCTACCATTTCCTCTGCAGCTCAAATAATCCTTCTATGGCAACTTCAGATCCCAATAAAGTTATTGAAATCATACACTTAAGCTAAGATTTCTATCTGATCATTGCAGCAAGCTTACTATTAAATTGGATTGCAATAAATGAATGTTTTTTATCAGTGTCTGGAACTTCCAGTGTCACTTCTCCATCTTACCACAAGGAATTCAGGCAATATTGCCTTGCCACCACAACTCTCCCACATATTTTTGACAATTCTGGCAACACAGGTAATTCTAACTTTTGGATTTTCTGTAGTGGTTGGTTTCTGCAAAGGTTTAAGTGATAAGCTTTCATGAATGAATTATTTTGTCATATAATTCTCATATATATACCCCCATAGGAGAAGAATTGTTAGGAACTGTAGACACACACAAGAGATCAACTGTTTCATGATGTGATCTCAGCAAATTGCTCCCCTTGCTGGCAAATCAGCAACTGCATTAATGGCAAGCACAAAAGCCTCAGAAAAAATTAAAAAGGAACATGAACAGAAGACAACCCACCAGGATCTGCAGAGCTTATTGCTAATTAATGGCTGAAGAGAGCACTCACTGAGGCAGGAAAGCCAGGAGAGATCTCTGGAGCAGTTTAGGGTAGCTGGAGTTCCACACCAGACTTTTTACATCCAAAGGATGACTTGCTACTGATATAAAATCACCAGATAAGCAAAATCCAAAAATGCACTGCAGAGATTATATAAAATATCTATATAAATAACTGTGTGAATGGCACCATACACAATACAGGATGAATAAACTTATCCACAGATAAAATACATTCTCATTTGTACTGCCAAGGTATTGAAGCACATATATGAGTGCTGAGAAAATTAATTTTATCCTTTCTCTAGAGGAGATTATGGATTGTAAGTGACCCAGTCTCTTATTGTGTGAAAACAGTACATTAATACTTCTGACTTGTCATTAATCAATACATCACTAGCAAATTATTCTTGAAATTAAGCTGTTGCAACACACTGCTGAAGCAAAAAGATTTAGAGGGGAGAGAGAGGGACTAAAATAAAATGAGATCAAATCCAAGGAGCTGTGCAACCTGTACTGAATGGGAAATTGCATTTCCCAGCTACACAAAGAGAATCACTGGGCTAACTCTGACAAGATTCAGTCTATGGAAAATATAAAATACAATGTAAAAGAAAATCCTGAATATTCCCCCAGAGCATTCCCGTGAAACACATCCCAGCACATTTCCACACAGGAGCCGGCAGTGCCTGGATGTTTCTGAATCAGCAGGTCTAACAGGCAGATATTTTGTTTCAGGGGTCAATTTTCCCATTGATGCAAGGAGGATTTACACATGCAAGTCCCATTAACATTAATAGGAGTTGCCCACATAAATCCCCCTGCAATGATGGGAAAAAAGACCCCATAGTCTGCAAGGATCCAAGTTCTAATGATTACCTGTCAAATGGCCCTAAGCATCATCATCACCAGAAAAAGCAGACGAAGCAGCTTCATGGCTGAAAATGCCTCCAAAGGAGCAGTAACCACCTGCAGTCCTACAGCCCAGGCAATGCCACAGAAGGGAAAATGGCATCAAATGGACTCTTTGAATATGAAGGGTTAATCCAATTAACCAACTTAAAAAGAAAGTACTCATTAAAAAAGGAATTCAAACATATCAAAGCACTCCTTAGGAAAAAAAAAGGTGTGAATATTGTATGAGCTCCAAGGTGCTTGAAGGATAATACAGCTACTTGTTTAAAAATTCAATTAACCTTATCTTTCTTTAACTTGATTTATTAATAATCCCACAGATAAATTGCCAGTTTTTAAAAAGTCATGTTATCTTTTGAATACATCCTGTATGACAAGCCTTAAAAACTACTTCAAAAAAGCCTAACCCTCACTTTGCATGCTTACACCATTTAAAGAAAGAACAAAATGCAGTTCAGAGCATGATTTCTGTAAAATACCAGCATCAACAGTCTGATCTACTGCTCCTGCAAGTGAGCTATTGGGTACTCAAGTACCATAGGAAAAACATTTAATGCTTCCATTCACCCTATGAAAGAGACATGAAAACAGTTTTTAAGCAATCAATGTAGTGTAAAGTCATAGCCTCCAACGTGTACATCATCCCATCAGATCTCAAATCAAATCTGAGCCATTTCCAAACCTGGCTTCACATGGACACAGAGCACTCAGACAGGAATTGATATAAACTTGACAAGGCAGGTACCCACGTTGGCAATTACAGGTGTCCTCGTGCTGAAAGCAGCCAAGGGAATTCTCAGGAAATCCCAGCTGAAAGTGAACTGTTTTTCTTTAAAAAAACCTTGAAAGAAAACACAGGACCATGCACTTGCAAGCAAACCTTTAATTTTCATCAAGAGACTTCCTTGTAAACACAGATGAGAGAATCAACTATGATCCCTATTTCTGAGAGACAGACAGGGATAGGTCCCTCCACTTATCTCTTTTATAGATCTGCAGATGTTAAATAAAAGCACCATACACTCATGCGTCCCAATACACAGAGAAATTACAGCTAAATGAAGAGGCAGCCTGCTTATTAATATATATATATATTTATATATAAATAACTGCTCAGTCACAAGCATCCAGAGGTTACAGCTGTTGAACACTGGGAACATTCCAGCCACGTGTTTTTCTGAGGACTCTGGGATTATGCACACAGACACACACATACCAGTACCTACCCGACAAAGGGTGCAAACACTAACCCTGAAATGCAAACTGGACAGTGGGCATGATGCAGGACAAAGAGAACAGGATCAGTTATGCTGTAAAAAAATAAATAAATTCCCCCTTCTGGCCTGGAGCCAGTTCAGGGCAGGCACAGGCACCACAGGACTGTACAGAAGCCTGGCTGTGGCATGGCCAGGCAGAGCTCCATGTTCATGACCCAGTGGCATTTTTTATTTACTTACAGTATTTAAGCACTCCTGGAACTGGCTCTACCTTCATGAAGAAGTTTAAACCCCAACTCATCAACTCTAGAGATACTACTGAACTACTGGGTGTGCATTTTAAAGTAAATCTTTAAGTACGTGATAAATACTTTTTATATATGATTTCAAGCATGGTTCAGAAGAAGTGCAAGTTTAACATGGTCATTTACAACAGCTTTCTCATTCTGTAGTTTTTAATACAAACTAGGTTTATAAATAGTTCAATACGTTTTATTGTATAAATGCTTCATGGTTTATCATTACAAAATGCATAGTTTATAGTTATCACACTAATTTTAATCCTATTAACTGGGATCAACACAAACCTTTGGAATTATCAGCTGAACCTTCTCTTCACCACAAACTCCCTCAGCTGATGGTCATTTAGACTTCTCAGACCCCAAACTTCCAAAAAGTAACTACTAACTTGCTAAAGGCCCAAACAGTGCAACAAATCCAGGGGGCTAATAACAGGAATGCTCTATTTATGACTAAATTTTGGTGGCAAATCTGGCATTAAGTTTAAATTCTGCCATTCTCCTGACTCCAGTAAATGAAGTCACTAGAGAAAATATGTCATCTGATAGTCTTACTAAAAAAAACTAAATGTAAAATAGTTCCATGAGAGGAACATCTTCTGGATTATATTTCCTACCTGATTATGGCATCAGTTTCAAAACCATACAATAAAGCCACTGCAGAACTGTCAATATTATTGCCTTTGAATTCCACTCATAAGACCACTGTGAAGGACAGATGGTGAACCTCACCTTCAGCTGTTTAATTAGCAGAGATCCAAGGATTTTTAGGAGAAATCATCTAACTGGTAATCAAACTTGCACTTTTTTTCTTTTGCTTAGCTTTGACTTCCTCCTTAAAAGATGGAGGAATCTTTCCAAGTTGTAAAACAAAACCAAATCCTCTCAATAAATCATGAATCCTATTTTAGCACTTTCAATTCAGATGCTTCGTTCTGTATTTGTTTGTTTAGATACAAACCCCACTGGATCTGGTGGGCCTCTGACTGTTTAAAAGTGTCTCAGCTATCAATGAAACGACTTTAAAAAGATGATCCAAGCTAAGGAAAGTAAGGCAATGGCAAATAATACATCTCTGGGGGTTTAAAACCTCTTTTTGTTACCCTTCCTCTCTTATGTCCTAGTTTGGGTCAACTTCCTCTTCTCCTAAGAGAACACTGTTCACTCATTCACTCATTCATTCTTCCCTTGTAACAGCAGCACCACCTTCACTACTGCTCTCCTCAGCTGAGGTTTCAGGCTTTGTCTCTGGTGAATTATTCAATCCAGACTCTTCTGGCTCAATCTCATCTTCATCATAAATAATATCTTCTGGATTCGGTGGTGGGGGGCAAAATTCCTCTGCTGGAAACATTTCTCGGAAAATAGTCTCAGCCTATTCAGGAAAAAGAAGAATAACATAAACTTTACCTTGAAATGTAACACCCTGAGGCAATATTTTACAGATATTTAAGATTAACCTCCGTTCTTTCAAATCAATAGTGATTTAGTACTTTGACAGTATTGTAAACACGTGGGAAATCCATTCCTTCTTGCAGACCTCGAAAGAGAAAAAGCAATTTATCTTTTTACATTGTTCTACTAGGAAGTCACAGCAGGGGGCTTTGTAAAAAATGCTGGTCATTCTGTGTTGCATTGAGAACAAGAAAGAGGATTTTTCTGGAAGCAAACTGATCTTTTGCACTATAAAACTATCCCTAGCTGCAGTCCAAGGCAAAGCATGGGGAGGATCTTGGCTCTTTCCAGAGAGAGGGATCATTTCACAAGGAAACCCAGGGAACTGTACACATGTACCATCCATATCATGGCTAGAGAGGTTTCCTTCTTAGATTAAAAAACAGCAAAAAAATTCCATTTCTCCTTTTCTGAACACTTTAAACATACAGCACAGCCGAGAAGTACTCTTATCCAAAGGAATATTATCACTCAAAGTACATCCCAATATATTTGTGGTTTATTTAAAACTCCCATCTATAATCTATTATTCCAAGGTGCACAGACCTGTATGTGTGAAAAGAACAGTATTTTAGATAAAAAAGACAGGTCTAGTTCAATGACTTAATTTACAATGGCACTTGCTCTTCATGCCATCAAGGTTTAGAAATCAAATAAGACCAACAAGTTTTTTGGCCACTACAATGGAAGATATTAAAGAGAAACATTCTTGGAACACCAGTGTGGTTGTTACTACAACATGCACAATACAAGTACAAATCTGAGAGAAAAAAAGAACCAATGAAATACAAACTTAGGATTCCAGAGAAGCAGACATTTTGTACAAACAAAGAATGCCAAAAATCCTTTAAAATCCCACAAGAATGTAAGAAGCTCTATTAACGAGTGTTAAAAAACTTATACCTATACTTGGCCTGCCCTGCCACCTGCAAAGGCCCACTCACCATGAGCAACCCTGGACAGGAGGGAATTGTCTGTGGCTGAATCCAGCCCTGAGCTTGTCCCCAAGAGCTCTCTGGATGAACTCCACTCCCACCAGCTCTGGCTTTCCATCAGCACCTCATGGGTGCAGGACTCCAATTTTAACTGCTTAAACGACCCTGTTTACTCTCAGTTCAGTTTCATTTTTCATTCTCCTTCCTAAATTCTACTCCTCCATACTCAGTAAAACTGTTTCAAACTTTCTGTATTAATATAGGAAAAACTGGACAATTTTGTTCTCTACTTCAAAACCATAGTTCTGTCATTTGAAAGCCTTGCCTAGTAAGTCTGGGGAGCAAGGGGGTACAACATCCTGAAAAGCTGGGGTTTAACCTTTTGAAAGCAAGAGGAAAACTTTTAATTTCAAGTTTGCACTTGTCCTTGCTACTCCAAAAATACATTTCAATTATTATTGTATTTAACAGAATACTGAGGGAAGATGTTGTATTTTGAACTAAATATATGACAAATGAGAGCAGACAAACATTTCCTATGCAGTTCTCAACAATTATTCAGTCCAATCAGTCAGCAAATATCCACTCCAAAAACAGCCTAACAGTTATGAGGTTGAACTTGGGAAGAAATTCTCATGGGAACAACATGGGAAGAATGTTATGTAGGACATCATGACACTGATTAAAACTAAACAATTTAATGGTATAGAGCACTTTCAGGTCTCCCAAGTTTTTAAGTTAACTTTATCCAGCTGAAGCAATACAGAATAAACAATAATAATTTAACAACTCTTTCATTTTAACACTTTGATATTTAATGTGAGTAATTAAGGTAGACAATAAGTCCCTCAATATTTCATAGTATCAGCTGAGAAATGTGTGTCCAGTTGAATCCAGCATTAAGACACAGGTATGTAAAGCCCTTACATAGCAACTCCAGTAAGTTGGAGTTGAATAAAACTAAATTCTGTTCCTGTTTTATTGCATTCCAACTTGTGGATAAACTCTGGGGACTTTCACAGCAACTTTTATAGAGACCACAAGCAAAGTACCAACACTTGATTAACTCTGAAATCCTTCCAGATATAGAAAATAAAGAGGTTAAAGGACAAATATTGGCCTGACAGTTTTAGTATATCCTCTCATGACCATGAAGATGCCTCAGAAGTCTGAAATATGGCAGGGAATATATTACTTTAGCTCATAATAATTCATGTCAGGTTGCAGCAGTGAAAACAGAAAACTGGAAGCCAGATGCTTTACTAGCTCCACACACAGGGAGTTTGAAAAGATCATAAATGGCATCTCCATTTCATTTAGCCTGTCCTCGGGGCAAGTAAATGTAACCATCAGCATTAATTCCGTATCACGGGAGGAACTGAACACAGAATTACAATAAAACAAGAGGGCAGTAATTTGTATATAAGGCGTAGATGGAGAGTTGCCTGTAAGAGCTGTGGTCCTGCCTTGCCAATAATGTATCAGCAGTGCAATCACACAGCATGACAAACAGAATTCAGTAATACTGATGGGAATGAAGAAAATAAATCACAGCAAGTATCACTAAAACACTAATCCCAAAATGATTAGAGGAATCAGATATAACTTTCAAAGCTATCTTTAAGACAAATACACACACTGGGTTTTTTTTAAGCTGTTCTGATCCATGAGCTTGCAAATATCTCCTACTTAGAGATTCCATCCCATTCCTAGGAGGGTCAGAGTGATCTGGGAGTGGAAGACACACCAACTTACAGCTATTTCCCTCCTCTTTTCTACAAGGTCCCTGCATGGTGGGACTCCTGCTTCACTTCAGCCTAGTCTTCATTTTGCTCTAACACACGACTTCCAATTACAAACATGTTTACACTAAAATATTTTCCTCTTTTCACTTCTTGTGACCATTTGTTTCAAAATTTAAATCAGGTTCAAAAAACGCAGCCTCTCTCTGTTTTTGTTTAAAAGGCAGTGATTTAGGCTCTTGATGGATCCTCCTCAGAGATCTGTCTAGCATCTCTCACTGATGGCCAACAGTTTGAACATAAAAGCTGAACTACAGCACCAAGAATACTTAAACAGGGCCTGATCTATTCCATTATTGTTCATTGATAAGAAGAAAACCTCTTAACGGAAGACAAACCTGAATGTTAAAACTTATTTCTAATTTTAATATTTCTAAGTGTATTTAATCAGTTTTAAACAACAATTTGGAAAAAAAAATCAAATTTAGAAAGGAACTCATTTACAATTTAAAACTGCTACCATAATAATTGTCTTGCATTATTTTTTGTCTTTACAGGTCTTTCTCCCTCTGAGAGGCAAATTATTGCCTTGTAAAGCAAAATGAAGGATACTATTAGCCCTTAATGACACTGTTCTGACCCTGCAGTTCAGGCTATGTCAGCCTTTCCACTTCAAAACCTTATTTTTAAGAGGTTTATGACTTAGTCATAAAAAATCCTGCAACTGGCTAGAAGATGGCATGCACATTGTCTGAACATGGCTATTAAAAACACAGCTTTAAAAATGCCTAGTGACACTTCATCCTCCAAAGCTGTGAAGTGTTCTCCTGTCTCTGACAGTGCCCTGACACCACAGGGGCTGCTGGGGCAGATCTGCCCAGGAATTTGTACCTTCCTTATCCAGGGGATCGCTGAAAGAAAATTTTTTAATACAGTGATACCAAGGCAAAGAGAAGGGAAACAGAGAGGAGGCTTAATCTACCACATTAGGACTTGTGCTGGGCTTTTCTCCCAGTGAGTTTCTGGTTTGGGACTGTCCTGCAAGTATTAAACTTCTTTAGTGATCCTTCCAACTTGAACTGTAGACAGGATTTTCTGGCTTTGATTTGTACTGTACCTCCTCCTTTACCTTCCAGGTGAAAGCCTGTGACTATTTCCTGATCTCTCCATCTACTTAGTTTTAGAATTTTGCAGAGTTATCATGTATATTATCACATATATTATATTAGAATTATAATTCTGCAACCAAAACCTGCTCTGCCCAACCTGTTTGACAGCACAGTCATTTCCTAAAGCAGAGTCTGGCCCAGAGCAGACATAGACATTGGAGGGTAACCCAGCATAGGAACTCTTCTCAACTCCTGAGGAGTCTCTCATGTTGAAGTAAACTGCCCAGAGGACTCTGGGTTTCTCCAGTTCTTCATTTTCAGTCTCTGAAAAGGAAAAGGAGTGTTTTCAGTAATCAATGTTGGTGTGTGATAAGGTAACTATGGAATGTAGGACACTGGAAATCAAATTTTTACCATGGAATTACTGTAATAAAGTATTTTTGTTCTTCAAAAAGTCAACTATTTAATTTTCTGAGATTCTCCTTCATCATTGTTTCTCTTTCCTTTTAAAGCACAGCTATGCAAACTCTACTCTCTGCACACCCTCCACCACTCCAGCAGCAGTTATCACTACCAGCACCCTACCAAGAAGCCTGGTTTAAATTTAACACCTCTCACATTATCTCCTGCACTGGGGATAAACTGCCAGAGCACATGACAGACAGCAAGTCCTCCCTGGGCTCTGCCAGCTCACAGCCACTGCATTCCCTGTGCATAGATATTTCTGACGTGTCATTTCTTCCCCTCCTTTCACACTTTTTACATAGAAACTCTAATTGCAGCAGTGCTGCTAAATGAAAATAAATGACTAATTTGTATTTATCTACGCTCATTGTGCTGCAATTTTCATCAAGAATACAGAATTATCACAAACTCAACTTCCTTGCTCATACTCTGTCCCTCCCTGCTGTACTTTGCACATTCCTATGATCCCTCTGCACACAGGCAGAAAAACCTCTGGAAAGATGAAGGTCACTTCTGAACAGTGCACAATGCAATGGAGGAACACCGACCACAGAATCTCAGCTTGATAGATGCTACTTGTTTGGAATATTTGCTGTCCCCTTTCATGTATTTTCCTCCTCTAAAGTAAATGAAGCTTGTAAAAGACCTTAAGAGATTTACTTCTTTCCAAAGCAGAAACTTTTTGAAAACTATAGCATTCAAAACAGTATTTTAAAGCAGCTGAATTACAAAAAAAAAAAAAAAAAAGCTATTCCTTCAGTATCTTTTTATAACTGTCAAATAGTTAAAAAAAAATAGGTGCTACTCATACTGAACAGTTTGAAATATAAATTAAATTCATCAGCCTGTGAAAGTCTGAGCCTTAATACAGGGCAAGATGCTCTTTAATATATTTAAAAGTTCACATTGCTCATAAAAGTTACTTCTTCCTCATTTAGGCAGGAAAATGAATGGAGTCCTCTTCTCCAGGTGACTTTGCCTCTTTGACCTGCCATGGCCCAGTGCTCACTTTATCTGGTGATTCATTTTCAATAACTCCAACAGTATTTGTTCTGACATTTTAATTAAAATACGACCACTACCTCATCCTGATGATAAAAAGGCCTATGTGTCAGGGAAAACTGGCTTTTCAGTGCCTCAGTGCACCTGAGGACCCCTATGATCACAGAGTTCCTACAGAAGAATTTCAGTCAGCTTCTAAACAATCTATCATTTCGAAACTGGATCACTTTAAACATGAAGATTAATGCCACCCCTCCCCAAATGATTAGAAGACACTAAGCTGATCTTCTCTTCACCAGGTCTTTGAAACACATGGCACTGTCTTGAAAATTGAAGACAGAAGTTAATATTAAAAGGTGAATATTAGCAGGCTTTAAGTTAACACATATACAAACGAGAAATGTTTGCAATTCTCCAGTCTAAAAAAGTTTTCTATTTACAAATCCAAGTTGTTTTCTAAATATTACAAGCAAACCAATTATGAGTATTATATCTTAGTAACTTGCATTTATACCAGCAAAACCCCAGTCACTAGGAGCTGAGCATTGTTTTCTCTCAGAGGAAGAGTGATTTATTGCCTTGCAGCATGGGCACAACTGTATTTAAACTGCTTTGGCCAGGGTTAGAACACAGCTGCATCTCCTACATGCACTCACCTACTCTGTGAGCATTTAACACGAATACGGTTCAAGATCTTAGGAATAAATTTCAAAAACTTATGTGGAATTAACCCAGGTATTTCAGGAACAATTTCCTTCTGCTCCATCAGCAGCTACTTTCCTCTGGGGTGTGAAATTGTCCATCTCAAGGCCAAAGTTCAACAAAGTAGCCAATGTTTCCTTGAATTGAGAGCCAAGTAGTTCATTATTGGAAATCTATCTTTGTTATTACAATACAGAACAACTTTATGTTTCCACTGCTTACAGCAGAATCCAGAAAATTTCAATTCAAACAGCAAACAAGGAAACACTTGAAGACAAGAGGCTGAGCAACAGCCTGAGAACAAGAGGCAAGAACAACCCAAGAAGCCTCCACAATTGCACAAATATTTCATTTCACTACTGCACCTTTCAAGGATGTGCTGAACAGCAAATATGTTCCATGAAAAAAAGAAAATGTGAAAAAATAAACAGGTCCCAGACACTTATGGTTGTGTCCTTGGATACTGAAGTTAAATCACAGCTGAAGAAGTCAGTAACAGCTACTTTAGTAAATTATATTTATGCAAGATAGTATCATAATACCTCATTTATTTTTACCTTTTTCTGTATTTAGATTGAATAACTTCTGTACAACAGGCTCTAAATCTTCCCTTGCAGTTTTAGTTGATGGACAGGTTAGGTGGACTAAATCTAGGGAAAGAGAACACAAATTAATTCCAAGCACCAATACACAAACAACATTTACACTTTTATCATGCACAGCAGGCTTTTAAAAATCACAATTCTTCACAAAATCCCTTCCTTTAAACCAGGGAAGTGCTGTGCCATGGACACAGTGTATGTACAGCACACACCGAAATTCTCTGCAAACACCTCAGAATTCTCTGAGTTACTCCCATGATGTACAAATGATTGTGCAATCCTTTGTACAACACTTTATTCATCCACTTCTTAGATGGGAGAACTATTGCTGAACAATCCTTTATTTGTTCTGTTTTGCAGACTCTGCAGTTGCTGTCTCCTTACACAACCACTTGATGCAGCTCCTGACCCTTTTCTGTGCCACTGGCACCTGCTCAGATACAGAACCAGCTGCTTCACCCCCTCTGATTTCCCAGCCATTCATTCATTTAAAAGCCTCACCTTGAAGCTTTTCATGGGTCCACCTTACTGGACTCATTTGTTCCTGGAAGCTTCTCACCAGAGAAGTGTTCATCAGAGAATCCTGAAGGAATTTAACACTGTACAAAATTTAAACTGATCAGTGTTTTCTTCATTTCTGTAAATTTCTGATTCATTTAAAAGCAGAACCCAGCTCTGGTATTATTTTAAATCTAGATGACATTTTTGTCTTTTCTCTCTGATGCCTGGCTGTTGTCATTATTTTCCAGAACATCACAGATCCTGAGCCTGGTTCCATCAGGAACAGAAATTTAACCCTTCATGCTCCTCTGCTTTCAGGTCGCACACATACAGTTTCTATTCAAACATTAATTTTTTTTATTAAATCCAAACTAAACCTTCTGTCTGAAGGAATATGTACAAAACTAAGGAAAAGGGTGGTGATAATCAAAGTTTCCCCCTAACTTTAACTAGATGCTTCCAATCCCTGTAATAAAATCTATTCTTTCCTCAAAAAACCCAGCTATAAATCACTAAAGTTCACATCATTTACTTTCTATAAAATCTTTTTTATTATCTTTAAGGTTATGGTTATGAGTCACAGTCATCAGTATATATTTTGATTATATTTGATTTACTCAGGTATAACTGCATTAGTTACAGTGGTTGCCAACATTTGTCTTCAAGTAATTCTCCCAGCAAGAAGAACGATGAGTTCAGTTCCTGATTTCATCATTACAGTCTCCATTTTTAGGGCAAGTGAAGGAGTTTGGTTCCACTCAAGTGGCAATACAGATGATGTGCCTGTCATTTGTGCACTGTGATCAAAGAGTAGATGTATTTGTATACTTATCTTAAATAATTGTTCCAAGGAGAAATCAGTCAGGTTAAAATCCATTTACAGATAATGATGTAAAAGTTTTTTAAAAAATTATGAAATATGTCCCATAACTGGACCTCAGCTATGCCTAATATAGAACCTTATTATTTCAATATATGAAGACAAATTTCATTAAGGAAGGCAGTACCTTCTCTTCTGAAATGAAAGGAATTTATGGAGAAAAGTAAATAACAGAAACCTAAATATTTCAGCACCATAAAAATCTTCCTGAAACTAATACTTTAGATCTATGGAACATCAACCCTTCATTAGTTTCACTTTCTGCTGTATATATTTTCTGAACCCTGAATAAAAAGAAATCAGCTATTTAAATGATAAATATTAACAACATGCTTTATAGCACAAAGTTATTAATTAATTACAAGCTTATATTTTTTTACTATTATTTAGTAGGAAATATAACTTTGAATGACTTAATCATTTACTTTACTCTTCTTTTATATGCAAAGAACTTATTTCAAGCCTATTTAACAGCAAAATAAATTGGCTATTATTACAGTTACTTCTTTCTTGTGAAAAAGAATTAGGTAAGAACTAGGTAATTCTATTCTAATAAATACCCAAAATGAACATTCTATTGCTCAATTATTTCAAGTTCATATAAAATACCAACAGAGTCCTTTCAGAAGATAAAAAGCTCCCAAATACAGTGGATTTCAGGTATTTCCATTTAATAGTTCAGCTAAGGGAGCCCATTTTTTAAAAAATACAAATGACAGATTACCAGGAAGATTCAAGATTTGTATCTTTCATTAAGATTTCATTGGTTTATTATTTTTATCTCCCGAAGGAGGATTTATTCCTGTGGAAGTGAAAATGAGTCCATGAAGCTCCACAATGGCAGGAAGCCACGGCTCCCTGTGCTCTGTGCAGCAGAGGAACAACACCCAGAGATCTCAGCTGTGCTCCAGAGCTGCCAGAGCCCGAGGGGAAAAGCTCCTTTACTTACAGGTGTCCTTCATGCACGTCATGGTGGAGGAGCAGAGCTCGATGGCACAAACTGCTGCCCGGCCCGGCTCCAGGGGAGGCACCGTCAGAACAGAAACCTGGCAGCAGAAAGCAGAGCTTGAGGGGAAGCACAGTGCCCTGCAGGATGGGGCAGCACCACCATCCTCACCACAGCTGAAAAGGAACTGCAGTCACACTGCTTGGTTTTCTACTGTGCTACGACAGAGCAAACACAACTCTGATTAATAGCCTCTAAAATTAAGGACTGCAAGACTGACAAAGCAGATCCAAAGAAGCATCTTAAAGTGTACAATGAGAACTTCAAACAGCAAAAAGGAATGTTTAAAAAAAACAAAGGAACTTTGAACAAAGTTTAGTCAAGAAAAATAATTAACAGAATAGTCAGGGTAACAGTTTATTAAAAAGCAAGCAAAATTAAAATTAAAGACAGAAGCTTAGAAACTCTATTAATTATAGTGTAAGCCGAACAGGAAAATCCCAGTCATTGAACTAAACGAAACTAAAAACTAAATAGCTTTACAGACAATAAAACAAATTAAACAATTACCAGTACAGAGAGCTGACTAAAGATCTCGATTCAAGCACAAACAAATGAATTAATGACTTAATTCCTCCCAACAACGAAATATTAACACATGAGATGTGATACAGAATTGGTGTGTACCTGCTGCTCTGAGTCTGTGTTCAATACAGACTGATCTGTAATGAGCACTGCCCTGGAGATCTGCCTACAATTAAATAAAAGAATGATGTAAAAAAAAAAATTATATAATAAATTTAATTATGCAAAATGAAAACAAAGATGTAAAAAATAGCAATTTAGAGTCATAGCTTTGGTACTACCAGGACCATTTCACTACATAACCTTTATTACTATGATTTTAGTGGGATATTTTGCCTGTTGCTGAAGCAGAAACACACCTGGAATACCAATGTAGTATTTTCAACCACCAAAACAGGTGATGAATAAATGAGTCAGTGCAATTGTATCAAACAGCCTCCCTTCTGTTTTTTAGGAAGTTCTTTTGCCTATTTGATCAAGATTAGCAGCAGCACATGAAGGCCTTGTGCTGTTCCAGAGAGCACAGGAGCCTTGGGATGAAGGGGAAATGCAGCAGGGCAGAGGTCACTCATCACCTGCAGTTTGTGCTCCTGGGTTATCCTGCTCTGCCCTCACCAGCACAGCTCTGCTGATCCCTCCCCTGCCCTCTTCTGACACACAGGCCATGCCCAGGGCTTCTGGCAGCAACAGGCAAATCACAGAAGCCAAGGAAGTTTAGTACTTGTCTAAGGATAAACAAATTTAAAGCAAGGACAGCAACTGGCACCTTCACCTTCCAAACACATTTTAGCAAATATGAAATTCCTAACACATTCAGAGCTCTTGGATTTTTATACGGAAAGGGGGAATCTGATTTCAATGACAATTGAAGAAAACCTAACTATAGAAAGTACACAATATATCCTCCAGTTAATAGAGAAATACTTTGCACAGAATTAAACTGTACTACAAAAATAAAGGAGTGGACAAGAGGTTCCTCAGTTTAACTTGCAGGGTACTTTACACACCATGATTTAAAGAAATTGTGTTTTTTATTTAACCACATACCTGTAACACACATTTGTGCATGTGCTCTCTGAGAGGTAACTGTCTTCCACAATAAAATAGTTGGCACTTATTCTTTGTCCAAAGTGATCCACAATAGCTTTGCACCTGTTTAAAAAGAACCAAACCACAGTAAAAACTTTAACAAACTGATCACTTTTTACAGAAAATATAAGCTTACAGCACTCACATTTAGCTCCACATTTCTTACCTCATGATACATAAAAAAATGAAACTGTAAATTATTTTGGCGGTACTACCCTATTGCAGTGGGGTTTCTTTCTTAGGAAGACACCTTTACTAAAACCAATTTTATTTTGACAATAACATTTGACAAATTAAATAGAATATTAAGTTGGGAGATATGGGAAAGCTCCTTTACAAATGAGTGCATCAGACTGTTCCAAGAGTGAGTTACTCTGTTTATCACTAAATATACCCTTTATCTCTAAGTGCCACACAAATGGATTAACTGAGTCCTGGTGTTTTAAGAACAACACAAAATGTTCTCCATAGAACAAGGACAGAAATAGAAGTGGGACAGAAATGCAAACCACAGAAATTAACCTATTCAGGGAGCTTAAATGAGAATACAAATCTCAGATTTTAAGGGGGAAAATTGGCTGTAAAAGAACAAACTTCACTCATGTATGACATATGAAGCTACATCATATATATGAGACAAAGTAAAAGGAGGCTGCACACAGATACTCAGTAAAGCAACCTCTGCTGCTGATTCTATTGAGTCCTCTTCCACACTATCAGAACATTTACTACATAAATAAATAAAGCAAATTAGCTTAACTGAACTTTTCCTTGGGGCATGAAAATTACCTTTTTTAAAATTAAACTTTTCTGAATAACTTTACCAGTGTTTCAACAATTTAACACACAGGACTTAAAGCAGTGAATTTTCTCACACACACACACGTGTGCATGCACAGGCAAACATCCAAAGGAACACATGTCTGAGCCAGAGATCATGTACAGATTTACCTTTTTATCATACCTTTTTCTGTAGAGTATCTGACAAGCGAGTTATGCTTTAGGAATGAACAACATTTCTGTAACTTAAAAGCTATTTGTCAGCTTCTGTGATCATAATGATCTACAAACCCAAATCTATGTAAGTAAGAGCAATCAGCTCCACCATCTCTGGTAAACCAGTTGTCCCCATAACCTGAGATAAGAATTGAAAAAAGGTGACACATAGTCCTCATCTGTAAATGTAAGAGGTTTATGACTACTCAATATGTTTTTGTAACACTGACTTCTAATGCTGACCTCCCAGGCATCTGGTCCCTACATATATTCCTATTTTCAAATTCAACAGGTACCTGACAACAGTCCAAGCACTATTTAACATCTAACATTCTCCAGTTTTAAATCCTATCCAATGTGTGTTTCACTTAAAACTTTAACAAGTTTTTCCTAACTGTTAATCTCAGTGATTTCATCCTTGAGCTCTCATTTGAATGCTGCAAATAAACAAGGAAGTTGAGCTGCTGCAGCTCATTTCTAATTATAACCTTTCTTATTGTTTATGAAACAATTTCCCCACCACCCCCCAAACATTATGGAGGGGAAAGGTTGATTAAATGTCATGTTGCATCACTCAAAGCCAGCAAAAGCAACAACACATTTTATTTTCCTGCTAAGTGTTCTTTCCTCTCCTTTGTTCAGGAATAGCAGCAGGTTGTATGTGTGATAAGATTTTAAACTGAGAGAGAGAGAGAGCTTTTAATTTCAGTCCCACTTTACTTCAAAGGGTGATGCTGAGAAAATTTCTTTCAAGTAGTGCTTCCACATGCAGCAAACACTCCTGCACTGACATTATCAGGTCTCTGTCATCTGATCTGTGTTGCGACAATGAATCACAGCCAACCCTCCATTGACCTTCTTTCAATGTGTCTGGATAAAAGGATGAAAATTAGAATCCATCTCCTTGCAGTGCCACGAGTTATAAATGTACTTTATAGGGCTCATTATCCAAACTAATGGACTAAGGGCGACATCCTTGAAATGGACTCAGCAGCACTGACAAAGCCAGTCTGCAGTATTTCAGCAGATATGTAAATTACTGGCTGTTTGCTCTACCTTTTTATCACAGATGTATAAATGGCCATTTATCACATCCCTTCCATTTTGAGACAGAATTATGCAATTGGAAACATATGTGAAGTGTGATCAATATAAAATGCTCACCATTATGATGAAATTTTACATGTACCCAAAAAAGTGATATACAGTAAACACAGAGAATAACAACATTAGCATACATTAAATGTGGATTTTTTCCTAAGCCTCAGAAATATGAGGTGGTTTTTATTTTCTAACAGCACCAAAGTTCTACCAAGAACTCAGGATGCTCTACAAACTTATTAAAACAGCAGATCTGGTACCATACACAAAAACCAGATATTTTCAAGTGCATTACTAAAACCTTAAAATAGGAATGTCTAAAATTTCTGTTCTTTCACCCTGTCTTGCCTGAATCTTATTTTCAAATATTATAAAAAGAACTACAGAAAAAAGATAAAAATAATTGTAGAGCTGAGTATGAAATCTACTGTTCCTTGTATATACAGGCATGGGTGAATTGTGAAATGTGAAAAAGCAATGTTAACCACATCTAGAAAAATGCTGGAATAAACTTTGGTGATATTCTGAGACTTTTAATTAAACTAACTTAAAAGTTTTAGAAGAAAATCAAGGCTGGAGCTGGAAGTATATATTTTCCTTATGTGTACTAGACCAGGAATATTAAAAATGTAAAAAAAATCCCTGCCTAAAGGCATGGATGAAGCCTGGAAGGCTGTGGAAGGAGCTATAAACTGGTAATGACCACTGCACAATGCATTTCTGCAGTGCTGAGTGAGCCATCTGTAACCTGGGGAAGCTGCCTCTGCAAGCACACAGCCAGCTGCACTGACAACCAGATATGAATTTGCCTCTTACCAATTACTATTAATGGTCTGTTGACTCAAAAGCTCAGTAACTCATAAATAGCCTCATTAACAACTTGATAGCTGATTTTTATTAGGCAAAACACTGAAGCCCAAAGTCAAGAGGAAATACAAGCTGGTGCAGGGAGGGAATACACAGTGAGGAAGGAGATAACAGCAAGAATGAAACAGAAGATAAAGGAAATGGATGTCTTGGATGTGT
Organism: Taeniopygia guttata; assembly: GCF_048771995.1. Classification (NCBI taxonomy): domain Eukaryota; kingdom Metazoa; phylum Chordata; class Aves; order Passeriformes; family Estrildidae; genus Taeniopygia; species Taeniopygia guttata. The sequence continues at coordinate 3,962,624 of NC_133029.1, read as the reverse complement.
TGTGCTTCTTCATATTCACTATCAGATAATGGCATTATTAAAAGCTCAGTGTTTTTGGAATAATGAAAGTCTGGTAAAATCTTTAGAAGTATTCTAATAATTTTGCTCCTCAAAAATCTATCATTCTAAAATGAAACAAGTGAACCCCAAAAGCAGCCTAAAAAACGACACTTGTGCTGTTTTTTTTAAACTATATTCAAAACATAAAGGCAGGTTAATGGAAAAGCAGCACTCCAGCTCTTCTGGAACCCACATAACCTTATGAAGAAAACATTGATTTCACAGGTCTTCAGGATGTGCAGAAGAAGCTCGAAACTGAGGCAAGCAGTACCACTGACCAGTTAAGACCTGCACAGAGTAGAGTTTGGAAGTTGCTACCTACTAAAAGCTTTGTCCCCCTGCAAGAGCAATTTAAAGATTTAAACATTATGAAAGCAGCACAGATTAATTTGCACATGCATTGTGCATTTAGAACAACAGACCCGATAAAACACATTTACAAGTCAAAGTCTACAACTGTGCAGTGAACTCCAGAACCTTTGGGAACTGGCAGAAAGGTAAAATCTGGAGTATATTCAATTTCAGGGAAAACAGCTACTACTTGACCATGTTGTAGCAAATGCAGCTACAAGGGCTGTGCCCAAGGAATTGCAGAGCAGCTGGGAATTAAACTCATACACTCTCATTTAACTACTCATTCTCCTAATACATTGGTACTACTTCATTTCTAAATTAATTCTCTAAATTTTCTACAAAACACCTTGAACTTTTCAATTATAGAAGCTAAGCTGCAAACAGTCTTTAAGACAGCCAAAGTCTGCAGTTAAGACTAATATCTGATAAAATGTGTATAACAGAAATATGACAATTTACAGAGATGTGAAAAATGCCACTATGGAAAAAACTCAGTGTTGGTTTTTCTTAGCTCAACTTTAAACCTGCCTACAGGCCTGATATTGTTGTAAAAGAATTTATTCTGGAATAAGAGGGCAGCATAGTTTATGACAACAATCTACCTAAAAACTCATTAAAGTCTTTTCTCTTGGAGTGACATGCATTATCAGCAAAGATTAATCTGATGAGTCTTTAGGTGAGCTCCATTTTTAAAAATGCAATAACAGAGGGCTTTGTTGTCATCTGATGAAAATCAATTAGAGTAGGTAAGGCCACAAGGAAAACTAACATCACTCATCACCAGCCCCCCGGCAGCTGAAATGATTTGTCTTCCAAGCTTGGGTGATCAGGAGCTGTAGTAATATCACAGGGAAATTAATTTAGTTTCTATATTCTAGACCCACTTTCCTTGTTCTGGAGGACCTATACACAAATTACTTTTAATCAAGGTTGATGTGTTATTAATACCAAGGAGGATCTGGGAAGAATAATTTTTTTTTAATTGACTCGAGACATTTTTCACCTGTGTTCTGTGTACAAACAGAAGGTTCCTGATGGCGCCTTACCGTCCCGAGGCTCTGTCCAGCACCAGGCAGCGCACGGCGTGACGGAGGCAGTAGATCCCCCCAAACACAGCACACAGCCTGCAACAGGGAAACAAAGGTATTACTGCACCTCTGCTAATTGCAATCGGGTGAGTGGTCAGCAAGGCAGAGCTCTGAGGTGTTGGTAACACTGGTTTACTGACAGAAGCAAGATGTGGAGCTGCTGGAGTTCAGAGGAGGTCACTGAGTTATCACAGGGTTGGAGCCACCCTGGCAGAGCTGGGAGAGGAGAAGGCTCCAGGCAGAGCTCAGAGCCCCTTGCAGGACCCTAAAGGGGCTCCAGGAGAGCTGGAGAGGGACTGGGGACAAGGGATGGAGGGACAGGACAAGGGAACAGCCTTAAACTGAAGGAGGGTAGATTTAGATTGGATATATGGAAGATATCCCTCCCTGAGAGGGAGGGGAGGCCCTGGCACAGGTGCCCCTGGATCCTTGGATGTGTCCCAGGCCAGGCTGGACAAGGCTTGGAGCAGCGAAGGACAGTGGAAGGTGTCCCTGCCCATGGCCGGGGTGGCATTTGTTGAGCTTTAAGGTCTCTTCAAACCCAAACAAGTCTCTGATTCTGTGATTTTGAAGTGAAAGCATTTTGATATCGCTTCGCAGATGACAAACTTGAAAACTTTCACTTTGCAAACCTGCCTTCCAAAAATGGCATTATTTTGTCATTCTACCATCAGATGAGGCAGTTCAAAGGCAGTCAGTCCCACAACCCCTTCTGACCTGCAGGACTGGGGCAGCCCAAGGAGCTGTCAGCACCACCAGGTACCATGGGACACCTGGAATACTCAGTTCCCTAAAAACACCCCTGCTCCTCATGGAAAATCAGAGATGCACCCCAAAAATCCCAGCCCTGGCTGTTTGGAGATTGTCAAAGATGACACAAAGGTTAAACATCCACCGAAGAACTCTTAGAACCCAGAGCTCTGGATTTATTATCTCTTATGCTGCAATCCACAGCTTCCTGCCTGACACAGCAGCTATCAGAATCTTTCAAACCAACTCAGAGGAGCTGATTTCATATCTTGCATATAAGAATAAAACTATTAACTTAACTACTAATGGATTCCTTAGTTAAAAACATCAATTACAGTTTTCCTTCAACCACAGCCAGGGGATTTTGATATATGCATTTTATTTTTCCAGCATGCTTTGAAAGAACTTTGCTACTTGGCTGCACAGAAATGTGAATTACTTCTTTCCAAGAGGAGTAACCTGGTATCCAGGGGATGAGGGCATGACCAGTTTTCATAGGCCAGCAGAAAACTTCTCTTTTAAAATGAAAATGGAAAGGAATTTTGATTGTGTTGCTAAACAATCACAAACAGCCAAAACACCTATTAGAACAGCCTAGCATGAAAAATGACACAGTTAGGATGGACTTGCCAAAAATATTTAAATACAGAAACTGAAATATTAAACTAAATGGCACCCCAATAATTTATGACAAAGTAAAATCATTGTGCTGGCATTACTTTCATACAATGGGCTATTCAAGATGATTTGACTGCACTTGAAGTACAAGGCAACTCTTTGATACCATTAACCCTAAATGACAGACATTTAAACTGATATTACTCTAATTAACTGGCGACTGCCTCCACCAATAATTCAAGTTTTGCTGAAAGATAGCAACAACACTGTACTCGGCTTCAACTTTGCCCTGGTGACATCAAATCATATTACAGCTAAATTAACAGTTGTGAAAATTTTTGGCCTGGTAGCCCTCCATCATACACAGCCTTTAAATGCCATTTCAGACCCCATCAAGGCAGAAATCAGGAGTAGCAATTTTTAATACAGCTGTGAAACAATGGGACATATTAAAAGCTGCATTTTTGACAGCATATTCGCAGTGATTTATGAGTTTGTATATAATTTGATTATTCTATTAATTTTACTGATTACTGATTCAGCTAATACAGTGAAGGTCACTTACAAAATAAATCTTCATTACATTTCACAGAAAGTAACTGCCTCCAACTAGTTGTTTTCTTTAATTAAACACTAATGTAACAAGAGAGAAAATAGGCTTCAGGGTTGCTGCATCTGTTGATACAAGAGGAGTTTACTGCTTTGATGTAATGCTCTGTGATATTAATTGAACAAAAATAGAATGTCTCTCCATTTGACATCTCGATTTCCAACACTGAGATACCACAAAAACACTCACATTACAGACTAAGCCTTAGTTCACTCTGAAAGAGTTTAAAACTGTATCAAATAATTTTACACCAAAATCTAGTTTTTATTTCTAGCATGTAATTAGTCTTCTGCTTTCTAAAATGCACGTTGTGATTAATTTAAAAACTGACTAATTTTTAATAGTGCATTTTTTCTGTAGTAAAAACTACTTGCTTCTCTCCTTAAAGCTGAATACTCCATGTAAGCACTGCAAGCTTTGGAGAAAGATCAAAGAAAAACATGGCAAGTGCTGAGATAATGAATTGTCCTTTTCAGTTTATTTTTACACACAGAGCAAGCTGTGACCTTGTTCTTACATTAAATTCTGTTTCCTGAAAGGCCCCTGGAACATCAGCCTTTCCTCCAATGTTGTTGTGTTCTAAAAGCATTAACAACTAGAGTCCAGACAAATCAAATAAATAAAACAGCTACAGCTACAAAAAATGATGGTTAATCTTTCCCAATAAAGGGTTTTCATACCAAAGTCAAAACTTGGCGTGTGCATCCACCTGGGTAGGGTAGCACCAAAAATAGCCCACAAAAAACAGCACCCAAAAACTAATGAAGAAAATTACCAATGTCATCCTGAACTGTCCTGGCATTTGGAGAGCTATGGAAAGGAAAATATATGACAGAAATGCTTAAGGAAGCAAATGAAGAGGCAAATATTTTGACTTTTTCCTGCAGGCTGTGTTCATTATTCCTGTGAAATTTAAAAAGGTGCTGTAAGATTAGAGAAGCTCTCTATGGTCTAAATCCATCAGCAACATGACAATTCTAAACTAATCACAAAGTTACAGCACTCAGTTCACTCACAAAGAGTATTTTGAACCTGTAGCCCACAATAAGATGATTTCTTTTCTCAGATCTCCCCTTCCTTCTGGAAAACCAGGCTGTGACTGGGAAATGCTGCAGGAAGAGGAGCTGGATGGCTGAGTTGGGGTATCAAATTTAACTTTAAAATAAGAAATTGCTCCTTTTGATTGCATGGAATTTAGACTGCATATACAGAAATATCCATTCACATCCTGTGAAACATTCTAGTAGTGAATACAGCATCTGCCAGTCAACCAGACAAGATAAAAACTGGTATGCTTGGTCTGGTTTAGAGCACAAAGCTCTAGCTACTTATCACTGATCCTAAATAGACCCTCTGTGCACTTCTCTCCATAATTACAAAATAGGGGTAATTTAAGTCTATTTCATCAGAGTCTGGCAAGGATTGGTATTTATTGTTCATGGATTCTGAATGATCACATTGCACTGCAGTACAACTATTTCAGGAGTTTTAACATTTGAGTTCCTATTTCTGATGAACTAGTTTTGGGGTTTGGGAAGTCACTGCTGCCTTTTACAGGCCCAACATTCCAATTCTGTTTCCCCAGTTCAAATGTTAGAAGATGATGCAATAAAAATCTTAATTCATCATATATTTCTATGTTCCTATACTTCAGCCTTACTTTGTGCCTGTGTAGATTTCTTAGGGTGTTTCTAAACATGAGGAAATTCTGTTGACAAAAATAAGACCATGTTTAATCTGTCTTTTCATTTCAACTAGTAATTAGTAATTTAAACAACTTCAGTACCAGCACTTTATTGCTGATAAAAGTCTCACGATACTGATGAGTCTTGTCACAATATAAAAGTGCTGTTTCTTAAAATTAACCACATTATCAACCTAACTTTTTCAAGGATATTGCAATTAACACTACTTTTTAGTGAATCAAGGTTAAGAGTCATTCTCTGGGATTCTAAACCCAATAAATAGATGATTTCTATGAATGTTAGGTGAGAAACCATCAGGCAATGTGTTTAAGTGGCCTAGAAATTATGGTTAAAGCACTGTGGCAACTGTAAAAAATTGCTACAGAGCTGGAGAGGGAAAAAAGAAAAAGGAAATAGAAGAGTCCAGTTGTTTCTGTGCTGCTGTGAGGGCAGGGAAGTGCAGAGGCACTCCCAAGCTCCTCTCTGGAGGAGCTGGAAGGATGGGGCCTGGCTGTAAACCCCATGGACCTTGTTGGAGAAGCAGCTGATCCTCACCCAAGGCCATTCAGCTGCCATTACACAACAGCTCTGCCCTCCCAGAGAAGCTGGGGAGAGCAGGACTGCAGGGCAAGGCACAAAACCCAGGCACTAGAACCAGTCACTAAGCATTAGCTCATCTAGAAAACCCATTTATGTGTTCTCAGCCTTCAGAAAAGACACAAAAATTCCAGTTCTCTTAACCCTCAATGAAATTCAAGGGCTATTTTACTAATTCTGTCGTGTTTAGGAAGCTACCTTTCTTTGTCTTCTGGTTAAATGAGAAAGGACTCTGCTAAATGCAGTTTGCCTCCTCATCTCAGATTTGCTCCAGTAATAAACAATCTTGTAATTTCCACAGTTCTCCTGATAATGCTGCAAATATTCACATATCTGAGTCAGAATTCTCAGGAAGACCATATAAAGCACAATCTGCACATTCCCACACAACCAGGGAGGAATTTCCTTGCTAAGGGACTGGTAAGAGGTAATACCAAGTAATATATTAAAATACATTTCCCTCCTATTATCACCATTATCCTAATTATTAAACCCTGAAGAAGTCATCTCACAATAGCATTTTTATTTTGTGCTTTTAGGTTCCAAATATGTTTTTAAAATGAACCAAGATGATCAAGAATGAGAGCAGGACAATGTAAGTCTGACCCCTCAATACAATTTCGTGACTGAGAACTTTTCCATGCCAAGTTAGGGATGGGAAATCAATGCACTTTGACAGCATCCATATGATTCAGAGCATCCCATGAAATAGATTCTAATGGCTGAAGGCCTTCATGAGGTATAACCTCCTGCAGAACACAATTTCTAGTCAGAAATAACAAGGAGCAGAACAGCTCTCATATTTGTAAGTAATTTTTTAAACAAAGAATTGACAAACGCTCACTTAGAAGATAAAATCTAAATGGGAAGGTATTCTCCAAGTTTCATCCACTTAATGCATTTTATAACAAAGGTTATTTCCAAATTAAAAGTCTTTTCCTGTCAAATTCTGAGAAATACTGTGGGCAAGGACACAAAAGCATTCCACAGCTGTATTAACGACAAGGCTCACTGATCTGTGAATAACCTGAAAAAAATGAAGATTATTGAGTTACTTTACCAATCTGTCCATCCATCACTAGTGAACAGGTCTCAGAATGATGGATTATCTCACTTCCCTCATGTTTATCCCAAGAAAGAGTTTCTCCTTAGAGGGAAAAGCAAACAACTGATCCTACAAACAATCCAGCTAACTCTGCTTGCCCATTTTGCATTCATCTGCCAACAAAGTGATAAGAAATATATCAAGTTTGTCTTTAAATGCCAACTACATTTGAAGTTTTATTATTTCCCTGAAATGCAAGTGAAAACAGTTAAGAAGAAAGCAGAGTGCAGTTACTGGTACTATTCAGTATTTTAGTACAACCCAAGCAATAGTGCTAAGTTGTCAGTAATTCCAATTACATTTTCTGGTCCAAAGAAATGGAATAATTAAAAATTATAAGAGATAGATAAATATGAAAATTAGGTATTTTGAAATGGAGGACTGAACTCATATCTCACTATGTTTTTTACATCACCTGTGATTGTTTCACATGTGCTGACACTCAAATCTATCACACGTGATTGTCACCAGGAATTAACATTGTTTGAATTTCTCATGAATTTCTCATTAATATGCTAAATCATACAATTTACACACAGAAAAGTTCTACATCTTGCTAACATGCAGACATGATACACATGTATAGATTTAGCTGAAAAACATGGTGTTCCGAATTTTTAATTATTACAGTCAGGTTTCCTGAAGTCCAGTCTTGATTTTAGACAACTAAAACCTTTCTAGAATGTAACAGGGTCATAATTGGGAATTTTAAAGGACCTGAGACTACCCCAGAAGCTCTGACAGTTGTAGCAGGTAATAGTGCACACATAAAGGTAAAACTGATTATTCATTTTTAAATATATACAGGAACCTTTGGAATCAATCAGACTATCCATCTTATCTCAGCCTGGCCTCTTAATCTTCCTGTAAATATGGGCACTGAAAGAGATGGAACTGTCTTAATCAGATCCTTCCTCCATCACTAAATTACTGCTGTCACTGTCACGGAGACAGAAAATTACAATTTCAGCCATAATCTGTAGGAACTACCACAAAGAGTGACACTGCCCACTGAATGCACAATGGGAAGGCTCAAAGTCTGTTTATAGGAAATACACATCATTAACCAACTACCCCTAAAAGTCAGGGACTCACCAATTCCTCTGGCCAAGCAGCTGAGGATATTCCAGCACCTACTGCCACCCCAACATCTCAGCTTTTGGATAACTCTTAACAAAGACATGAGACACAACGTGTCACTGCAGAACCTTTGTGACATGACACAGTGTACAGTCACCAATTCCCTCTGAAAGTTCACATGGGAGAAAACCACTGCTTCTCAGAAAGTCAATCCATTTGCATGTTTATATTTGCAGGAGTCCAGAGGAAAGAATCTGAAACCAAACTGAAGAGACACCTTGCCTGCTCTGCCCCAAATTCAGTGTGTTCACAAAGCTAACACAGCAGCAGATGTAGAGGCTTGTCTGGGTTTTCCTCAAGAATGAGATATTATCATATTCTCTTTTACTTAACATCACACTATTGCTACATCATTAGAAAGGAGGAGTCAGAACAGTTTAGTACCAAGAATGAAGCAAAGGAAGCTGTTAAGGGCCAGTGAAGTTTTGCTGCTTGTCAGCTCAGGAGAGCAGGAGGCTCCCAATGACCTTCCTTGTTCCACGACTCCAATTTATGAAGACAGAAACCTCCCATCTGTACCTCACCATATTGGGATGTACATTATAGTGATATAAAAGTTTAATTTTCTCTCCTAAACCATCCCTGCTTAAACCAATAAAGAAGGAAGAGCGCTTCTGCTCACTCGAGTGTCGTCAGCAGTTCCAAAAGGTTGTGGTGTTTATGCAGGATTCATTTGGGATGCAAGGATGTGACTTACAAATGTCTTTGACTCATTCCCATCAATATGCATGTGTGCCATTTATAACAGTAGCCTTGATGAGAACACACAGTGTAACTGGCTGCAAGAAACGCTTAAGAGGTTTACATTAAAGCAGAATATAGAACAGTGGTTAGAAATCACAGGCCAGGTGACACCTTCCTCTGATAAGCTGGTGATAAAAGCTGTAGGCTGTGATCTATAGGCTCTGGCGTTGCCTCTTTACTCCACAGCCCCAGCAGCATTCTTCACATACGGCTCACTTTGAGCAAGACAATCCTGAGGGCAGAGCAACTTTAAAAATTGTGATTAATCTCAAAAAATACTATGGTTGCCTCCTAAATTGTTCACTTAAAAAGAAAAGACAATTTTTCAAGAAGTTTTGTAGTAGAATGTTTGTAATACAAACCTTTCAGAAGTATAATTGCTTTTTGGTTAGACAGCTTAATTTGCTTCATCTATTAAAATACCGTCTTTGGTGTAGAACTTAGACATTTTAGCAAAAAAACTCCAAAATGCAGCAATCAATGATCTGAAATAGAAAGTTCAGGCCATCTGAAGAACTCCTGCCATCACAGAATGATTTTCTGGTACGAATATTTATAATACTTCTAGACACCTCTACTGCTAACTCGTGAAATATACTCCTGTTACACATCAGAAAACTGCATGTGCTGGTTATTAAATAAAAAATTAAGCCAGAGGGATTTTGAGAATGCAAGAAAAATGACATGGATAAGAATCTACACAGCAAAAAAAGCAAACAAAATTTTAATTTTAATTATTCAATTTACTTTTTTCCCCCAGGTATTTGAAGGTTGAACTGCCAAAATTGTACTACCTCGATGGCTCTGATAATATTCTGATTTATTAATCTGCTGGTCACTTACAGATACCTGGCCTCACATGAAGTCCCACAAAGACACAAACATCCATAAAAATCCAGAAACACAAGTTCTGTTGCATGACTGCAGGCAGAGTAGTTACCTAACCTCAATTCTTGTTCACAAATTATCTGCCCCATCACCTAATTACGTAGGTCTGCACTTTAAATCACCATGTAAATACAGCTCAAGGAGCAGATGAAAGGCTACTGACAGAAGATGGTAGCAAATAACATTTCTATTCAATGGAGCACAATTATTCCAGAATGTTTCTATCAACATATAACTGCATCCATCCTATAAACAGCCAAGCAGGATCAAGCTGTTAAGGCCATTCTTCTGGCAGTAATTTAAGGACTATTCTGGAGAAGAGAAACAGAATCTATCACAAACAGGAATACCCAACAACCTGCTGTAAACCACAGTTTCATAGTAGCACACATGTAAAAAGCAGAACTAGTCCAGCACCAAACAAAGCAGGTAAGACCCTGCACTGTTATTTAAAGGACTGATGTACAAATATATCACTCAGACAAACTGGCCTCACCAGGCAAAACTGCTTTTTTTAAACAGAGCTAATGTTTACTTCAGACCTACAGGTTACCACATTAAACCCACATTGAGCAGATGGAAAGGCTGCTTGCCAGCAAAAGCAAAGATGAAAAAAAAACCCTCAGCCTTTTAAAAGGCAGTTGAACTGTTGGAAACAACTGAAATGAAAACCACCCACCCTCTGCACACGGGTCCTTGATGGTCCCCAAAAGCACCAAGCACCAGCCAGAACCACGGGCCAGGGACACCTCAGGAGCCAGGGCAAGGACTGCACTGCCACTGCCACACTGAAGGGGATCTTGGTTTATCCTGGAATCAACTGGGCTTCTTTGTTTTACTTGCTTTCTAAGGCTCAGGGAGTGGAGAACATATGGCTGCTGTTTGGGATGTCAGACTGTAGCATGGCTCAGTGAAACAGAGCTGCATGGGATCTCCTCTGCTGTTCAGTTCATAGGAGATGGAACCTTGCAGTCGACAGAGAGCTACAAAATGATGCCAAGAGCATAATACATGATTTCACACCAATTGCTCTGTTTGTATAAAAGTCTGTGATGTAGAAAGGTTTGTTTTAAATCTAATTGTAAACTGGACACATGGCACCATTCTCCTCTTTCAGAATAATCCAATTCATTGGTAAATATATACCTGTGAATGGCAGATGCTTTCTCAGCATTAATTAGTAACACAAACTGACAACATGGACCTTCCTGCAGCTTCAGGAAAGACTCACATGCACTGTTTTTCAACCTATCCAAATGCACAGTCACCCTTTTGGACAGATATTACTGAGTCTCCTCTGTCAGATTTAAAAAGGAGCAGCTACATATGGGTTAAATTAAATGGCTTTCTCATTATTAACTTACTCACAGCAGCCACCACAGCCAGCAGCTACTACAAGCTGCATTTGTAATACAATGAAAAATGTTGCCAAGTATTATCCTAGTGAATGATACCTCTAACATTACAAGGGTTTCCTTTTTGGAATAGGTCTGGGTAAGTGAGGCTTACCTGCAGAAGCACTGTGGGATCTCTCCTTGCCCATACAGAGGGAACAAAAACGGGGTGTTGCCATAGCGGCCAAGGCACTGCAGGAATTTTTTTGTTGCCTGAAGACCTTCCAGAGTGCTGCTCTCAGTCTCTGACACCATTGCAATGGAGTGAAGGATGAAGTGCTGCAAGCTGGGGGTCAGCTTCCGTGTCTGGAGGAACTGAGCAAACGTGCTGCTCTCGTAGGCTGAGGGAAGAGCACACGAGGCACTGAGCACACTGTAACATCTGCACTGTCTCCTGTGCTTCCACTCAAGTGCTTTTGGATTCCAGCAAGTGAGTTTTTCAACAAACACCTTGCTGAAAATGGATCATCCAATCCATGAAAGTTAGAAGAACTACTCCCAGAAAGTGAGTTCTCAGAACACAGAAATAGCACTCCATTCAAATATTTCAAAATATCACCAACCTACTTTATGGGTCTTCAATGGCATTGCCTATTCATTGTTAGACTTGAAATGTGATCTAACTTGACTTGTTAGACTTGATCTAACTCCATTTCCCAATCCTGAGAGAAAAGTGAGAAACTGTGGGCAAAAATCCATTGAAGTGCTTTGGGATGCTGTATCCAGTAAATTACTCAAAATATTACCCCAAATGACACCCACTCCAGAACAGGACTGCTGCATCCACACTGCCAGTGCTAGAGTGGATATCTTTGCTCAGAGAAACCACTCAGACAGTGCCACAATGCAGAGATGAGAAGGTGCAATATTTATTTCAATTTGATGACTTGCTGGCAACAAACAAATGTGGATGAGACAGAGAGAAGAAAGGGATCAAGGACTCCATCTCCCCTTTAAAATAATATTATTGCTGGCACATTTTGAAATTCAAAGAAACACAAGTCTTCTGGGAGATGTTTAAAGCATGTTGGCATTGATACATCTCTGAAAAGCTTTAGTCATCTTCATAACTGAAAGATTTTTTGCCAGGAAAAGATTGTATTAAGCAATAGCATATTTCCATACTATTCAGAGATCTGCTCTTATTTCAGTCCTGGATAAATTCCTAACTAGTTCAGAAACACTCCTGTCAGTACAGAGACCAGTATTATCAAGCTATATATTCTGTTCAAGATTCAACCACTGCTTTATTAGAAAATGTATCTTACTGCTCTTTGTACAGCCATGCAGAAAGTCATAAAATGACAGGGTTTTATTTTGTGTTTTATCATTCTAAAAAAATTCCCAAGTTTTCCTCACTTTAAACTTCTTACATAATTCCATATTTTACAAAAAACAAGCTTTAAAAAAATTCTTGACGCTCATGAACTCTTCCTATTAAAAGTCTGCCTTCCCACGAATGCAGTGATCTCATCAAGAGCAATTTTAAATTTCTGAAGATTTTACATTAGCCTAATCTGACTCAAAATATTCTCAATTACTTCTCTGGCTATTTTAAAATGTAGGAACAAAATCTGTTTAACTGTCCTGAAAGTAAATCTAATGTTATTTAGGTACATGAATCAATGGATTCATTTAAAATTGATGTGGCATCTCCTTGTTTTACTTAATAAATTTTCTAAATGCCACTAATATCCTCACTGAGCACCTCCGTTTCTTCCAACAGCAGCAAACTGAGATCACCTGTAATCAATAAACCACTTCAGCCTAATGAGTTTTTCCCCCTTCAGGATTTTCTGGAGTTCATTACAGACAATCCTTTTCTTAATCTTACCAGATCTTGATACTGACTGTTTTTCTCTTGCGTATGTATAATAATTTTCTCTGATGTTTGTAGTCCTCTCTCGTCACTATTTCTTTTTAACAGATTTTTTCTCTTTGCCTTAGTTTCCTTTCAGACTCCAAGAACTGAGAACATCTCTTCATTCTTTGTACTGAGGAGCACAAACCCAAAACACCTTCCTCCTGTTAAGCTGATTTCCGTCTTTGACCTGCTGCTCGTTATTCTTCACACACTATAGCTCAAATCTAGTCTGATTTCCTCTCATCTAAATAAGCCAACACTTGATAAAAGCACTTTGAACTTGCCCTTTACAACTAAAGAGCATTAAATTACATTCACTTTCATAGTTAAAAAATTCCATTTTCTCCATTTCTGATTTGTTGTAAAGCATTGCAAAGGTTTACCTAGTAATCAAAAAAAAAAAGACAGAACATTCAGATACATCACATTATTTTAAAAAATACCTGGGGGAGGGGAAGAAAACACTTAAAAATGACAAAAAGCATTTTGCAACCTTGGTGTAATATATAATTTTGCTGTTAAAGAAAAATGTAAATAATAAATTATGTGGGAACTAGAAGAGCAAGTGCTTAAGTAGAAGAATTTAACACTGAAGGGAAAAGGTCACAAAAAGGTCAAAGCATACTTTAAAAATGAATCTGTAAAAATAAACCACATGAAAACACAGGAGAGCTCTCAGAATTGTGCCTCCCTGAAGGAACTCCTCAGAAGGGAGTGTGCCTTGTTCAATGAGACACTACCTTGGTACTCCTCGGGGTGCTGTTCATAGTCCAAACAAAATGTCAGAAATTTCATAAGCATTCTCTTCTCCACCATGGTGAGCTGCCTGCTGTTGAAGATATCTGCTCTAGAACAAGGCACCTGCAAAGTATTTTTTAATAATTTCAGATACTTTCCACACTCTGAATGAAAAAAACATCAAGCAACAACAGCCTGATTAAATAACACACTTCAAATTACTGTTTTCAATTACAGTTATTTTCTTACATATTTATTTCCCCTGTTTTCTATTGTAACTAAAGTTACCAATTTTCCACAGTAAGAATATCCAAAAATCTTTTTTTATTTCCCTTCAATTTCACTTGCATCTCTAACTGCAGAGATAATCACTAGAGTTTGTATTAACTCTGCCAATATCTCCTGTTGCCATTATCACACTGATTTCTCTTGTATGCAACGAAGACAAATCAAGTCTATGTCAGAATCTTAAAACCTAAAATCTGTGAATCTTCAAGAATTAACTGCCAGTCAGTCATGGCCTAAACATTTAGCCTGAGGTAAAGATTTATGTCAATATGCTGGACTGCACAATTTTATTTTACTTTGATTTGATTTTATTTTAATATTTCTATATAACACATATAAACATATTTTCTTCCAGAAATTAAATCAAAATCATAATTAAGGAAAAAGCATCAGCTTCTTGTCACAAAAGTCTCAAAAAACCCATTTCAAGCTTCTTGACTTTCAGAAGAAGAGATGAAACACATGCAGCACATTATTTTCTGTACCTGTTCTACTTTCCCTTCTCGGAAGGCGAGAACTCGCGTGGTGTTTTTGAACTCAGCGTATCTGCTCACGTTGGACTTAATGAGGAGCTCAATTAACAGCCCCCGGGAGTAAAGCAACTGCACAGGGAGGAGAAAGGAAGTGGTGGGTGAAGAGAATCAGTGAAGCACCCAAGAAAATCCTCACCAGCCGCTCCCTAAATCACCTGAACCAAGAGGCACCTTTTCCACAGGTAAATTCCGTGACTCCCAAGCTAAGGTTTAGTCATATACAATTTAATTTTTCTAGAAGCTACAAATATATGATGAAATACAGAAGGGCCAGAAATGCAACTATGAACTGAAAATGTTTGTCTGTATTGAAAAGTCTCGTGGTCCTGAGGAACAGACTTTGCAAGATCACACAGGAACTTTCTGGACAAAGGTTTCCTGGGGCACCAACAAGGACACTACAAGGAAGCTGATGTTCCCTGCCAGGGAAACCCCAGCACAAACTCCCGGCCTTGCCCTGCTGACCACTCTTGTGTCTGAATTTCTGGGATTTGCTGCAATTAACACCATGTCCCACAGTGGGACAGCCAGAGTATAACAAGGATACAAAATAGCATTATCTGCTTAACCACCACCCACTGGCTGGTGTACAAGATGTCATTGCAAGGATGCTTGGAAGTGGGATCCACATTTGGAACACAGTTTGCAATAACGCATTTTGTAGTGTCTTTGCAAAGAATCAAATGAATTATTGAAGAGAGTTTATTTTTCAGTTTCCAGAGGTTTGAAAAATCTTTTTAGGCACAATATATAAAGTGATGCATTCAACTTTGAAAAAACTTCCCTGTGCTGTAAAAACCATTTTTTATCTTTTTAAAAAATCGCTATGCAGATTTCTCTTTCTTGTTTAAAAATACAGTTTTTAACGGTGCTACTTAAAAGAAGAGATTTTGCTGTTACTACCTAAGTGCTATATTTCATGGCAATATTCCTGAGCCGTGTCTTTTAAACTCTTTAGTTATAAACCACTTAAGGACACACATTAAATAGCTCATGTTTGTTTTAGGAGTAACAATTCTAACTTCTCAAGACTGGCTATTTTGCCTTAAAGGTGCTGTCTCAACGTGAAGGGTTTTAAAACAAATGTCAGCATTTTAAGCAAAGTAAAAGTACTTACACAAAAAGAGCCATTCCGTTCCTACCTTAGAAACTAAATCAATATTAAACCTTCTGCCTTCTCTAACAATTTGGGAATAGGAGATTTTCTTTGGTTCTTGGGCAGTGTTTTCGGAGGGTGCAGCTTCTGTCTGGGCCGGTTGCGGAGCGGGGTCGCCTGCAGCCGTGCCGGGAGCAGCTCCTGCCCCGTCCCCTTCACAGCTCGGGGGCTGCTCTGCCTCTGGGCTCTGTGGCTCCTCTCCAGGGCTCTCCACTGCTGGATTCTCTTTCTCCAACCCTGGAGGACCCCCCTCTGCTGCTGGACTCTCCTCTGATCCCAGAGGAATCCCCTCCGCTGCTGGGCTCGCCTTCTCCGGCCCTGGAGAAACCCCCTGGGCAGCAGGGGCTCCAAACACAGGCAGCTTTGGCAGTGCTCCAGCTTCTTCAACACCTTCAGCTGAATCCTGACTGATTAAAAACACAGAGGGGGAAGAGAGGGGGAAAAAATCTTTTTGAAGAGTCTTAAAAACTTGTTTGAAGTTTTGAGTCAGTGCCAGAACAGCAACCTCAAGCATTTCTAGGAAAAGCACTAGAATTTCTTTATCCTGGCCCATTTAGGTGCTCCACCCACTAACAAACTTTGGTTCTTTGGCTGCAAAGCTATAATTCAATAGACTATTTTTACTGAGGAGAAAAAACACCAACAAAAATTTGAGTTTTTACTTTACATATACTCAAAAGCTAGAAGTATCTCAAAATTAAAATCAAGGCCCTCATGATAAAAGAAACACAGCTACATAAACAATAGAAATGGACTATTTTGAAATAAAACCATTAACTTGACCAGGTGTTCCCTATGGATTAAAACCCATGAAGTTGAAAAGCAAATATGCATTATGGTCATTAAGCTGAGATACTGCCCTGAAGAAAACAGACAAGCTTTACACAACCAAGCTCCTCTGCAGCCAGGATCCCAGCAGGGCCATTGAGAACCACACCACTTGGACCCAAAGCTTCAGTAAAACTTTCAAATTCCTGTTTCAGCTCTGCCCTTGCATCCTAATTAGTTGTTCAAGCAGCAATGCTGTTATGCAAGTGCTCCAAATCCATGCACAGGGGATGAAGGCAGCCACAGGAGGGACATTCCCACATAACATTCACTCTGTACAGTTAATTTCCTTTCCACAACATTTCTTTAAAATTCCCCTTATAAAGCAGCCCTCCACTTTTAATCTCATCTTCTTGTTTTATGTTGAACTTCAATGACACCTCCCTTAGAAAGCAGGACTTTTGAACTTGGTTTAGTTTACACTACCACTGAGATGAATCAAATCAGTGTCATTGTAAGTGAAAGGAGTTCAGCAACAATTCCAAACTATCTTTTTATCTTTATACCACAAGCCATTAATGCCCTGAATAAACAATTTAACCTTGGCTGAAAACTAATGAACTATGATTTTAAAGGTGACCTGCAAACACAGAGTATTAACAGGATGGTTAAAATTCCCAGAACAGCAAGGAATTTCTCAGCATCAATACCAATGTGCTCCCTCACACACCTGCAGCCTTGCCGATGGAAGCAGGGGCGGGATTTCTGTTCAAAAAGGAACAAAAACCTGGTATCCTTTAAAAATTGCTCCTCATTTATGAACTCATAGAGTTCATATGGACTCATGAAAAGTTTGGAAGTGATCTCCCAGCCTGGGCACAGTCACCAGGAAGCACTTAAGCCATGACTGGGGTAAAATATTGCCCTGGGAAATACAGGAACTACTACAAGGAAACACTAATGAGAGAAGGCTGTTTCTGTACATTAATTATGTCTTTTTGCTTCAGATTGCCAGCATTAAGTAACTATAAAATATCAAAGAGAGATAAGTACTTTGTCAAATGTTCAAAAAACTGCTAAAAATAAAAAAAAAAAGTCAATTAACTTTTGGGGTTCTATTTGGATTTTGGGATTTTTTTAGGATTTTGGAATATGGTGTTTGTGAAAAGTGCAAAAGCTCTTGCCAGTAATTCAGTAACTAAGAATGAAGCTTTTATTTAACTCATCCTAAACCTTTATAACACACAATTTCATTCTAGCTTCTCCCAATCTCAATGAACAGTTCATCTCAATTTAAACACACTTACTACTTTTTAAAATCAAAATAAACTTGGATTCATAATACACTGTATTTTACTCTGAAAAGCAGCGTAACAGAAATATTTACATATTTTAAATCTCTATTCACTTCCCATTAAAGAATAGGTAAATCTTCATTGTTTGCAGCTTCACACTTTTTATAATGAGAGTCTAAAAACTGTATATAATCTAAATTCATGACATCCTTCCTATAGGACCAAATATCCCTGAATAATGTAAGAAACTGTCTACAAAAATGACTCAAATTGAACTTCTGTACAGACAATTCTTCTCCTAATTCAGAAAAAAATAATACATCTGCAGACAAATTGTTGTGTAAATTTAGAATATTATCTTCCACCATTCATCAATTAATGGTACTAACAAAGGAATATCTTAAAATGAATGTGTCTTATTAATGCCTTGTAACAGCAACCCCTTCAGATAGGTCAAATGAAAAATTGCCAACCAGCTGGTTAATTTATTCAGCACAGGTGTTCACTATTTATTTTTCAGCCATTTGCCTTTTTTCAATCCAGCTTGTTGTAGACACAGTATTCTTTCCCTTTGATGGATGCACTTTGTTCTAAGGCCATTCATTTCAGATTTGCACTGTGTATATTATACTGCTACCCAGCTGTTTATTCTTTCAAAATAAATGTTTAATGGTTACTTCATAGGAGTTACAAAAGTTAAGCAAAAACAACAGAATCTAGGCAGAACATGTAAATTGTCAGAAACACAGTAATTGACTCTCAGAAAGTTTGAAGTTCTTTTGGAGAACTTTTTCTTTGCCAGGTTTATTAATCTTTGTTCCTTGGGAGAAATGTTTTGGTTTTTTTTGGTAATGACCAAGATAGCACTGTACTGAGCTAAGTTGAATGCTTAAAAGCTTCATTTTACCCAAGCATAATCTCACTTCTAAGTGTGAAATCTCAGTGCTAGGGGGACTCATTTGGGAGCCAGCTATCAGTCAAAAATTATACACAAAATTAAAAGACTATGAAACCTTTCCATCTGATTGAATTCTGGTTCTGAACATTATTTATTATGACAACAGGATGACAATTACAATATCCAAGTTCTATTGCTTTAAAATGAGCATTAATTTATCTGCAATCCAGTCAAGCACCCTTACTGTGCAGCACTGAACCTTAGAAGAGTCTGAAGTCTGTGACCTTCAGGTTGTACATATGTAATTCACACTTTTTTTCCTCTACTTATGGTGTTTACAGAAAGAAATCTGTATTTCTCTATGAGTATGTGTCAGCATTTCATTTAGCTACCTATGGTATTTTCTTAGGGATTGAAGGTTAAACTTACAGAACTATCTCAAAGAATTTCCTCTCAAGAATTCTGGAGAATGTTGAGTACAAAATCCAGAAGATAAAAATAATAAATAAATAACAGTTCAGTTAGTTAAATTTATATTCAGTGGATTGAACTTCAGTAAATTAAATTCATTGCATATAAAAAGGACAAAGGGCAAATATTACTTTATAATTTTACCACAGGAAGTATTTCAGAGTTTCAGAACTGTTGTCCATTTGTGTTCCTGTTCTTTTGTATGTGGGTCATTTTACATGTAATTAGGGGTTTAATTTTTGACTATGAGAACAGCAGCTTTTAGGCAAATTAAGAATGGAAAAATTTAATTGATGGCAGTGCACAGCTGCCACCTACTACTAATATCTAAACACAACACTTCTGTTTCCTACTCAGAAGTATATCACAAACTCACAAAGTTGGCCAACAAATTACACTGCACCCAGAGAGGTCATTTAGGAAGGATCAGGTTGTTTCAGTGAATTGATTTCAACAAAGCACAAGGACATGAGAACATTTCAGAGGCCAGGGTTGCTTTTTGAGACAATGTGTAATATGGCAGCATGGTGAAACCCTTAAAACCAAAAGCACAATATGATCATTTACTCCAGGCATATAAAATTGTTCATGAATTTCTACATTTTTACTTACTCGCCAAAACAGAAATCTTCTACATGTTGAATAGTTTTATCCTTGCTGCTAAGAGGAATTGCTTCTTCATCCTCAAGGATCAGTTTTCTCCATTCCTCACATTCATCACTGAGATCTGTCTTTTGCTTAAAAGAACAAGTATAATATTACATATTATACTGTGCAAGCTGTTCTTGAACAATAAATCTCTGCAGACACAAATAATATGTACCATCTAAAGAAAAAAACCCTTTTAACTGTCCTAATGTTTTTTTTTTTTTTATTTATTTATATTTTTTGAGTTAAATCAGAGCTGGTTACTTTATTACCCCATGCCAGCATTTGTACTAAAGCATGGGCTCTAGTAATCTGAAATCCAGGCTTTAGTAGAGAGTTGAATGTAACTTGGAATACAATCTCATATCTACATACATACAATCTACATACAAAAGACAGGTTTGCCATAGCCAGGGTAGTTCCAGATTCTGTGACAAAACTCTTTGAATGGAGACCATATGGAAAAACTTGGTGATCTGGGGGATTACATTAATCTGTGCACACAGGAATCACTAAATCATACAACGCAACTCACAGGATATGAAGCTCTGGCGCTGAGCAAGTGCCCTGATTATGCCAGGAGCCAGCACAGTGTAAAGAGCAGGCATGAGACTGAGCTGAGAAACTTCCATCTTCTACGGCCCAACAGGCTCCGAGCATTTCCGTAAATAACAGAGCAGCCATTTGCTAATGCAGCCCTAGTGCTCCATCTCCTGAATAAATATCCTCCCTGGAAGATTTCTAGTGGACTGCCATGAATCAGATAAACTTTGGTCATTGAAAAATACACTATCAGCATTCATCTTTTTGTCCTGGTTACAGGACATTTCAATGCAAGGATCCAGCACCCACTTCTCTGCCTCTAAGGAAGAATCAGCTGAATACAAACGAGAAAAACAAAAGGGCTGAAACATCAGAGAGTGGAAAATAATCAAAGAGGAAATGGAAAATACCAGATTATCATAAAGGAACGGAAACAATGGTGGAGATTTTTCTTTTTAAGCTCAAGAACCCAGGAGTGTGGCTGAGCACCAGGCTG